>NC_045954.1:19694857-20005357 GCF_004382195.2 Drosophila sechellia
TATGCAACTCGGTATCGTGTTGCTTGTTTATCTGCGGTGGGCAGCAATGGCACTTTTGTAGATGTGCATATTGGCTGGGAATTTGAGTTACTCACCTGCTCCTCGCGCAACTGGTGTACGCTCTTCTGCTGGCGGTACTCCAGCTCCTGTGTCTTTTCGTGGTGCTTAAGAAGCATGGCGTGTGCCTGTTGCAGTTGCTGCTCCTTCTTTCCGAGCTCCTGGAAAAGCAAAACGGTTAGATCAGGCCAAAAACTGAATTCCCCACCATTTGGGGTTCTCTTACGTCGCGCAGCTGCTGATCCTCGTGCTCGTGCTGCATGATCATGCGCTTGCGCTTGAACTTGCGCATCTCCAGCTCGATGTACTGCTTCTGGGCCTGGAGCATGCGCTGCTCCTCCTGCGCCTCGTGCTGCTTGAGGTTGTCCTTCTGCGATTGCAGGGTAAGATCGCGCTGCCGCTTGGGCGTCGACTCATCCATGGAGAGCTCCCGCTTCCAGCGCTCCTTGTTCGCCTTGTACTCCTTCTTGCGATTCAGGTCGTACACCTTGCGATCGTTCTCCTGCTTTAGCGTAATCTCTTTGTGTAGTTTCTTCTCGGCGGCGCTCGTTTGTTTAGCCCGCCTCTCCACATCCTGCTGGTGCTTCGTCTGCAAGCGATCAGTGGTTATTGAAAGTGGCCTGCAGTCAATCTAGTTCATCGCACACTCACCTCAAGCCGATCGAGGTCCCTCGTAAAGTTGTGGAGCAGCGTTTCATACTCCTTGTCCAGGGCCGTCTTGTGCGCCTCCATGTCCACCTTGCACTTCTCCTCCAGCTTGACCAGGTGCGCCTGGTGCTCGCGCCGCATCCGCTTGTAGCCGGACATCTGCTCGTGCATCTCCTCCTGCCGGATCGAGGATGGTGGTGATGGCGCACAGTGGGGCAAAGAATGCACACATGGTTAGAGGCGTGGAAATGCGAATAGCAGCAGCGGGACCACTACGGCAAATTGTACACTACTTTTGCGACTAACTGTAACTTACAAAACCGCTGCCGAACTCCAGCTCAACCATAACCTCAACGGGCGCAAATCTCGGCCAAAACATTGGCTCCTCGGCCTTCTAGGCTTCCGGCACGCCAACGGATTCTAAGTTCTAGCTATGTACGTATTATTGGGTTTTGGCAATAGAGTTGCTCAAGCGGAATGCGCAATATAGTTCTACTACTAGCTTTCCAAACAACAGCCAACTTAAGCTTAAGCCATTCGAAAAGCCTGGTTTCGTCTAGTGTGACCGTGACCCTTTCGGGAATAACGGGGCTTTTGTTGATCGCCTTTAACAAGGCGATATCGATATGCAAAGTCGGACTGGAAGGACCGGACGGTGATGACGAACTGGAAGGTGGTACTGTTACTGTTGCACTCAAATAACACATTTGTGCATTCCAAGAAGAAACGACAAGTGAGTGGGACAGTGTACAATATATGCATGTATTGGTTGTTCAAGTGTATTTCCATGCCAGCTCGTTCAGATATCTTTGAATATTACATGATATTGCCAGCGCATCAATGAATTAATAATTCATTTAAAATGATTGCCAAATGACATGGATAGCATATTGGTTCCAAGGATTCTCCAAAATAGCGCTACCCTTACAAAGTGTTTAAATCATCGCACTGCGATGATTGTTTCTTTACCAAAATGATGTGAAATACAGGGAAATAGAATTTGTAACAATGAGGATCAAGAAGCAGATAAGCGCTAGTGTTTGATTAATCAATTAACAACTACTTTCAACAACTAAAGTCTACGTTTAGTGCTAATTTTCAAGAGCTGACTAAATTGCAGCTCCACACTTGCCATTGCTACTGTGGCGAAAGGTGCGGATGAACTGCTTTAGCTGGCTAACAAGCGTAGAACGAGCCAATTGATAAATTGAGAGTGCTTACACTTGAGGGACACGGGAAACAGATGCATTCTAAGCCATGAGGGCGTGGCAATGGCCAGGGACTGTGGGGTGGTTGGCCGACGAGCGGGGGGGAACGAGTACAGGTGGAGGCTGGCGAGGATGGGCTTCGGTTAGAATGTGATGGCGGATGCAACTGCAGATGCAACAGCAACGGCTAACTACAGTAAGTACATGGTACCGGCAGCGACTGCTTTTAAAACTTTTATTTCTCAATTGATTGGCGCCTCCGCTCTGGCTAGGAAATTACACAGGGACAGTGGCGTTTCGGGTCTTTCTTGCTGCCGGCCTTTTGCTGGCCCTCGTTCCGCCGGCTGCCGTCGCGGCATTCGCTGTTGATGTGGTCGCCACCACACAGCTGCGAACAGAAGTTATAGCGCGCCTGTTCGAGGATGCGGGAGGAGAACAATAAACACAACAAAGAGCTTGTAGTAGAGGGCAAAAGTTAGACATGTGGATGGCGGAAGCGTAGCAGCGAGCTGGGAGGGGGAATGGATTGGCTAGCCGGCGGATGACTGCCGACCATTGATGCTGACAGGACGGGTTACACACAAAGGCCGCGCGATATGGAATGCAAACGGTGCTGGGACCGCGACTGGCAATTGGACTAGGGCATGACCCCGTATAGTGCCCATGGAGGTGGATTATCTATGCTGCAGCCAGGCGACTTCCCTGGACTCACCCCAACGAGAGAGCGCACACAGAAATCTACGGCCAAGGCAGGAGTGTTGATAAACGAATTGCGATAACGCACCTGCATGTGCTCCTTTTGCTGCTTGGTCACGATACTGGTGGTCCGTATGGTGGCAAAGTTGTTGGGCCCGTGGTCGTTGACTGCGTTGGAGATGGCCTGTTGCGAGGACGCGGAGCTGGCCGCATACACGGCCGCTTGGGCGGCGGGCGTCGTCAAATAGCGCGGCTGAATGGGCTGGATGCGATCCGCCAGGGGTACTCCGGATGCCGGAGAGCCTCCACCGCTGCCACCGGTCCCAGTGCCGCCGCCGCCCACGTGCCCCATCGCACTCAGATGCGGCAGCACGGAAATAGGCGGTGGGAGCACTGGAGCAGGCGCTGGTGCCGGCACCACCGAGGCCGAGTTAGTTGGCGTCACATTGTTGTTCATGCTGTGCATTATGTTTGGCAGCGGCGGCCGGTTTCGATGGCGCGACGAGTTGCGGGACACGGCTCCAGGCGGTACCGGCTGTCCTTGCTGGCCGCTTGGCCAGCTGGGCGGCGGCTGCTGGTGTGGATGGTGATGGTGGTGCATTGCCGCCGCCACAGCGGCGCTAGCCGCCTGCTGGTGGTGGTGCGCAGCGATATGGTGATGATTCTGTGCCGCAGCCGGTATGGAATTGGATGAGGAGCTCTGAAAGGTCAAGAATAAAACGAAATGTGGGGTGGCTTTAAACGAAGCACAACTCATGCTCACCTGACTACTGGCTGCCGATACACCCACCGAGTGTATGGAGTGTTCCGAAGTAATACTATTGCTCTTGCTGCTGTCGCCGCCGGCATGGTCGTCCTGTTGGTCGTCGGTGTCGCCCACGGCGCTCTCCGTCTCGCAGGTGTCCACCATGAGTATCTTCTTCATCTTGCGGTAATTGAGGTTGTCCAGCTCGCGCACCGCTGACTTGGTGCGCGCGATCAGCTCCAGCAGCACGGTGTCGGAACGCGGTCGGGTCACGTAGGCGTGGGTCAACAGCTTGGCCGACGAGGGTCGCTCTGCTGGCATCTTCTTGAGGCACAGTTCAACAAAGCTGCAGAACGCATCCGACCAGTCGTTCTTCTGTCGGGTTGAAATCGGAAAGTGATACATGTTTATAGCATTAAAATTGCACTTCCTTCTTAACGTTAGTGTACTTTAAAATTGCTTTACAAAGTTGGGAATCATAAACACTTTTTTAGGGAGAATCTTGAGGCAGAATCTTGAGGATCTTCAAATGGGTAAAATAATTTGCGACAGCCCTAAAAGTGGGAAATAAAAGAATAACACTAGGGACACTTGAACGCTAGGTAAATAAATACGGTGGCATACTTCAGTCTTGCTATCAAAGCAGACTCCTACCTAGAAAACAAAACTGCGATTGCTACTCACCGGAAGAGTCGGCGACTCATTCTGCGCAATGTGGTAGAGCGCCGACATGGCGTTCATGTTAAAGTAGGGAGGCTTGCGCTCCGCCAGCTCGATGCAGGTGATGCCCAGCGACCACACGTCCACCTTGCCGTCGTATTGGCCCTCGTCCATGGCCAGGATCACCTCGGGCGCCATCCAATAGGGCGTGCCGACAAAACTGTTGGCCGGACACTTGATGGCAGCGCTACCGAAATCGGCCAGCTTGACGACGCCGTTGTCCGTGAGCAGGATGTTGCCCGCCTTGATGTCGCGGTGGATGCGGCCCAGCGAGTGCAGATAGCTCAACCCACTGAGCACGCCCAGACAGATGGCGGCGATCTCGTCCTCGTGCAGCGGCTTCTTGTGCACCTCGATGATGTCCGAGGCGGAGCCCACGCAGTACTCCATCACCAGCCAGGCGGTCGACTCGCGCAAATAGCATCCCTTGTATTCTATGGTGTTCGGGTGATTCAATTGGCGAAGGAAGCTGTGGTGTACACATAAATTGATTATAAGTCCCTCGGGCGAACGCAAGTGTCAGCCAGTGCTCACCGTATCTCTTTGAGAATATCCTGCCACTTCTCCTGGCTCTGCTTGCCGGTGTAGGACATCTTTTTGATGGCCACGATCTCCCTGGTGAGGTTGCATCGCGCATAGTAGACCGCGCCGAACGACCCATGGCCGATTTCGCGCAGGTCCTCGAAGATTTTCTCCGGGTCATGCTTGTTGAATAGGTCGGCTATTTCCGGATCCTTGAGACTACCAGGTCGTGCCGAAGGCATGGCTGTCTTTCATGCTCTAGCCCAGCTCACTCAGTGGTCGACCTGCGTGGTTCTCCTCGTTTGCAACTCCAGTTGGCTACTGTGCTGTCTTGAAGTTCTGTGCGGATTGGGTGGGGCGAGAAGAAGGCGATTACGGTTAGTCAGTCACAGTCACAGCCTGCGCCAGTCACTTAGTCATGTTCAAAGGGTCGACATTTTCGGGGGATTTCAGGCTGAAATGCTGAGACTGCGGACCAATCGACTTGGGCGGCACGGGGCGTAGCGGGAATGGCTGGGCCAGTGGACAGTGGGCACTGTGCTTTGGTCAGCAACTGCATGGACGGTCGAACGGACGGAGGGATGGGAACAGCCAAAAGTCGACTATCATCAAATCGATCAAGTGATTCACGCGCGCACATACTGTACGAATCATTCAGAACTCTGAATTCCGCACGCAGCACGGCCTTATCGCAAACATATTCACTGTTGGCACCGTCTTTTATGGCCAGGCTATTTTCCTCAGCTTGTTACCAACTTGTCAGCTGCTTTTTGGCCAGATTACGACAGCTGGGTTGTAAGTGGTCTAGGACATTTGGCAGTCGGCATGACTAACGCCGTTAGCTTCATTTGCTTGGATTTCGAAAAAGTTATGAGTGGAGTGGATGCGCACGTGCTGTAGGGAGGTATTTGTGATCAAGCTGAACTAACTAGCAAGGAGTAGGGTATGCACACGTGCTGTAGGGTATTCAAAGGTCGTTACGACTAACACACACACACACACGCGAACTGCCAAGGAGTAACGGCACCAAAGGGGTGCATTTATCGCCGTTGCGAATCCACATACACACACACACAGACGCATACATCGGAGTGTGCATGTCTGTGCATGCGGAGGCGTTTTGCGGGCGTCTGCGGATATTCGCCGGCTAAAGACGCGGATTTTGGCCCCCGCCGGAGCTCCGGCTTTCGCCTATCGCCGCCTGGCAAAAAATCTCAATACAATTAGTCCGCTGTGGTGCGGCGACTGCAATTCTTTGCCTGCGACGCGAAACAGAAACACGCCTATTTTTCATAGCCACACACTATTGCACAAAGAGCAGCCATGTCGCTCACACACACTCACGCGCGCTCTATATGTATATGTGCGGTGGGATTGCTTGTTGTTTTGCATTTCGGGCGACACAAATTCAATTCAATTCGTGCCTTTTCCGTGGCTTGCACTGTGCTGTGGCGCTCAGTCACAGGGAATTGTAGTGGAAAACCAAAGAGTTCTGCGATTCGAATTGATTTTCAGTTGGGTTGGCTTTTCTTTGGGTGCGGACCAGGCACACACCGAAGGAGCCGAAAAAGAACGCACGAAGGCGGTGATGCTGCGCTAGTTGTTGGTTTTCTTCGTTGGCTGACCACTTAGTGACTGATTACCATGGTTGATTTATGTGTTGCGATTAAAATTGGCTTATTTCGCTGCATTTTGCAACTGTTTTGAATCGCCTAATTTTGTTTTGCTTGCACACACACACACACACTCACGCTCGTCGGGGGAGCAGACAAATACACACACATTCGTACGGTTCAACTGGTGCTGTCCCGTTCTCGCGCGTTGAGGGAGTCGTCGCACCGAAATCAGATGTAGCACTTAGAACCCGCAAAGGCGCCGTATTTGATTGGAATTTGTGGGAGCAATGATAATACCACATTGTCATTTTGCAGAATAATCAATTCAATGGGCAGATGGCACACAAGAAATTCGCATTTATTGGCCAAAACGCAAACGCGAAAAAGAACAGTGTGCACATACACACACGTACACGAGCATACGCATTCACACACACAGGCACACACGCACACAGGGATGGAGAGACAGTGGAAAATGCATAAATCTGGCGAGGCGAAAAAGAAAAAAAAAACGATTGAACTTTTTCCACTGCGTTCGAGGGCTTACATTTGGCAATTAATTAGTGCTTGCTTGTTTATCCGCGCAACTGGGTCTCGCTTTTCACATCTGTATGCATTTTTCCCTTTCATACGTCGCTTTCCCGACGACCGCTGCTGCTGTTATTGGCCCTGCTGCGACTGCGATTGGGAACGGGAATCGGAATGGGACTGGTAGTGGTAGTGATACTGCTACTGGGAATGGCAACTATTGCCCTGCACTGCACACGCGTTGCGTTCACGAATCCGCATTGGCTACGCATCTCGAGTGCTAAGCACCGAATTCGGGGATCGTTACGTCGCAGATGCACCCATCTACGGCATGGAAAATTCGGAGCGATTGTCTATTTGCAACTTTTCTTCATCCGTTTCTCTAATTAAATTCCGTAAAGTTCACGTTCACACATCACACAGTGTTACCAGATCGACCGAGCGGCTTTTAGCCAAAAATTGCCACTGACGGCCCTGAGTTTTTACTAAATAATCCCGATTTTAGGCGATATATTTAAAATGAACTTATTTTTTATCAATATGTTGACGAAGTTAACTTTCGCAGCGGCGTTTTTATAATTAAATTCGCTCGAATCAATTAGTTTTAAGAGAAATGGTTGTTTTGTCGAATATCGATTCCTCTCTTCGATAGTCTATCGAACGTTTACCGGCTGGTGATGTGCGTTGTTATGCTCGTTTTGAAATTATTAGTTTCTTTTAAATGCTTGAAAATCAATATTTTAAATTATACAGAATTCTGCAGAATTTCAGCTGACAAAATCGCAGTTGGGTATCTATTTTAGAGACCACATATATATATCAAATATGGAATCACTTGTTAATAGCTTAGTTCGCCAAGTCAAATACCGATAATCATACAATTTTGGCGCACTTTTTGAAAACAAACTGATAATTTCAGGATGCGGTATTTACTTAAATATTTAACGCCCCTCTAGTTAATATAAATTACAGTGAGCTTACTTCATTACTTTATTTGATTTGTTATTTACAACTATGCAAGCTGGGAATACAAAAAATGGATGCTTATATTTAAAATAGTTTATGGTCAATTTTAAGCACACTGCAATACATAAGCTATACATACACATGTACATATTACATACACATAATATATCAAGCTGCGAAGTTAGTTTTATTGCCCCACTACTTATAGAAGTACTGCTGCTGATTGAAAGTTGGGAAGCGATTCTGGTTGCCGAGCTCGAGGGGCGGGAAGTAGCCTTGGGATGATACGGGAATACCAGAAGCATCCGCTGAACCCTGATCCTGACCCCCATCCTGACCCGCATCCTGAGCCCGCTGTCCAGCGAACGGCGGACCAAAGTCGTCTTCGCTCTGGTAGTTGACCAAAAATCGCAGAGCACTTGGTGGGGGAGGAGCAGGTTGGGAGTCAGGCCCATCCGTAGTGGCAGGAAAGGCAGCCGCATCCGGATCAGCAGCTGAGTCCGGGTTCTGGGAGTCATCTAAGTCTCCGCTATCTGGGTCAGCCGCCGCCGTCGCCTCCGCCACGGCTCGCGACCTAAAGAAGGTATCTGCAAAGTGTCGGAGAGAACCCAATTGTACGGCAGTTAGTTAAGAGGTTTCGTATTTTACCAGTAGGTTGTGCGTACTGATAGATAAGACGGTCGCCCAGCTGGGCGGGACGCCGCTGTTGAGGATCGGGCTGCTGGGGTCGTGGGCGCGGGCGTGGCCTTGGGCGTGGCGGAGCTGTGGGCGGCGGCGGAGGAGGTGGAGGCGGTGGAGGTTCAGCTGGCGCCGCTGGCTGCGCATCATAGTCATAGTCGTAGTCATAGTTCGGCGGAGGAGGCGGTGGCAGTGTCGTTGGGCGAGGACGTGGTCGCACCTGCGGTCGGACGCGTCTAGGTGGCTGCGTAGTGGGCGGCGGAGGCGCTGGAGGTCGTGGCGCCGGAGGATCAGCGTAGTCCACGTCGAAGGCCCCGGGCAGGAAGCCGGAACTGAAGAACGGATGCCACGTGGGCTTACGAATGCGTATCGGAGCAGGGGGCGGTGGCGGAGGCGGGGTCGTCGTGGTGGTCGTCGGTGGACGACGTGTGGTCCGCGCCAGATTGGCCTTGGCCGAGGACAGCTGGGCGCTCTTGAGCAGCAGGTTGCGCAGGAGCAGGCCAAAGTCCAGGGTGATGGTGCCTCGCTTCTCACGCGCCACCTCCGTGTCCTGCGGCACAGGATCGGCTGAGATCAGCGCCAGGAGCAGGCCCACCAGCAGCAGCGCCAGCAACTGCAGACGTAACATCCTCATCCTGACGGACCGAAGAGTATGTGTGTACCGCTCGAAAGGCCGTTCCAATCAGAACTGGCGCTGGTCAGCGTTGGAGTCGCCTGCCTTTACTCCGACGGAGTGGTGCCACGCGGGCCTGGGCGTCGCGGATTAAGTGCCCCAAAGTCAACTAGTTAGACGGGTTAGCTGCGACCGTCCGCCTGGATCTCGTAATCGCAGACCCCGACTGCCGGCGGTTATCAACGAGTTCAGTGCGTGGCAACAATTACTTTTGCACTACTTTTGCGCCAGTTTATAGATCGTAAGTGCAGCTCGAACTATGCATAATGCTTAGCGGCCAGTGCATTTTAAGAGGCTAAACAACACGCACCGTGGGGCAGGAACTCCATATACCATATACCATATACCATATACCATATACCATATACCATATATCATATACCATATAGAGCTATCCCCAACATAGGGGAACTATCCGTAAACTCATCTAGATACTTGATACCATTTAGCTCGTTCTATGCCAAGTACGAATCTACATGTTGTTAAACCCTAACATATATCAATAATCCACTGATAAGATTCCCATAAGATAGGAAAATCATTCATAGATTGGTGGTTGTAAATTGTAAACTCAAGTGGTCATATATGGTCATATACCGCATGCCGCGTATAACTACTACAAATTTCACTTGAACTTGTGTCAGATCTCATTCCTCAAAACAGTTCATGGAACAATTAGGGTTATCAGACTATTCCAGGTGTCTTCAGATTCCACGAAGTGTGCTTACTAATGGGTAAAATACATATACGTTGACTTATTGGCCAAGTTTGTACCACTGTGCCGAAAATAGGGGGGCTGTCACGATTTGCTCTCATAATAATATGAATTTCAATTTCGGTCTGGCTGCGGCTGTTGCATTTGATTTTCAAGATATATATTTAATCATTTCCAGAGTAATTAACAGCTTTTGGTTTTTCAAGCATTGGCGCAACTGGACAATGGTTACCTCTCGTTTGCAATTCGCATCGAATTGGGGGAAAAACCAGTTTGGACCTTCGATTTTCCGAAAGTTTTGACCAAAGTTTTGACTCTTGCGGCCTGAGTTCTGCATGTAAATTAGATTTGGACTGCTGTACCGGTTGTTCAGGTCTTTCCAAATAAGCAATCATCACAAATGAGTTCTTAGTGGCAGCTAAGCATAATCTAGTTTAAGTCATAGTTTAAGCTCTTATGATCTACTTCTTACATGTATAGAAGTTCTTACATATGGCACTCACCACCATTCAAAGCACTCACTCACAGTGCTGGGTATCTGTTAGTCGGTTCGTTGCCTTGGGCGTTCCTTCTCGCTGTAACCTTGATGTGTGGCTGTTGCATAACCAAGAAATGCGAATCTGGTCCAAAACTCATGCGAAAACCAGTCCGTGCCACACCCCTCCACTTTTGGCTGGGCACCTAGACGAAAGTGAAAACTCGTTCGAATTTCCATTTCTCAGCAAAAGCTGGGAAAACCACAGGATATCGAGATGTAAGTATTGCATGTCAAAATCTAAAACTGTCCCGAAAAGCGCTTGACTTCGAATGTCGGAATGGCAGCGACAGACAACTAACTGACCAACAATTTGGCGAACATTTCGTATGAATACCACAGTCATGGGACCGCGTCGACATGGGCAACTACAGGGAGTGCATGTCCGAGGGCGGATTGCTCACCTCATCGCAGGACATCCAGGGAAAGTACTGATTCATGGAGCTGCCGGTCGCCAAGTGGTTGGGCTTCAATTCGGAGCTGCTGAAGGAGATCAGCATAAGAACTGTGTGCCTGCCCTCCTCCTGCTCGGCGAGCAACATGGAGCTGTACCTAAAGCAACTGCTCAAGCGGCTGCTTGGCGTCAGTGATGTGACCAACTTGTTTTCCATCAGCAAGTCATCGTGCCGAACCAAGGATAAAGCACCCTGGGATGGGCTCACCATATTCACAGTGTGAGTAGTGCCATGACACATCCCAGCTGATCTATCCATACTAACTGACTCCCATCAGCGTTCTACTGTCCGTATTCGGCGCCACGGTGATCCTGTGCACCCTCTACGACTACTTCTTGTGCCCGGAGCAGGGTAAGTAGAGCTGGCTTCAATCGGATTACAGCCTATATAGATATGTACTATGTTTCTATGTCTACCCGCAGAAAAGCTGCCCCGTCCCATCAGGGCCTTCTCAGCCCGTGCCACTTCGCGCTCGCTGTTCACCATCGTGGAGAACTCGGCGAATCCGAATGTGATCCACTGCCTCAATGGCATGCGGTGCATGTCCCTGATCTGGGTGTTCTTCAGCCATGAGTACATTGGCAACATGAAGGGTCCTTCCATGAATCCAGTGGACAACCTGATATGGGCGTCGCAGCTCTTCTCGAGCTTCATACTCTACGGCACCTTGTCGGTGGACACGTTCTTCTTCATCGCTGGCTTGCTGCTGGTTTCAATTGGCCTGCGAAGCATGGAAAAGTGAGTCAACTTGTACGGGAATCGATCTGTGAGCAGGCTAACGTTCTCCATGCCTCCAGGAACAAGGGAAAGCTGAATGTGCCGCTGATGTATCTGCACCGATATCTGCGCCTTACCCCGGTCGTGGCCCTTGCCATACTGTTTTTCTACAAGATGATACCCCTCTTCGCCGACGGTCCAATGTATGATGACATCGGCTTCTTCGAATACTCCGCGTGCAAGAAGACCTGGTATTGGACCCTTCTCTACGTGCAGAACTACGCAACTTCCGATGTGGTGAGTTGAAAGTCCAAGTTGATCAGTAGAAGTAGACAAGCCAATCTAGTCCGTCCGTATCAGCATGGCTCTGTATCAACGCCAAGATCTCGATGGTGTATATTGCCTTAGAAGTTAGCGAATAGAAGGTCACTCCGATAGATGGCGCCTGCATCACTTGAGTTGTTCGTTGGCGCCATCTATGTAAGTTCGGTGGTACCATTGCCATTGCAGTGAAGAGTATCCATTAGTTGTAACTATCTAACTATGGATTGAATATTGCTCCTCAGTGCGTGCCGCATACCTGGTACTTGGCGGTGGACATGCAACTGTACCTCCGTCCCCGATCCTGCTGATCGCCCTCTACAAGTGGGGCAAGAAGGCGGCCGGTGGTATCCTGGTGGTCACTTTGTTGCTCTCGGCCTGCCTGTTTTCCACCATAATGGTGAATGACTTCACTGTGATGTTCTGCATCTTATCCGCGGCCGGAGATTCAAGCTCAGCCCCCTGGCTGTCTGGGCAGGCTGGCTGCTCAGCCTGGCCCTGCTCTTCACTTCGATCTTCGCCTTGTATCCGTACTCGAAGCTGCTGGGCAAATCGCCCACGATATTGGAAGGAGCCCTCTACTACACACTGGTCCGGATCGCCTGGCCCCTCGGTCTCTGCTGGGTGGTCTTTGCGTGCATGCAGGGCTATGGAAGTCTGGCCAACAGCTTCCTCTCCTCACCACTTTGGCAGCCGCTGTCCAAGCTCTCCTACGGCGCCTACATGTGGCACATCTTCGTCATGGAAGTCGCCAACAGAAGCGTTCAGACCAATACGTACTTCTCCAACTATCAAATGGTAACTGTGCGGCAGGCAGGGTCACTCGAAATTCCTGTTGGACTTGATCGCTTCACTTCCCACTCCACAGATGCTCAACTTCTGGTCCACCTTTGGCTTCACCCTGCTGGTGACCTACGTGCTCTACGTTTTAATTGAGGCGCCTCTGGAGGCCTTGGAAAGAATGATGTTTCCCAATCGCAGACAAATAATAAAATAAAAAATTCAAAAAAAGTTTAGGCGTATCTGCATTCTGAATCGAACTTTATAGCTTATATAGTTTATACGGACGGACAGATGGACATAAATATATCAAATCGTCTAGTGATTTTGATCAAGAATCGGTTTGGAATCGGAAACGCTTACTTTACAATGAATATAGAACACAGTTTTAATCATTAGGTAACGAAACGAAAATCATATATTTTAAAAGTTATTATAACTTACTTCGTCGGGTATCGTGGATGTCGCTTGCGCAGGCTCCTCTACCGGAGATTCTTCGACTGTTGCCTTCACCTCCGGCATCCTGGGCTCCACCAGCGCGGCTGGCTTGGAACTTGGCCTCTTTGCGGGCAGCAAAAGGCTTTCCAGAGCGGCGAAGGGCGCTTCGATCAGGATATGCATGAGGTACGAGAACAGAATGGTGAAGCCAAAGTCCGACCAGAATCGAAGCATCTGGAGAAAGGGGGATTCTTAGAATGGATTCAACAATGGCTACCAGAACATGGCACCTACCACTTGATAGTCACTGAAGTAGGTACTAGTGTGCGTGATTCCACCGTTGAAGCTCTCGATGAACATGTGGAAGATGTAGGCGGAGTAGGATAGCCTGGACAGCGGCTGCCACAGGGGAGAGGAGAGGAAGCTGTTGGCCAGTCCTCCGTAGCCGTGCATGCAGGCGAAGACCACCCAGCAGAGACCGAGCGGCCAGGCGATCCTGGTTAGGCTTACGTAGAAGGCCTCCTCCACAATGGGCAACGTGTTCTGACCATAGACCGCAAACAGGCAGCTGGCTAGCAGTGACAACGCAATCAGCCATCCCAGGAGCACAGCCAGGGGATTCAGCTTGAACTCCTTGCCCCGGTTGATGTGAAGGAAGTAGCCGAACAGGATGCCTATGAGGTAGGGAGAGGCACGAGTCTGTGTGGCGTAGTAGAGCCTCCTCATCGAATCACCGCCGCTTCCGCTGCAAATAAGAGAAGCTATTAGTCCGACTAACTACATGGGTATCCCTAACACCCACTTACAGCGATAAATTATTGATGACCATGATGCTGAAGAGGCAGCCGGCCAGAAGGAGCATCAGAACAAAGATTCCGGCGGCCGCCTTCTTTCCCCACTTGTACAGGCAGATCAGGAGGAAGGGTGCAAAGATGTACAGCTGCATGTCCACCGCCAGGTACCAGGAATGACTTAGGCACTGCGAGAAATATATAAGATGATATAAGATGGTGATACAAGATGTCGGATCGGAGGAGCCTACCAGGCTGTCAGTCGCATAGTTCTGCACATAGAGGAGTGTCCAGTACCAGGTGCTCTCGCACGCCGAGTAGTCATCAAAGCCTATCGATCCCTTAAGTGGCCCGCTTCCCCACAGCGGCAGGATCTTCACGTAGAAGAGTATGGCAATGGCCAGGATGGGGGTGAGTCGCAGATACCGATGCAGATACATCAGGGGTATATTGAGCTTGCCCTTGGTTCTGGACGGAGCACCAACAAGGTAAGTGGAGTAATGCAAATGATGGGGATAGGCCACAACTCACCTTTCCAATGATCGCAGGGCAATCACCACGAGCAACAGACCGCTCAGGAAAAAAAATGAGTCCACAGCATAGACCGCGTGTTTTACAAACAGACTGTAGAAGGAGTTGAGCCACTAAATAGTGGGTATTAATATAGAACTTCCAGTTTTAAAACTCCTCAAAACTCCAACTTACCGTCAGAAGGTAACCCATATTAATGTTGGGCGACGTGGCAATCACCATGTACTCATGACCGTAGACCACCCAGATGAAGGACAGGCAGCGGATCCCGTGAAGACAATCGATGACGTTGGGATTCGCCTTGGTGTCCACAATGCGAAATAGGGCACGCGAGTTTGCTCGTGCCGAGAAGGCTTTCACCACTGGATGGATGGTTTCTGCAAGCACAGATGATTACTTCGGGTTCAAGGATCGCATTCGAGAAGAACTCACTCGCATCCTTGCAAACGAAATAGTCGAAGATAGTGCAGGAACCCACTAAAGCACCCAAAATCGATACGATCACTCTGGAAGCTTACGAGTTAACCAAATCTCACACCAACGCATTCATTGTGATCTCTACTCACATGGTGAATATGGCGAGGCCATCGTACGGCTTCTTCACTGCAGTCTGGCACGTCTCCTCTGCCACGATCGTCACATCTGGACCAATCTCCACGCTGAGCAGCTGCTGGAAGAGCCTGCGGAGCATAGTGTCCATGTTGGCGGCGGAACAGGAGGCCGGAAAGCAGACAGCTGACTTGAGCGCTAATATGGGCAGCGCAGTTGGAGCTGGTGCCACCTTGGAGATGCAGTACTTGCCCTTGATGCTGTGACTGCTGGTCACAGCATGGTCTATTGCAATGCACTCGTCGAAGTTGCCCAAGTTCCAGAAGTTGCCCACCAGCATTCCCGAAGGCAGCAGGCCCCAGGAGTCAATCACTGCAATGGAATCGAAAGGCATGGGTCAGAGAGTACCTTGGGTACGCAAGCCTAGCACTCACTCTTCAGGGCCCAGAACTTGGAGGACGAAAGCTCCTTGGACAGGAGGGCCAGATCCGTCAGGCACTCCAGATCCTGCAACGAGGGGAGCCTCGAGTTCGCCGTGAGATCCTCTAGAGTCACATTGGAGTAGTGCTCAAAGAACTCCACTGACAAGCGTCTGGTGTTGAAAACACTCGAGTAATGATCCCCACCAGCAAAGTGCTCGGTGAGCAGCTTCGTATTGGTCATGGCAAATATGTTGGTCATTTCAGCATTAACACTGACCAAAGCCAGAAGGCCCAGTCCCAGGATTACCGCCAACCCAGCCATGTTGCTCTGTCTGGCGACGAAATGAATGTGATCGGTTGGCCACCGCTTTGGGGGCTTATATTTGTATGAGAGGGTGATTCGATTAATCGAACGTATCTTCGCGGACCTTCGCGGTCCGTCATTCCACGACTAATCTATAACCAAAACTTTGGAACTCCAAGTGTTTTAGAATGCGCCCCACACGTACAGTGCTGATAATCAATTCTTATCTATGGACTCCTTTGGGTAGTAACTTATGGTGCTGATTAATCCGAGCACAATCTACATGCCTGTCACTTACTTGAATCAATTTCATAAGATATAAACATACATGTCATAGGTTTTTAAAGTTATTACAATCAGAATAATTGTACATACAATTCTCATGAGAAGAAACCTTCTCGATTTCGAGACGAAATCGATATCACAGTCGATATTTTCGATCTTGGCTAGATCTTGAGATCGAAGCAATCAAATCGAATTTGTTGAGAATGGGCTTTTCGATACTTTACTAGCTTTACTAAAAGTTATAATTTATGCCTACAAAGATGAACATTGTACTTACGCATTGCAAATCGTTAGTACTGTTAATCGTTTTATTGTTTATAACTTATATCCTGATTAACCATAAACACTTCATGCAATTCATTGTTTAAATACAAGGATTTACATATATCCGATCGCTTGGAAGGATAAGGATCAGCGACCCCAAGAATAGAAACTTGCGTTGAAAAATAGAGTGCCTAAACGGTTTTGAATAACCCGCACACTTAGTGATAGCAGCCTAATGGGTTCCAGCTGAGTTATAAGCAGCACTTGTGTCCACGCAGTCAGATCTGCGCTCTGTCGCATTATAAGGTATTAGGTGACTCGCACGGGCACTTGAGGCGCTTTTGAGCCAAATGTGTCTGGTCCTATCAATGAGTAATTCGGAGAAGGCCGTCCGACTTGATTGGCATCGCGTTGGGAGCATCGAATTGGTCTGTACTGCCCCCGAATAACGTTGTTATTCGCACCTTATCAGTTATCAGTGGCCAAGCGATTCCGCTTAAACGATTCGTGCTGATTATTCGGGGAAGTGCTTTTGTCATGCTCGGCTATTTTCACATATACTCATATAAACCAGATAATCAAAGTTTCCGCTTAACGAGCCTTCTATAGAAGTGCAAGAAGCGTCTGCAAGATTAGATGGGAAATTCCCATGGCTAATTTGAAAACAAGAGGAACAAGGACATCTCGACTATCTGTTGGAACTATCTAAATCAAAGACGTCTACATTTGCTGGGTTGTAATTTCAAACTGAAGCACTAGCTTAAATAGCTAGCATGAGTTCTAAAATTTTGGGAGTTCTATAAATAGCACAGATCTCTAAAATATGCTACAACTGCTCACAGGAGTTTCTATTGAGTGTTTCGAAATGTCCACATAATTTGGTGTTACAAATTACAATTGTTATTTTTTAATCTATTAATCATTGTTTATTATCTTGTATAGAATGTCATGTTCATGTGTGAACACTATCAGATACCCCTTGCTCAGCTAGTGGAATGAAGATGTGAAAATCAGTGGAAAGAATTGAATCTTTTTGAGATTGCTCTCTACCGCGGTTAGGTTAGTTCAATTTAATTAGTGGGCGTGGTGTGGTCCACGCCCACAACTGCAACGCCTACACTTTTCAAATATTCAGTTTCATACTTTTCAACTTTTCTACGAGCAACGGGAAGCATTATAAATAGTTAAGTGACTAAAAATATATCTGCCAGAATTATTGTATCTGTGTCTCATAAGAAATGGGGGTATATGGTATTATTAAACTGCTAAAATCTGAAAATATCAACATTAAGATCGTTTTCGTCTCGAAATCGAGAATGATTGAATGATCTTCTCATGCGAATGATTGATGCCACTGAGAACGCTGAGCACAACCCATCTCGGTTTTCATTCGATATTATATCTTATTCTAGATTATAAGGACGAAACATTTATGATCTTGAAACAGAGTCTTTAATTAAGCAGCCTATTAAGTTATACAGAGAATCATTATTTTTAGCAAAGTAACGGTTGTATGAATGTCTAGTCACCAGATTAAAGATATTTTTTCGTTTTTCTACTTTTACCAACGTTTTTTTTTGTACGACCTTCAGTTCCGACAAGAATCCTTTGGTTTGATTAGCACATTTCCAGTGCCCAAATCTGTTTAGATAATCACTTTTGGTCAAAGTCAGAAAGGTTGCTATTCGCTTTCCTTGAAATCCACTTAAATATTATATTTCGCCATAATGAGCTAAATTACCGAATACTTAGCCAAATGCTCTTAGCCGGGTTAACTCAGTTTCTTAGTTGGCAACGATTATAGGGAGATTGTAATATTAATTGGATCACAATCTGGAAGTTGGATTGAAAGGATCTTAATCGATCGTTTCCAAGCGATAGCCCACAAATTAGTGACTTTCCAGTGCCGCCAAAACAGCACTTGAAAAGTGTTTTCGTCCAAACAATTTGCACAGAAGCGTCCCGCGTCGTCTAGACTGTTTTATTGGGCTTGGAATAATCGGCGGGTAATTCTGATCCAGTCGGTGGTTACTATTCGAAGATAATTTTTGAGCAGCGCGGACTTTGCTCGTAGTGGGGACATTCCCAAAACCAGCTGCTGACCATGGCAATGAT
This sequence comes from Drosophila sechellia, assembly GCF_004382195.2. Lineage (NCBI taxonomy): Eukaryota > Metazoa > Arthropoda > Insecta > Diptera > Drosophilidae > Drosophila > Drosophila sechellia. The sequence goes on from NC_045954.1 coordinate 19,713,137, forward strand.
TGGGGCAGTTGCACAAAGAAACATTTTGGGACTGGTCGTGAACAAGATTATGGAACGATAACTAGGTTCACCCAGTTCCCATGATAACTCTACTGAAGCCCTTCTCTTATCGAATTCCCGACCTCGTATATATAAGATCGTCCGAAGTGCTGCCGCAACCAAAGCGCTACTACCAACCCATCAACATGGTCGCCACAGGGCCAATCCTTTCGCTCCTGGTCTTGTCCTTGGCACTGACCAGTGCCAGTCTACGTGTGGAGCTTCCAAAGAACTCCTCCTTGGACGTAGGCAATCCAGAGTTGCAGTCACAATCCTACTACACAATTTCCGGGCTCAGACGCCTTGCAGTGGAGTTCTTCGCCCAGTACCAGAACATAACGATGTCCGATCTGGCACAGGATCTGTACGGGGATAAGGAGATGCGACTACCCACTACCGACGACTTGAGGTGCCTGGCAGATCTGCAGACCCTGGCGATAGATGTGTCCAACAGAAAATTGTGGGCCCTAAGAAGTAAGTTCATAGTCGATACGGAAAAATAGGATAGGATTACGATTCCCATCGTTTGCAGTGATTGACTCCTGGGGCACTTTTCCTTCGGGTATCCTGTACGGCAATCTGATCGATCTGGGCAACTTTGACGAGTGCTTGGGCATAGATCACGCTGTGACCGCCACACACAACATCCAGGGCAAGTACTGCCTCAGCAAGCTTCAGCTGGCACCTAGTATCTCCACCTATCTGGCACTCAAGACAGCGGTGTGCTTTCCCGCCTCCTGCTCCGCCGCCCACATGGACACGATGCTCCGAAGATTGCTGCAGAACCTCCTGAGCATTGAGCTGAATCCAGAAGTGACTCTGGTGAGTGAGAGCAGCTGCAAGACTGCCGATCGGGAACCCTACGATGCTCTAACCATCTTCACAATGTGAGTGTTCTTGAGAGGATTATGGGAATGTTATGGTACTGACATCATGCTAAATTTCCTTAGAGTCGTGCTATCGATACTGTGCGTCCTCATGGTGCTGGCCACTGTCTGCGACTACTTGGTCTGCCAGGATGACCGTGAGTATTGCCAAAGCTACATGTGAATCTCTTCCAGATCTTAATGTGATATACTTTTCGGCAGAACCGCTAAATAAGTGGATTAGAGCTTTCTCCGCGCGCGCCAACTGCCGGGTTCTCTTCAGGTTGGTGCAACCCAGGAGCAATCCCAATGTGATCGACTGCCTCCATGGCATTCGGGTACTGTCCTTCATGTGGGTCGTCTATGGCCACATATACCTCGTATCTATCTTTGGCCCCAACATAAACTTTGTCAAACTGGACACGGTAAGCTCACCCAACATTCCCAACTCACTGAATCCATGATGTAATGATGTACTTTCGCGATGCAGTGGAGCAGATCGCCGTACAGTATGCTATTGCAACATGCAGCATACTCGGTGGACACGTTCTTCTTTTTGAGTGGCCTCCTGATGGTGGTCATCGCTCTAAGAGCAATGGAAAGGTAGGACTCTTTGGATTCAAGCAAGGAGGAGATTATTAATTCCCATTGACCCATTTGCAGAACCAAGGGAAAGCTGAATGTATCCCTGATGTGTCTGCATCGCTATCTGCGCCTCACTCCCGTCCTGGCCTTGGCTATCATCGTCTACATGTCGATTCTGCCCCGGATGGGCGATGGCCCACTGTACGGGAAGGTGAACTTCGATGACTACACCAGGTGCAAGGACACCTGGTACTGGACCCTCTTGTACGTGCAGAACTATGCCACCGATGATATCGTAGGTTACCCCACTCCATTCTAACTGGCATTCCGTTGCTTATCACACCCCGAACTTCGCCCAACAGTGCCTAAGCCATTCCTGGTACCTGGGCGTGGACATGCAGCTCTACATCATTGCACCCGTACTCCTGATCTGCCTGTACAAGTGGGGAAAGAGGGCGGCCGCCGGGATTCTGGTCGCCATGCTGCTCCTTGCCGCTTGTCTCTTCAGCATCATGGTGATCGGAGACGTTTCTCTGTAAGTGCTGATAGATATGAATGAATATGGACATGGATATGATCGTACCTAACATACCCTTGCCCAACTTCTTCTTCTGCAGCATGGCGGCCAGCCAGGGGGCAATGAGAAAGATATACTTCTCCACACACACCAGGGCGTCCCCGTATCTGATTGGCATTCTGTTCGGATACTTTCTGCACGTGAACCGCGGAAAGTCCTTCAAGCTCAGCCCCATCGCGGTCGTCCTGGGTTGGCTGACCAGCCTGGCGCTGCTCTTCAGCTGCTTGTATGCCGTCTACGGGTATGCCTTGGATGCGGAGATACCACCCATTCTGGAGGAGGCCTTCTATCTGACCTTCACCCGGATCGCCTGGCCCCTCGGTCTCTGCTGGGTGGTCTTCGCCTGCATGCACGGCTACGGAGGACTGGCCAACAGCTTCCTCTCCTCTCCCCTGTGGCAGCCGCTGTCCAAGCTATCCTACTCCGCCTACATCTTTCACATGTTCATGGAGAGCCTCAACGCCGGCATAACGCGCACCAACACCTACTTCAGTGATTACCAAGTGGTAAGTTCAGAGCCCCATATGCGTTGGTGGTAGTTCGAAACACTAACTGGGAATCCTTGCAGATGCTTCGCTTCTGGGGCGACTTTGGCTTCACCATGCTCCTCGCCTTCGCTGTGTACATTCTGATCGAGGCGCCGTTTGGAAATTTGGAAGGCCTCCTGCTTCCCGCCAAGAGGCCCTGTCCACCACGCCCAGCTGTGGAGGAGTCGACGGAGGCCCCGGTGGGATGCAGTCTATCTGCGCCAACGCTGGAAATTAAATCGCCTCTTCCGGCATAAGGATCTCGAAACTATTTATGACCAAATACATCAATTATAGGTTAAGGACCCCTTTTTTTTATTAATGTTAGTTTATGTAAGACATATTTTCTTTAAAACTTACTTCTTTCGTCCTAAGAAGAATTTATATACAAAGCTAGATAATAAACTAATATCAAAGAAATATTATCGATAATTTTTACAACTTGTATAAGTAAATTAGCTTTCTTTATTTTCCTATATGACACACTATCGGATATTAACAGTAAAAAATAATTTTCTTTTAGTAATTTGATGGTTTTCCCTCTAATCAAAATGTGATGTGTAATAATATGTACATATAAATATATATGTCAATATCCCAAGCGGGCGATCTCGCTCCAGAAATAATGTTAACAAAAGGGCAGTATAAGAAAGATTTTTGTCACTAAGCTTAGTTTAAAAGAATAAAGACATGAAAACTATTTCTCCGATAGTTTTTTATTTCTTAGCATTGTCCTTAGTCAACTGACGGGTTATTAGTTCGACTCAAAAATATAGCAACCATTTTACTATATATATATAAATTACATAATTTACAAAAAAAAACATCTTTGAAGAGATTTGAATGACTTACTTGAATTCAATAGTGAATACTTTGACTATATAATATAATAATAATTTTTACTCCGAATTTAAAGTGAACGGGTTTGTATGTTTTTTTTTTTATACAACTTACAATGCGTCTGTTCGCCTATTTTACGAACAGAATGAATCAAAGTAGCTTTTTTATAGTTAGATTCACATTACTGGTGGCGAAGTGAAACGCATTTCGGGATAAGTTTCATAGCGGACTTCCCTATAGAAACAATCGTAGAACTTGATTAAATAGAAGCCAAAGTGACGGAAAATTATGAAAGATATAAATGTTCTTTATCGCCAAAAAAGTTTAATTAAAACTTATAAAGTTTAAGTTGTAAAAAAATATAAGTTAATATATTAAAATGCATTTTAATTGTTTTTTCATATAACACAATGAGTAATTTTTTATAATTCTAAATGAAAAACGTGAATTACCCTAACAAAAACGCTTAACTGTGCCATCACTATTACTTATTGGCAATAAATAATTGCAAATTATTGACAACAAAGAAGTATCGATAAGATGCATGTGCAAAATGCGGTTTGTGTGTTAACTTAATACTTGGCTTAAGGCTTATCGATACTAAAAAGTCCGGCACCATTGTCGCTATCGAATGCCCAAATATACGTGACAAGCTATTAACACGAACATAACGTGGTCAATTTTAAGTTATTACGCAAATTGTAAGTCAAAGTTTAACGCAATTGTAGTTACTTGACTTAATCGCGACATTCGCTAGTGGATTATGTCTTAAGATATATCGATATATTGCCGGCGCAATCGATTGCGGGCACATATCGAAACGTCCGGCCACACTGCTCGCCGTCTTCTTCTTGTCATCCCTTCCGTTTCCCTTTCTTTTCGTCTTCACGTTTCCGGTGAGTGCGTGTGCTCCGCGAATTTTTAAGCAAAACTCTCTATTAAATACCTCCAATTCTCTTTTTTACTTGCAGCGGGAGTATTACGATACGTTCGCGTTCGTGTAACTTTGTGTTTGCAAATCAATCCAGGTAATTGTCGCCGAAAACCCAGATTTTCACGCGGGCGCACCGGGAAAATATGTGCCCAATGTTGTTCCCAAATGCATGTGTACATTTTTTTTATGTGAACAATGAAGCATGTCTTTCAGACTCAATAAACAATGTGTGAATTTGGATACCAGCTGGATGATCTGTAGATATATCCTGGCAATGAACCGAATCTAATTGCTTTTTTTTTTGTTTGTGCAGAATGTTTATGCCAAAGGCCCATCGTGTCGCGATCTACGAGTACCTCTTCAAGGAGGGCGTGATCGTGGCCAAGAAGGATTTCCATGCCCAGAAGCACCCGGAACTGGAGTCGATCCCCAACCTGCACGTGATCAAGGCAATGCAGTCGCTCCACTCGCGCGGACTGGTGAAGGAGCAGTTCGCCTGGCGCCACTACTACTGGTACCTCACCAACGAGGGAATCGAGGAGCTGCGCAGCTACCTCCACCTGCCGCCCGAGATCGTGCCCTCGACGCTGAAGCGCCCTGCCCGCTCGGAGACCGTCCGTCCCCGTCCCGCCGTTGGCGGCCCACGCGGACCCGGTGACGCCACCAAGACCGGCGAGGATCGCTCCGCCTACCGACGTGCTCCCGGCGGCAGCGGAGTGGACAAGAAGGGCGATGTTGGACCCGGTGCCGGAGAGGTCGAGTTCCGTGGCGGATTCGGACGCGGATCGCGCAACTAAACAACCCAGGCGCTTCAGTTTTTTTTTCTAATGTATAAAAATTACTCAGTAAAATGTTGAACTGAAGATCCATACCCTTAACAATAGAAGAAACCAACATCTGAAAATTGTGTGTGTTTTATGATATGACGATCAAAATTATAAAGCAAACGCAAGTGAAATTCCGTGCTGCGCTCTTTTTTTTTTTTTTTTGTTAGTTGGTCCAGTGATTGTGAATCGGACGTGGATTCAGATCGCAAGCGTGCTAAATGGTATAGGAATTCCGATGTCAGGCCAAGCTGAAACTGCTGCTTAGGGTAGGATTTACAAGTAGGATTTAGCAGATAATTCAGTTTATATTGCGAGGTTCTGTAGAGAGGAAAGTAAAAATTCTTATCTTAACCACGCTCTTGAATACAATACATGCATTGATTTTTGTTCAATTTAAAGATTGTTGCATGTGGCTTGTGTATTTGTCGATTTGTAGCTCTTTATTGTAAAAAGGATGTGCAGAAATTCATCAGATTCGTTTATAGCTGTGCCAAAACATAGTAGACTTAGTTAGCATTAAACCAGTTGGCTCAAAACACTATTATTTATATTATTTATTTAAATAACATTAGTATCCAGTAGCTCATAACAAAGGCTGCATTAATTGCAAGGGCATACACTAAATTGGCTCAAAATAATGATTTACCATCAAAGAAAATGAAATATTTTCTAAACGATAAACCAAAAGTCTTCTTATGTGCAGGGACGTGTTTTAATGCTCAACTTCGTTTCACAACTATTTAAATTAAGTAAGTTAGGTAAACTAGTTTCTTAAATAGTCTTCTTTTGCTCACGAGCATCTTTTTGTTGTTCTGCAGCTGACTTTTACCTATATTAATTCTAATTCTGTAAATACAATAGTTCCCAAAGTTAGGTTTTAGTTAAATCTTATGTGTCTACTCATTTTATTTAAAAGTTAAAATGCTTCCCCATTTAAAGTTAGTGACTTTCAACTAAGATTTTATGCACTGAATCCCACTAGCCACCTAGTAAGTATGCTGCTATACGCGGACCATAAAGAATTCGAATCGCTTAGATTATTTATTTAGGCCGCCCAAAAGAACTATAGCAATATCCGAATGGCTTTATTCTAGGTTTAACCCATGGTACACCGGAGTAGAAAACTGGTTTGGATAGTTAAGGTTATGTACTCCGTAAAAAATTAGAAAAACAGTAAGGCATGCTACATTTCTTTATGTAGAATAAATCTGAAGATATCTGGAGACTATTATTTCCTTAACATCGCTAAAAGCTGGATATGGACCTACGTTTCCCCGCAAAAGCGTTGTGCATTGCAACTGGGACGCACTGCGCTGGAAAGTATTCGCTTGCAACAATAAAAAAATCGCTTTGTATACAAAACAATTGTGGTTTCATTATTTACAATTTGCAATACGCATATGCGTTTAGAAAAATTTACACCTAATCTAGTGCTATGTCTGTACCAATAATTTTATGAAAATACGTTTCTTGACCGAGGAAACGGGGCGGGCGTGATGTGGAGACGCCCGGCCCGGCGGCGGAGCTATCGGCGCTTTATCGAGATCTTGCCCTTGGCCAGATGGGACATGTTGATTTTGACCTTGGTCTCGTTGGTGCGCTTCACCCAAACCTGCAAGAACGAATCATGGTTAGAAACTGGCCCGCTGGACGTGTGACCCCCCAAACGGGGAAGGTTGAACTCACCACCTCGTTGCCAATGGCTGTAATGGTGGCCGCGAACTTGCTCATCTCCTTGCCCTCCACATAGACCTGCTGGCCTCGGCAGAACCATCGTCGCTCGTACAGCAGCTTGTTGTCCTCGATGCGGGTCTCCACCAGGCCGCTGTTGGAGGTCGGCTCGGCCAGCACGTGCATAGATTGTTGCTGCTGGGGGCCACTGCCGTAGGAGCCGCTGCCGTTTTGCTGGGGAACTGGATTCGGTCTGCCGCGCTGGATGATCTTTAGGTCCGACTCGATTTCCTTGTCATCCAGCTGGTAGATGAGCAGCTGGCCGGTGGCCGGCTTGCGGCGCTTCTCGATCACCGGAAGCGGTTCGTTGGGGCGACGACGCAGCTTGCGCGTGATCGTCGTCTTGATCTCCATGGAATCGTTGGTCAGCTCGATGCTGAAGCGCTCGTTCTCGATCTGGCGCTTGCGGTCCTCGAAGTCCGAGATCAGGTTGTCTTTGAGGTCCATCATCTTTTCGTCGTACTCCTTCTGGGCGGCCATCTTCTCCAGCACATAGTCCCGTTCGACGCACTCGCGCATGTACTCCTTGTAGATCTCGTTCATGCGTCGGCGCTCTTTTAGCTGGTTGTCCAGCTTCTTCACGCGCTTCACGTACTCCGGGTGCACCAGCTGGCCCAGTTCCTCAATCTGCTTCTGCAGATTGAGCAGCTTGTGCTGGTACATTCTGCGGCAGAGAAATGATGATGGATCGAAGATAGGAGGTAAGAATGAGCCACTACTTACTGCTCCTTCAGTTCGCTGTTGGTGCCCATGTTGTTGCTGTTGGAGGTCCCATTCATGCCGTAGCGGCTGGGGCTGCGGAACTCTGTCTCGCTGGCGTCGTCCGTGTCTGGAAGGGAGTGGGAGTGGTAGGGGGAGCAGGAGAGCGTTGGACGCGGAACGTGAGTGAAGCCTCCTCCAGGAACGTTGTCTGCGTACTGGTACTCACCTTCTTCGCTACGCTCGTCGCCTATCGACTCGTCGTCGTAGGTGTCCGCTTGTAGTAGTAGGTTATAGTAGGCGGACATGGTCGTTTTGGGGGGTTCAGAACTCGCGGCTTTGAAACGTGATACCCAAAATCAACAATTTGGTGGCAATTGTTTATTATTATTATTTTTTTCGCTGCGATGCCAGATATACACACGCATACAGAGAAGCAACCACGACAGTATCGATATATCGAGCACGAGGGCTATCGATCGTTGTCCAGCTCTAGAGGGCAGTATGGACTTTTGGCGGCAGGGTTGTCTACCTACCGATATCATCACTTATCGGATATCGAGATTCTATGCGCGCGTAGTTCAAATTTTTATTTTGAATTGACAATCGTTACAGCCATTTCTGCGCTAAAACCTAAAATAATTATGTATATGTATATATTGCATTTCAGTAATATGTACATAAATTATTTTATTACCTAAAAGAATTTTCAAATTCTATTAAATTTCCAATTGTATTTATTAATTGTCTAGCTTTAATTCTTTATTATACAAATATTACATTTACTTAATATACATTAAGTAAAAAGGCAAGCATATCGTGCTAATGATTTTTAAAACAAGAAACACTTTTAAACAAAATGTTACCATGTTTAAAATGAATCAATTAATCAGACAACCAAACCAAAATGTTCTGTTTATGCATATGTAGGAAAATTGTGGTAATTGCTTCATTTATTAGGCCGTTGTTATTGAATTTAAATTTTGATGACGCACTGCCAATGACATCAGCGGATATATTTCAAAAATATGTCACCGGTCTAGAATGGAAGTGAATTACAGCTTTGTGGGTGTAATTTAATTGAGCAACTCACGGCTCTGGTGCTAAACAAATGATTTAAGCCGTGAACGGCTTACGGTTTCGAACAATAAATAGCCGGCTGTCGTTTTTGCGCATCATAAAGTTTAATTTGTGTATCTGCCCGCCTATAATTAAATAGTGCCCGCACAAGCGCTGCACTCGCACGTATACGTAATACGCGTTTTCACGTATGTATTTACGTACAATTCAACAATCCAACAATCCGCATGGGCGAAAGCATGCTTTGTTTGAATACCACGACGGCTGACACATATTCCGATGCTGTCGTCAAGCAGAAGCCATCCACTGGCCAGTGGATGAGTCCGCCCACGCAGGAGGAGATCGCTATTTGCCCGAGCTGAAAAATTAGTGAGCGCTCATCATCGACCAAAAATTCCATGCTAAATCATCGCGAGCAAATTTTGATTGATTTCTGACTGCGAGGGGGTTTTAATTTGCTTTTCGATTTGGAATGGACTATGAGTTTAAGTGGGATGACATGCCGGCAAATGACTAGTGCACTTATATACACATACTATATATATATTTATATATATATAAATATATGTATATACACTTGTTCTGCTTTCGCTTCGTCGAGAATTCTCTGGTGACGTGGGGAAAATTTGTTTTCCCAATTTCTTGTCGATTCTTCACGAGATTTGTATGTACAATATGTACGTTCTTTCAGTTGTCTTGGCAAAACAATAATACACATACTGCAGACTCATGTTTCTAGATGATTCCTATTTATTATCCACCTAGATCAGCGGAATTCATGAAAACTAATTGTTTTGAAAATGCAATAGTTTGAAAAGAGCACAAACTACAATTGAATTAAGCTTGAAATTTGCACGAATTCACTGAATGTGCAAACTGGGAATCCTGTTTAAAAAATGATTTATTCGAAGATCAGATTCTTCTGGCTATTCACGATCGACGGTAGAGTGAATAGCATTTGAATACCGATGTGCAACAGATGCGAAGTGAGTGTATGCCCAATATTCATTCGTGGACTGCGGAGCGGGGGACTTTGTGGGGACACTGGGGACTTCAAGGTCGAGATTATTGATGAAAATGAGTTTGTTGTTTGGACAGGGGGCATTGCGAGCATGTGGGCGCTGTGAAAAATACATATGTACATATATGTACATGTGGATGTACAATGAAAACACCTCAGCCGTTGAGCCACGATGATTGTCGTTTTATTTTCGAAATTCGTGATTAAATCTATAATTATTTGGATGGCCCAACTGCCGTTGTCCCCGATGGAATTTCGAGCAATAAAACGGTCACGGATTCAAAATACGATTGTTGGATCCTCTCGGCGGAAAGTCCGAGTATTAAATATATATTAAATATGTCGCACTTGCACTTAAAAAAAATGTAAGCTTTAAAAAAAAATCAAATTTCAAGCTAACTGCCTTCTTATGAAAGATGCAATTGTTAAGTTGAAGAAAGATCTAGTTTGTCTAGCTAAATATGCATATGGTTTTGTATTCATAAAACTTATGAAAATTTATTCATTTATCCACATCTCACATTTTTTTCTGCAGTTGCAACCTTGCAATCGGGTCTCATTAATTTCAATTTCAATTTTAATTCCCCTGGCCGACGCTCCCTAAAAGGAAACCTCCGTTCTCGCATCGAATCGAATGGACTCGACTTGGCTCGATTCCCGATTCTCGACTCCGAACGCCAATGTCACGCGGCTGAGTCATTTCGCATTTGTTTACAAACAAACCGATGCGGAGTGGGTAGATCCATGGATATGGCCAAGTACACTGGCAGAAAAAGATACATACATATAAGAAGATACTAGATAATGCCCCACTGTTATATAATCCAGGGCTTACAGGCTTACAACAGTGCATATCTACACAATTTCGCATCTTAGCTCAGCAAAGAGATATTTAAATTTATATTTTATATATGACATATTCAATTTCTCTGCGTGTATTTGGGCCGCCAACGTTCTCCACCCACCCGGTCTAATATTGGGATTTATCGACTCGCACACTGGGCGGAATTGGCTTTTTGATTTAGGGTGTCTTTATAATGATGAGCTCTGGGTGTAAGTAAGCCCGCGAATATGGACAAGGTATCGTGGGCCATCACGCCATAGATGTTCTATTTTAGGACGATGGATAATGCCAACCCACCGCAGGACGGAAAATGCACTTTCCACCAATGTGCACCTCTCTCTCTCTACCGAAGATCATTTCCCAAAACGGTAAGAAGCGTTGATCGGTTAACCGGTTAACCGGTTAACTCAACACGACCGCTTGCAGTTCATTTGCGCACTCATACTTTCCACTCACACTCACAAATGCTGAACGCCGCATTCAGATAACTATGTGCCCCCCAAATGGACTGGGATCAGCTGGATGAGCTTCAGGTGCAGTCTCAGTTCGAGGAACTCACTTCCATGAATTAATGGCTCCCACGCGAGAAGTTTTAAGCATACTTACGGCAGATCAAGTTGATCATCAGCTAATTAATAGTTGCTAATGGAACACTTGTTCCTAGAAAGATTTTTATAGGAGCTATGATTAATGTCTAATTATTAAAAATGTATTAATTTCCAAATATGTTATGTTATTTCATTTATAAATGAACACCTTAAGAATATTGATTATTGCAATTGCCACACTAATTTTTATCCGAACTTTGTTAAGAGGTTTTATAATTCATTTATCTATACTCAATGCATTTATGAATTACTAGCTTATTAACGGAAAAGAAATTAGGAATGTTTTATTTGTATTTCAAACATCTTAGGATAAAGAAAATGTTATTCATGAATAATTCAACTATTTGTTCAAAGTTGTGCTTAATTGTAATAAAACACTTCGTAAACTTTAAGATTGAAAGATCATACTCCATAAGTAGACTATTGGGTAAAATTTTGTATAAACCAAATTTGTCTTACACTTTTAAATATGTTTCCCGTGCGCCATAATTTCCATAAAATACTAAATCCATACAGAGAATATAGTGTTTTGGGGGGTCCGTTAATGATTGGTGGCTAAAGTACGCTTAAACAATAACATTTGTGGAATAGAAGTACATTTTAATTCATTGGCAACAGAAACATAATCAAATTACCGCCAATCCGCAAATCGATGACTGAATGTCGCGTCATCGGTCTATCGATATCGCCACACTGCTGCGCAGCGGCAATCAAAGTACAATCGGTACGAAAGCTATAAAAGCAAAGACTAGCTGTGAATGCAAAACAGTTCAGAAATTGAAACGCGGCTATCTGTGCGATACGTCCAACCGAAATCACACACTTGAACGTCTTGAGTTTCGAATACATATAGAAAACCCATCGAGTTCCCTTTTTTTTTGGTTGCTCCGTCGATTAGCAAGTGAACAAGCTCGAAAGCGCGTTAAGCAGAACAGAACAGAGAATAATAGAACGGTATACAGTATATACGGTATACAGTGTACAGCGAAGAGATTGGAGATTCCATCTAGCGAAGAAGCAACCACCAAATAACCACCACAAACAGCACAAAAATGGCCGAGGCTAACAAGAGGAATATCCCCATCAAGCTGGGCGACTTCAGCGTCATCGACACGGAGTTCAGCAACATCCGCGAGCGCTTCGACTCCGAGATGCGCAAAATGGAGGAGGAGATGGCCAAGTTCCGTCACGAGCTGATGAACCGCGAGGCGAACTTCTTCGAGTCCACCAGGTGAGCGTAGAAGTGATACCAGTGGGTACAACACTGGGCTGATTCCACAGCCCGATTCCACCGGGTGTACTGCGATGGCACCAACTCCCGAATCGCTCGATTCATCGCCTCGTTGTTGGCTCCTCTAAATATAGGCGCACATCTTGCCACATCGCCCACTGGTCTGGAGCACTTCACCCACAGATTCTGCTACGTACATATGTATTTACATACATACGTATGTACTAAACAGTGGGCCTCATAGGAGGCGAGCGGCCCGCTTCGATTCTCGCCCCAGATACACTATGTGTATTTCTTTGCCGTCGCTCTGGGGGAGGATGAGTCACCAGTTCTAAATTCTCCGCCGCTGTCTCCGGCCAAGAAACACATGTGTATCTGCTGCCCGCCACCCGCTAGTAAATCCCCCTCCCCAGCGTCTCGTGCCTCCCCTTCCGCCCGATCTCGAGTCCCATTCGTTTATGCAACCGTTATGTAGGGCATAACGGAATTTTTCGAACTTTGAGAATCACCTGTGCCAAGATATTCCGTTATATGCTCACCTATGTACGAGTGTGTGTGTGTGTGTGTGGGCTTTCTACCTGAGCAGAAAAATGTAATTGTTGATAATGAGATAAGATATTAAAATCTGGTCTCTGCGAGTAATATTAAATATTTGAAAACGCAAAGCATTGGAACGATCGGTGGATCATGTTCTTTAAATCTCGAAATATTTCCATTTGTAGTTACTTTTATTAAAAATATAAAGTCACAAACGCATTTACCTAGCAATCTATTCCCATTTGCAAGCCAATTAGGTGATTCGGCATTAACACCCTCGCATATTCATACGAATATACGAAGAGAGCGAAATTCCAGACGAGTGTTACGAGTGCCGTTTTCAATGAACACGGGTTTATTGCCCAAATCAGCGATTAATAAACAAACAATGCCCCAAAGGCGAATGGCAAACACTATGTCGCCTCCGACGACGTCGCGGTTGCGCGTCTCGTTAGCCTTTCCATTGGAGTTGCGTTGCGTGGGCGCCAGTTTTGGTTGCTATTGGGACGACCTCGCCGTATGACGCAATCGAACCGATGGACTATTTGTTGTTGCCTTCGCCATGGTCGCCACTGCATTTGCATGGCCACAACAGAAACGTTACGCCTCCCCCCACTCCCTTCTGCTCAAGAACTTGGTAGTCCCCCTCGCACAACTTTGCCCATTAAACGCCAAAGTTGGCAGTGAAAGGAAATTAACCCAAATTGGTATTGTGCCCTCCTGGCTGCAAATTTAATTGGAATTGAAGGGGGAAACTCACAGTGGTGCTTAGGCGATTAGCCTAATCGCCAGAGATTGGCCACGTAGTCTAGTAGCTTAGATAGTATTCGGTATATGTACTTGCCAAATAATTCAATCAATCGCCCATAACTGCCCACTGTCCGCCACTCATCGCCGCAACCTTTGACCTAAGCGGCTTGGCTGTGGCGTGTCGTCAATTGGAAGCGCTGCGTGATATCTGAATGACTCAGCACGGAATAAATCCATACAGGTAGGTATCCCCTACCGAAGTTGCCACTTGAAGCAAGAGTTTATGCTTTCAACTTGATACATTCCCAACAATGTATATTTAATTATGGCATAAGACGAACATGTTTACAAACATGCAATTCCTACGTAGCTGCCAAAAGCTGTTCGGGCCATTTGCACATTTTAAATAAAACTTTCTTGAACATACATATGGTATGTACATATGTATTATGCATTGTCACATACTAACATACACTAGCCACATGCAGGGCCTCATTTGCCCAACTTGGCCATAAGCATAGACCGCACTTCAATGATGTATGTATGTACATACTACACGAAGAATGCGGATTCAGATGGATTTGGATGCGGTTCCCGGTGAAATAGATTGCTGCGATTATCTCATGCAAATGCATGGAAACTGTATTGGCCAGATCGGATCGGATGGGATGGCTACCAAACATAGGCAATACCAACGGCTTGCCTAATTTATAGACTCATTGTGTGTGCGCACAGTTTAAACAAATAAGTGCGCTGGTATCGTACATACATACATATGCACATATTTAACCAGCAAATAGCTCTGTGCGAAAAGCTTTCGCACACACGGACAGTTTTCAGTTGCGATGAGCACACGCTGCGGCGATTTAGTTGCCAATATTGTTGGCTGGATGCTGATAATTCAAATGAGCAGCGGACTGCGATGATATCATGTCAATTTTTAGCTATTGCGCTGCGCTTCGACTTCGACTTCTATTCAATTCGATTTCAATCGATGACAAAGCGCCGATCGTCGCCGGTAATCGATATTTGAATTCGACATTTGTTCACACGCACACAAGCGTACACCGCAAACAACAAAAGAGAGCCATTTTGTTTGCGCTTGTTCTGGTTTCTTTGCCGCCTCTCGCGCTCGTGTTTATTTTCGTTCTTCTTTGGTTTCCTTTCGTTTGGCTTTTCAATAACGAAAAAATATGCATGACATCATTGTCATCAGATGCCAGCGAGATATTGTATTCGCACCACACACACACACACACACACACGTAAAAACGTGGTTGGGCCAGAGAGGGTGGGAGTGAGAGCGGCTGCCAGAGTGGGAGGGCAGGTGCCTCTTCTTGCTGTCCAACGAAACTTTGGCCAGGCGGCTAACGGTTATTGGTACTTATCATTAGCGCGCTATTGATTTCTCTCCTCGAGGGGCGATCAACCTCGCAAAGCACATTGCAAGGTCGCCAATAAACCCACGCACGTTCACGTTTCGGCTCCGATTGATAAGCTTCCTCTGCCTCTGCTGAGAATTCGCGGAGTGCCAATTGATGGCCGCTTATCAACGACTCTCGCTCGCATGCTCACACACACATATACACATCCACATCGCGGCTTCATCGCGAGCCGACACGCACAGCGGTTTAACAACGGTCAATCAAATCCCATAAGCTAAGAATGCAGATTAAGGTGGACCATAAAAAATATTTATAAACGACTTACCTATCAAATGATGTGAGAGTGAAGTAAAGAATACAATATTATTCAAAATTAAATAAGTCTAGATTTACTAATTTGCTGAACTAACAATATAAATTATTGTGCTAAAACAGTGCGACAAATGTAATACAAAGTGACCAATTATGGACCAATGAATTATTTCCTGGGTAAATACATCCAAATGTGAATATTTTATGCATACTTTCCTCTATTGTAGGTAATATATTCTCTTTTTTTAGATGCCATGCTTCAAATACTTGGATCTTAATAGATAAACTTACAATCTAAAGCAAATTGGGAACTGGAAGTGCGAAAATCAAAGGAGTTATCATTAATATATGTACATATGCATAAGAAACATGTACCAAAAATTATTAAATTTTTATTACAAGAAAACAGAATGGCTTAAAATTTTCATTGATCATTGTTCAAATTCTGAACTCAAATAGGGAGTCGAGACTATTCATTTATAAATAAGTTACAAAACTGCTCACCCCTTGTACGATAATGTGTAATTACATTTCTGTCTAACTCATTATAAACAATTTCTATCTATTTTTCTCTTTCTTGCCGCTTGGAAATATTAAACAACCGCAATAATTTCCATATTATAATAATCTCCTCTCCTATCTTAAAACAAAAGCTCTACTAAAAAAACAACAACGACCAGGTACAATAACGTAGAATGTTTACAACCTAAACTTTTATTTTCTGTTTATCCTCAATGTTTTACATTCACTCAATCCCTTATTGTTTGGTAACTACTGTATTGGTTTAATGTTATTGCAATCCACATACGTACATACATACATACTGTATGTATTCACAGACTAAACTAGAAATTCGTTACCTGATGCATCGCATGTTAATCGCCAAAAATACACTATAACATTTGTTTACAAACAATTTTGAGCTCGATATAGACGCATATTACTAGAAATGTATACCGTTCGTTAAAAACTAATAGATAAACTGATAAAAGTTGTAAGTATAGGCAGTTTTTCACAGAAAACCGTTTTGATATAATGCATACATACATACATACAGTATGTCAAGAAACTTTACACACTGAAATATTCAACTTATTACACAGTGTGTAAAGAGTTTCTTGACATACTGTATGTATGTATGGATATAATTTCAAGAAAGCAAGGTCTAGTTTTCCTTGTAGTCTGTTTAAGCAGACCGCGTCCTAAGCCACAACTTATATCTAGATACATAAAGCCTTAAAGATTTCCCCGTATCTCAATTTTCTTATGGGAAGGTCCTTAAAATAGAAATTATTACAGACATATGGGGAGATTTATGTTTCGAGGGTGACAGCTGTTGCCCCCAGATCCGTACACATGTATGTTACATACATATGTACATCGCTTCCAAGCGGAAGCCAGATCTATTATTAGACAACGGTCGAGCATCGCGGCTTCATTTAAGTTGGGTTCGTTCCGTCCGGATCAGTTTCATCCCGGAGAAGCATCAGCATGGAGGCCTTCACGCGCACACTGCAAAATACCTTTCGCAGCACTAGGACCACCAGAACCACTACCACCACTACCACAAACTCCTCCACCAGGTTCCTACCTCACCTACGCAATCCTAACACCTAACACCTTTGGTTTTATTTCGAGTCTACTTGTTCTTAAGTTTCGCCTTACTTAACTGCAATACTTATGTTCGTCTTAACCTATTTGCAGCTCAACGACAAACTCGGCACTGCCATCCCGTATCCCAAAGCAACAGAACTACGTCTCCGACATTAGCTCACCCTTGATCCAGGTAAGCAATGCAAGGAATCTACTCCTGGTTGCCAAAAGATAACACTTGTACCCCCCTTGGCAGGATGAGGGCGACAACAAAGTGCTGAAGCTGCGCTTCGATGTCAGCCAGTATGCGCCCGAGGAAATTGTGGTGAAAACCGTCGACCAGAAGCTATTGGTAAGTCTTTGCTCAGGATGGTTATGTTGCGGAGCCTGTCTAACATGGATATCTTCCTTTGGACTAGGTGCACGCCAAGCACGAGGAGAAGTCGGACACAAAGAGCGTGTACAGGGAGTACAACCGGGAGTTCCTGCTGCCCAAGGGCGTGAATCCCGAGTCCATCCGCTCGTCCCTCAGCAAGGACGGAGTCCTGACCGTGGACGCCCCCCTGCCAGCACTCACCGCCGGCGAGACACTGATTCCCATTGCGCACAAGTGAAGGCCAGCCCAGTTGTCCAGTTGTCCAGCTATCCAGTCACCATGGTCCCGGGCGGGCGAGAAGCAAGAGGAGCAGGAGGAGTGCGAGCTGCCGCCGATCAGATTAAATCATACACACATTGAGTTTAATCCAATCCTATCTAAATGATTAATTTTTTTGGTTCTGACTTAAAGCTAAACTATGTTACTGACGTACTACTCATTAACTTAAATATAATTGAAATTATTATTAAATTTGATTAATTTAATTCATATTTATAATTTTCGCATTAAACGTAATCAATTTTGTCGTAGTTGCCCCCATTGGTTTTCCTTTCCTTCCATCGAAAATAAATCAATATTCATCCAACCGAGCGGATTTTCATCAGTGAGTTGTGCATCATTGAGCTTTTTCACTTTTTACACGCTGAATTGAAATGGTGATGTACGTTAATTGAAATGATGATGTACGTTTCCCTTTAGGGAATCGAGAGGCTTGAATAAAGTATATGGATTTCATTTGTATTTGACTGTGGTGACTGATATTGTTTATAAAACAATTGTTTGCAATCGAATATACGTGGGAATTTCAAAAAGGGAACAAAATCATATGGGCTTGGCTTGACGTTTCAGTTCAACATTCAATATTTCTTTTCAACTTAAAGTTCGTTCACCAAATTGTTGGCGCTGCTCAGGGATGTCTTCCCTGGAGACCGGTGGTCCTGTCTAGTTGCAATCAACCAAATTGTGGGGCGACATCTCGTCGGAAATACTCAAGTCAGATTTTCCAAATCGGCTTTCAAAGCAAATACAATACGAAAAGATGCCGCCGCAGCTAATGTCCCAGAGTGAAAATGGCGGCGTGGAGGAAGGGTGTCAATTGGAGTGCAAGGAGATGGATCCGCTGCGGCTGACCACGCTGATCCTGAGTGCGGATCCGCGGTACCGCATCAAGCCAATGCAGCAAGTCGTGTCCGCCCTCGTTGGCGGCCTCATCACGACGTTTGTGGGTGAGTTTGTCCGTTAGATTTGGTTACTCCGAGACCTAATCCAAGCTCCCTCACTTGGCCAGTGACGCCCTTGGAGGTGGTGAAAACGCGCGTCCAGACGCAGCACGCGATCCGCCAGCGACCGACTGTTTCCAAGCTCTGCTACGTCTACCACAACGGCCTGATGACCCACGTGTGCCGCTCCAGTGATATCTGTGTCCCGAAACCAGGCCGTGATCCGCGCAATCTTCGGCCCCTACGCGGCGCCATGGTGAGTTTCTGTTTTTGGGCCATCAAACACAGCAGTAGTCTAGGATGCATAGCTACTAGGATGATGATCCCTTATCCCTGATCCCTTAATCAGATGCCTTGATCATTACTATGTATCTTATTTTTGGTGCGCAGGATGCCTTTGTCAAGATCGTCTGCACAAGTGGATTCAGTGGTCTGTGGGCGGGTCTCAGTCCCACGTTAGTTTCGGCCCTGCCCTCCACGATTATCTACTTTCTGACGTACGAGTATATCAAGAATTCGCTGTCCCACATCTACTTGGTCTCGCAGAAGTTTGAGGAACCCGGCATGATGGACCAAGTGTCTGGAGCCGACGGCGGCGATCCCCTGGACCAGGCAACCAAGGGAATAAATGTGAGCGCCACCGCGCCGGTATCCAACGCATCGCTGCCCTACTATGTGCCCATGGCCTCGGGCATTTGCTCGCGCACCATTGTGGTCACGGCCATTACGCCCATCGAAATGGTGCGCATCAAGATGCAGTCGGAGTACATGACCTACGCCGAGCTGTGGCGTGTGCTGCGCTCGTTGATCCGCCAGCACGGCATCCTGGGTCTTTGGCGGGGCTGGCCGCCCACCGTGATGCGGGACGCACCCTTCTCCGGAACCTACTGGGCGGTCTACGAGGCGATTAAGCGGGCCTTCAGCGTCACGGAGCCGACTTTCCTCTTTAGCTTCCTCACGGGCGCCATCTCCGGAGCGGTGGGTGAGGGTGAGCAGTGCTCTGCCACACACCGAAAACCATAGCTTTGCCTCGAGTGTAATCGAGTTCTGGAAACGTCATTCCGCAGGTGGCTACCTTTGTGACCATGCCCTTTGACCTGATCACCACGCACACGCAGATTGAGCTGGGTCAGGACGTGCTGTACGAGGAGGTTGGAGCGGGAACAGGAGCAGGAACAGCTGCAGAAGCGGGCGCACGACCAAAGACACCGCAAAGTGCCGTCGCCAACTCCAAGCCGTCGGTGCTCTCGCGAATGCGTCAAATTTACAGGCTGCAGGGAGTGCGGGGCCTCTATGTCGGGGTGATGCCTCGGATGCTACGTGTGGTGCCCGCCTGTGCCATCATGATATCCACTTTCGAATACAGCAAGTCGTTTTTCTTCCACTACAATCTGGATCTCCAGGAGGCAGGTACGTACAATGTGAAATGTCAATGATAAAGCAAGGTAAATGCAAGCACATTCAATTGAATGCTGTGACCGCCCAGAGTCCTAACTATTTAGTTCCCTACGCCACGTTTATTTGGTTTATATTTCGTCGAAGGAGTATCACTATTTCTTGTAAATCATTTGTATTTATATGGCTTCATTTTAGAAACCAAGGTTTAATATTAGTATATTAACGTAACGTTAGTATGTGCAACTTATAAATATCCTTATATTTCAAGCGAAGGGAATAGTTGATAGTTGCTTAACAATGTAAATTGAGTAAAAAAATATGATGGTAAATATACTTTTGAATTCAAACGAACAACAAGAACGATTTTCGATAGCACCGCGATAGCATTTCCGTTCCGACTTCACTATCGATAGCGGCCAGCGGCAACAGCTGATCGACGAGGAACGGAATGGTAATGGTACAAATCGGATGAGCACGGTGTTTTCTTTTGGACCCGTGAATTATTTCACAATGATCGGAGAGCTTCACTAATAGCACAGCTGAACATCGTCAACAAACACGCCGTAGCACGCGATTCGCAATCTCATCTCATCTCACATCACCGTTTGCCGCCACCAGCTTACCGGCGCTCCCAGTGAAGCAACCGCCAATCGCGTGGAAGAGCAAGTACATCTGCCATGGCTAAGAGGGAGGCCTGCGGCCAGTTCGCTGCCGCCAGTGCGGCAATGGCGGCTGCTTCCAGTCAAAATCAGTCGAAGGCCACGATGACGGACCCCCGTTTTCAGATCCGACCCCTGCAGCAAGTGACATCCGCCTGTACCGGCGCCATGGTGACGGCCTGCTTTAGTATGTTGCCCGCCACACACCGCCGAGCATAGTGTCAGTGTTTGACTGATAGGTTTACCATTGCAGTGACCCCTCTGGATGTGATCAAGACCCGCCTGCAGGCCCAACAGCAAGCGCTGCTCTCAAACAAGTGCTTTCTCTACTGCAACGGCCTCATGGACCACATCTGCCCCTGCGGCCCGGACACGCCCAACCCAGCAGCCGCCAAGCCCGCTCCCCGTTTTTCTGGCACCATTGTAAGTGGTAAGCGTTGGGATAACCGGGATACGGACTTAACCTAGCCTCTCCCCAGGACGCATTCATCAAAATCAGCCGCACAGAGGGCATCGGCTCCCTGTGGTCGGGGCTCAGCCCAACGCTAATCTCGGCCCTGCCCTCGACCATCATATACTTCGTGGCTTATGAGCAGTTCAAGGCTCGTTTCACCGACATCCACTACAAGTACATGCGCCGCCCGGATACCAGTGCCCACGACATTCCACACCCGATTCCATTTCTGGTGCCGCTGCTGGCCGGCGTGTCGGCCCGCATTCTGGCCGTAACCTGCGTGAGTCCCGTCGAGCTTATCCGCACCAAGATGCAGTCGCAGCGCATGACGCACGCCGAGATGTTCGGCACCATTCGCCAAGTGGTGCAGTGGCAGGGCGTGCTGGGCTTGTGGCGCGGCCTGCCGCCAACCATCCTTCGCGACGTGCCCTTCTCCGGCATCTACTGGACCTGCTACGAGTACCTGAAGAGCTCCTTTGGCGTGGTGGAGCCGACGTTCAGCTTAAGCTTTGCGGCGGGAGCGATATCCGGATCGGTAAGACAACTGCGCTACAAACCAATTGGGTCGACTGTGGTAACCCCTCATGTTTCCGCTTCCAGGTGGCCGCCACCATCACCACGCCCTTCGACGTGGTGAAAACGCACGAGCAGATCGAATTCGGCGAGAAGTTCATATTCTCAGGTAGGCCCAATGTGGTTCAGCTTGCTGCAACCAACTCCCGTAGCAGCATTGACAATGGTTCGGTTTGCATTACGGCAGATAATCCACCCAAGCAAGTGGCCACCAAGTCGGTGGCGATGCGCCTGGCCAGCATTTACCGCATGGGCGGTGTGCCAGCCATTTTCTCTGGACTGGGCCCCCGACTCTTCAAGGTGGCGCCCGCGTGTGCGATAATGATTTCGTCCTTCGAGTACGGCAAGTCATTCTTCTACCACTACAACATCGACCAGCACAATCGGAGCAATCAGGCGACGAAGGGGTCCGGCTCCTGAACGCGCTCCCATTGCGGCGACCACAGCTTGTCGACGTGAATCTGTGTACATATGTAGATTAATGCCAAAGTTGCCAGGAAATTGGTGGGCAGGTGGGAAATCGTCTGCTGCTGGGTTTGGCGAGCCCCGTCGAAATTGTTAAATTGTAGTGAAATAAAATTCTTGTTTTTCTTGGTTCGAAAACAAACATGAGCTATATATCAACTTTGCTTTTGAGCTCCAAAGCGAGTTGAAAAAGGCCGAATTCTAATAATCTGTATTTAATTTGAACAAAATTACGACGCACATTAAACAATATTGGGTAATTTGTGTTCCTAGTTGAACAAAATATATAATTTTTGCTAATGCAAAACCAAAATAATGTTGTTACAATAAAAGCGTAAAATAAATATTGTAACTGTTTGTTGGAGAAAAGAATATTAAAACCGGAATAGGGAACATGTGAAAAGATAATACTATCTATTAGTTTACACATTTCGTTTCTGAGTATGACGTAGAAAATATATTTGAAATCATTAAAGGCGATCTTTTATCTTCGGTAAGCAACAATCGTGTGCATCGAAACATTTGAAACGATTATCAAATGGCGCTCAATGATTTGTAATCGAAGGCAACCGCGCGCTTACCGATGACTTTCACAAACATATGTTGCGTGTCATCGATAGACGGTGGAAACAACACGTGCACTCGTGTTTTGTATTTGTGTTGTTTGGATTTGATTTCACATTAGACTAAACCGAACGGAAAATGAGTGAATCCGCACCGGAAACTGTGCCTGCCAAAAAGCCGGCGAAGGCCAAGAAGGCAACAAAGCCGGAGAACAGCATACCACGCGGCCAGCCCAAGTCGAACCGGCCGTGGAAGACGCCCAAAGAGAAGTAAGTGGTGTTTCTCCGTTGCCAGCGCATTGTCATCTAATACCTTCGGCTTCGCCTGCAGATTTAGCAAGATTAAAAAGACCGTGAACCGACTGTCCTTCGAAAAGAAGACGGCCCTGCGCGACGAGCTGCGCTACATCAAGGAGCGCTCCAAGGAGATCAAGGACAAACGCAAGGAGGACGCCGTCCAGAAGCACCAGCGCCGCGTGGAGAACGCCGAGCGCCGCCTGGCGAACGAGCGCCGCTCGGAGGTCGTCCAGGTCATCAAGAATCCCGCCAAGCTGAAGCGCATGAAGAAGAAACAGATGCGCATGATCGAGAAGCGAGACGTTAGCCAGGTGAAGGTGGTCTGAGGTGGCTCCATTAGATTAACTTGTATTTTTTGATAAATAAATCTAGTTTTAATGCCAAGAAAGCGTTTAGTAACACATATGTATGTATTTAGGTCGCTACGTACACAATTGTGTGGCATACAAACGAATTTAGCTTATCTTAGCCTAGTTTAACAAATTTACATAGTAATCCAAGGCGTCGCCCTCACCTTCGCCGTCTATCTGTTTGCCGCTGACCTCTGTGCGGAATTTGGTCAATATTTCCTTGCGCCTACTGTTCAGTGTTTGGCCCGCCAAGCGCTTGTCCTCCTCTTGTGTCAGTCGTTCGAGCAACGCCCCAATGCGCGTTCGCAGGAGCAAGTCCAGGCGGTGCACCAGAGACTGATCTTGCCGTAGTCCTCTTGCTGCCGCCGGTGGCAAGTCCGACGTCGTCTCCTTCGCGGGCAAATCGAGCAGAGTTGCAATGAAAGCAAGCAACGCAGATCCCGTGGTATCCATATCGAGACCATTAAGTGTGAGACTGTTGCGTTCCCAGGCTTCCGAAGTGTCTGGCACCTCTAGCCGCTCGTTCATCTGCCGCACCACGTCCACCGGCACTCGCGTGGCATCGCTCCTAAGGGAGTTTGCCTGCAGACAGGAGTCCAGCGAACTGGCCATGTATATCTGTCCGAAGCTGCAGCCAGAGTCTCGGCACAGCTGGTAGAGCTTGTAGCGCATGCTTCGGTAATAGAAGTTATCGTCGCACAGGATGAGATGCCTTCCCCTGTTGTAGTCGCCGCTGGAGGAAATGCGGCGCACCTGAGGCGGCCAATCGGCGTCTTCTTGAATGGCGGAAATGAGTTTTTCAATTAATTCAAAAATGCGGCCGCGCTGCTCCTTGTAGGCCAAGTCGGCCGAAGGTGTAGCGTCGAGGAAGTCGTCGTAGCACAGATGAACAATGTGGCGGACGCGGAGGGCAGTCTGCTGATCCAGCAGCCAGGAGCACAGCGAGGATTTCCCGGCTGCTGGCAGGCCGATAAGTGCAACAAGACAAATGCGCCGCATCGCGTGTGGTTGGTTTGTTCGTTTTTTTGTTTTTTTTTTTTTTTTTGTTGTTTGTAGAAAGAGTAAGTGTGGTCGCCGACTGCGGGTGTGGAGGGCGGTCTGGACTCCGCGATTAGCTATCTAGGATCGAGAACAGCAGCTACGGCGTTGCATGCCACTGCTGCTACATGGACAGATTGCCGGCGACAGGCGGCTGGACAGGTGTAAGTACTGCCGTGGCGGCCGCCTCTTTCAGTCGCTCCTTCTCCTGCTCCCTCTGCTGCTGCTCGGCCTTGCGGGCGTCCTCCTCCATCTCCTCCATGCGCTTGGCGTTGATAGTGGTCTGCACATCCACGTACACTTTCATCATATTCTGGTTGAAGCGCGCGAACTTGGTAACGCACCTGTCCACACAGAGGTCCTGTCGTGTGAAGCGGCATTTAATGAGGAATACCTCCTTGGATTTCCCAGCCTCATACATACCTCATTCCCGCCCAGGTCGCGCTGGCTGAGATTATCCACGCATCGGCTGAAACACAATTCCGTCACTTTGTTGTATAATGTGAAAAAGTCTTTGAGCTGAAAGGCGTGGCCAGTGAGTAAGGTTCAGCGGGAGTACTCTTTCACTTACGTTGCGCAGATTGGAATCCATCGGTCGACAGCAAGTTGCGTTTAGCTAGTGTTTTAATACAGCAATTATACAATTTAATTTTACAAACCGTCACGTTCGTGACGAGCGGAACAGCTGATTTGCCTGTGCTTGGTAAATCGATAGTCGATAGCACGGCAAGCAAACTAATCAGTATGCGTTATCGAGTTCAAAATTCAGATAGCCAAATTGTTCGCATTGTGTTCGTTTTTACTTTTTATTTGAGAGCAACTAAAGTGTTCATCAATCTCCCCAGGGGCCAGAATGTAAAATTGCACGCGAATTGGTTCATAATATACGATACAGCAATCCCTTATAATTGATTTTAAACTTATAATTGATAAGAGCTTACCTTTTAATTAAAAAATTTGAATGGTATATGCAATATTAATTAATTTGCTGTAACATTTTTATGAGTTTGTCGTCAATGGTAAGTACATCTGGTTATTTGTGTGCAATATCATAATATTTCGAAATGGACTAGTACTTTTGAATTTTTAACGGAGCTGGGGGCATTTAGGTGGCCTGCGAAGCGTCGGGATTGGCGCCATCGGCTGTGGCAGGACGACTCTCGCAGCTGTCCTCGCCACTGCTCGTGGTGGAGGCGCCTTCCTCCGGCGAGGTCTTCACCGCTTCTTCCGCCTCCATCTGGGCATCCGCCGGTCCGGCGTCCGCCTTGCCGCTCTCCTCGGGATCGCCTCCCTTCTTATTCTGCAACGGAATCAACGGAAGTGAGCTGGAAGGTTCTCACCAAATCACCCACGGCCTTACCTTCTTGCGCTTCTTGGGCTTCTCCGCCTTGACGGCATGCAGTTCCTCCTCCTCCTGCAGCGCAGACTTGTAGTTGGCGGGAAAGAACTGGGTGGCCTCCTGGTGGCCCACCACCGAGTTGGCGCTGACGTGGCTGGGACCGTAGGCCATCAGCGTGGGAATGGTCGGACTGCTCAGCTTGTTCACCTTCAGCACAATCTTGTCGGTACTGAAAGGTATCAGACAGATACATATGTAACTCATCCGTTGGCCCGTGGATCGTTGGCAGCACTTACGGAACGTACGGCTTGGCATTGTACTTATCCACGGAGTTGGCTATGAACTGCGCCGTCAGCGGATTGTCGCCGTTGAAGAAGCCGTAGAGCGGAATGTCCTCGCGACACGTCTCGAGCAGAATGGCCAGATCCTTCTTCTTGTAGGCGTCGAAGATCATCACGATGTGCGGTGGCTCCGGCACGGGATCCGGCGGAAGGAAAGTCGAGGTCTGGGCACGGAAGTACGTGTAGATGAGCGCTGCATGGGTGCGCTGGTCACTGGGCACCCAAATCGGCGGTATCCGAATAGTCTTGGTTCTCTTAGCTGCAACCGGAGCAGTTTCGGCCGGAGGAACTGCCTCTGGTGCAGCCCCTGCCTCCGCCTCTGTCTCCGTCTCTTCATCGCCCTCCGCTACATTTTCGCTCCTTATCTCGGCCAGGTGCACTGCGTCAGAGAACAGAGAACAATTTCGTAAATAGGTCAAGTTAGCAAGGATGACAGCAGTCTCACCTGGCTCAGATATCTCCACGGTCACCTCCAGCGGCACAATCATGGGCGGCACGGTGATCTCCTCCTCGTTGAACTCGTCCGGCGGCTTGATGGTCTCCTTGGTCAGCTCGTGGGCATATTGGCGGAGCACGGTCGGTGGCGTGCCGAGCACCTCCTCCACCTTCCAGAAGCACATCAGCAGCTCCTTGTCGTAGAGCTGCTCGATAACCTCTGGAGCCAGTGGATTTTCCGCAGCGAAGTTGACGGTGGCGATGTCGCTGGGCAGAATGGGAAAGACCTTGCGGTCCTTGCACTGAATCTTGAGCGGATCAGCCGGCTCCGAGAGCTTCTTGAACATGTCGCGATTAACCTGCGGCCCGAAGACCGTGATCCCGATGTCCGGCAGGTTGGCCATGATGCAGTCGGTCACGCTGTGAAGGTACTCCAGACGCTTCCGACGGCTCTCCGCCAGCTCGATCTCTTCGGCCAGGCGCAGCGCCTTGTTGCGCACCTCCAGCTGCTCCAGCTCGATCGGCTGGAGCTCGGTGATCTCGTAGCTCAGATGCGTTTCCTTGGCCATCGTCGACTGCAGCATTCGGGTGATCATGGCCACCAGCTTGGGCACATCCGTGCCGAACATGATGTTGATGGCCTTGCCGCTCTAAAGGTCCATAAGGGAAACATAGAAGACAATACATTATGATCCATGGGATCACTCACCGTGACGAACATCCAGGTGGGCTCGCTCTTCTTGTTGAATCGCTTCAGATAGGATATGGAGCCCGCCTTGCACTGGCATATGTTGGGAAAGATGGGGATGTTAGTGCGCTACGCCTGGGTGCATCGGACTGTGGGATCTTACGATGGCCAGCTGCAGGTTGTCGCCTCCTAGCTCGAGCTTGATCTTCCGCAGGCTGCCCACCATGCCGAGGCAGGGACCGCACCATTCGGAGTATATATCGAGCACTGAAGCACTCAGGGATTAGTGCCATTACTGGGTGGACCGATGGCTGCCCATCGCATCGAGAACGTACCCAGCAATCCGGATCGCTGCAGGAACTTCTCGAACTCCTCATCCGAGGCGAGGTCGGCCTGGAGCTGCTGGACTCCTCCCTTCTTCGCCATTTTTTGCGCACTGAATGGGCCATCAATCAGATACCGAACTGAACACCAGCTATTGATCCAACAGTGGTTGCCAGGACTTAAAAGGTCGCTCAGGATTTTGGCAAACACCAATCAACAAGCGCAGTTCGAAATGGGGTTAATAAATGCGCAGGAGCTGAGTCCAAGTTACCCATATAATACAGGGTATTATAAACCCGATTACTTCTATCCTTCTGCTAGCAATAAAAAAGGGCATCACAGCAAGGATATTATATTCCTCCGTGATTTCCAATCAATCAATCAAATACACATTGAACTTTATATGCCAGGGGTTTTATTTTCGTTTTATTAAAAGGGTTAAAAGGGTTTTCTATGCAGCACATTGGTAAATGGGAATCGGTCGATAAAGCAAGTGGCGATGGCGATGCCTGTGGCTATGCCCACATCCGTCGCGAATCGTTCCACTTAGTGATCGTGGCGCATTTGTCTGCGCAGCTCCCGCATTGTAATCTGCAAAAAAACATTGGAGATGGTGAGAGGATCGTTTGTGGACTAGATGGGTGGTCATGCCGTTGGCGTTAGATACTGGTTGTCATTTACGGTGATGAAGTAATCAAGTTGCTTACGTTATTTACCTTCAGAACTGTGGAACAATCTTTGAGTTTGAGGTTATTTACGCATCGGCTTACGAAATCTTTAAATAATTTCAAAGTCAATAGAATTATCGAGAATTTAAGCTGAATTCGGTAACGGGGCGGTCATGTACTTAATTACAGGCTTAGTTTCGGTTGGGGAAATGCACTGCCGGGGGATTGGTTCGCAAGCGGGAGGGAATCCGGTCAGAATCGAATGGCATGTTATCACCGGGCAGATCATGGGATTACGTGTTATTTACATTGCTAGAAGTTAACTGGAATTTAATGGGCTGCGAAGTGATGCGCTCGCGCCCGTTTCAAATGGTGTATCGGGGGATCAGTTAGTCATAAATGCGTTCGGGCGCTACTGGGTTGACATCGTATCAATTCATATCTATATGTTCCAGTCGTACAGGCTGCGTGTACGGTATGACCGACTTCTTGTTCACGTCCCTGGACAAGGCCTTTCTCATGTCTGCAAAGTGGATAAACCATCGATTGTTAGACGCCGCTTGGAAGACAATGCACATTCTTTGGGCTCTCACCGTACGCATCCTCGTCCTGGTCGCCGGAGTAGTAATCAAGTATGGTGCGGTATATGATGTAGCCGAGGTTCGTGTACATGTTTATCGCCACCTGGTTGCTCTTCCTCACAAACAGATCCACAAAGTATGCTCGCTTTCTGGGGTTGGAAAAAAGTAGTCGTTGAGTTTGTATTGTTATCCAGCGAATTGGGGCATTACTTCTCAGAAATGTCCTCCAGGAAACTCATGAGCAGCGCAGCCAGACCCAGGCGCCGGTAGTCGGGCGAGACGGTAAGCGCAGTCACGTGTCCGTGCCAGTTGTCCAGGTGTCCCTCCACCTTGCCCATGACTAGAGAATGTAGAACACACTTGACAGGGGAACTCGTGCACCCAGTGGAATGCAGTACTTACTGTAACCCATTATTTGTCCGCTGGGCGACTCCGCAAGCTGAAAGTACTCCGGCCACTTGGCCAGGTACTGGGTGTAGAAGGACAGCCCGTAGGTCTCCGTAAGTGGGTCAAAGTTTCTGGCGGAGCACACGGCGGTATTGGTATTAGCTTTGGATTTGGGCATGGGGATATCAACTGTACTCACACATTGTTAAACTTGAAGAGGTCGTCGCAGGTGAACGGTCGCAACGTGGTCATCTTGTCACTGAATTTCGGCTAATCCGATCCTATTGTTGCTCCTATAAAATTGCTATACTCGCCGGCACCAGCTACAATAGAGATGCGCCGCGGTCGATAGCAAGTTATCGTTAACCTGGAAGCGACCTTTCCCACAAATCGGATACCGCGCGATGCTGCTGCGGTCACACTAGCACTTCCACTTCCACACTAGGTCCTGTCCTTGCTCTTCTTCTTCCTCTGCCTCCAGCTGGTATCTGTTGCCTGGCCATGGAGCAGTCTCAGTCTCAGCGGCAGGCGCGGCCTTCGTGCTCCGCGGGGGGTGACAAGGCCCAGGACTCCGGGGTGCTGACGCGCGAAGACTTCGACGGCGGACCGGTCAGCATCGACGAGGTGGACACGGGCCTGTTTCTAGGTGAGCATATAGCTGCAATCCTTGTGATCGATGCATTTCTCAACCCTTCCTTGCACCACCAGGTAACCTAACCGCGGCCACGCACATGGAGACGCTGCGCTCCTTCAAGATTACCCACATCCTCACGCTGGACTCGGTGCCGCTGCCGCAGCACATTCTGGAGGCCAGCTTTCTGACCACCAAATATATACAGAGTAAGCACACAAATCAGTAGCTCCGGGAGTGTGCAACAGCTTCTTTAATTATTCAAATCCCTGTTTCAGTTGCCGACATGCCGCGCGAAGATATTCTGCAGCATCTGGAGGGCTGCGTGGACTTCATCAGCTCGGCCCTGGCCCAGCAGGGTAATGTCCTTGTGCACTGGTGAGCATCTTACTTAGGCTGACCAGCCAACTACTCTGACTCTTTGTGCCTTCAACAGCTACTTCGGCGTCAGTCGCAGCTCATCCACGGTGATCGCTTACATTATGAAGCGACACAATCTGGACTTCCTGCCCGCCTACGAGCTGGTCAAGGCCAAACGGCGCTTCGTCCAGCCAAACGCTGGCTTTGTCAGCCAGCTAAAGCTCTTCCGGCGCATGGGCTGCAAGATTGATCCCAACTGCCAGCGCTACAAGATCCACCGCCTGCGCCTGGCTGGTGAGCAGATGCGCAAGGCCAAGATCCTGCCGCAAAGCTTCCACAGCGTGGTCCGTCCGGATCCGGATATAACGCGCGAGAACCCGGAGCCCATAGTGTTCCGGTGTCGTCGTTGCCGCCGCGTCCTGGCCTCCAAGTCGCATGTACTGGAGCACAAGCCGCGTGACAGGCCGCCGCAGGAGGTGGTTCCGAAGGAGAAAGAAGAAGTCACTGCAGCTAAGCTGCCGGCTCAGTCACTGGATCAGGCCGAAAACCATTCCAGTGGTGCTCGCATGCTGGAGCAGCTGTCCGAGCGCATCCGCCAGTCGTCGCTCGGTTCACCTGGCCACGAAAGCACGCCAAACTATTGCCGCAGCATACTCTTCGTGGAGCCCATCGCCTGGATGCACCGCATCATGCTGAACACCCAGGGCCGCCTGTACTGTCCCAAGTGCGAGCAGAAACTGGGAAACTTTAGCTGGATCAACGGTTGGCTTTGCTGCTCCACCAGCCGATAATCCCCCCTCACTCATTCCTCCTTATTTATTGCAGCCTGCAAGTGTCCGTGCGGGGAGACGATGACGCCTGCATTTTATCTGATACCTTCCAAGGTGGAGCTCTCGAAGGCCGTGCAGAACGTGCAGACCACGGTTTAGGTGCAGCGTGCTGGAAATAGAGCGAGATGGCATCATCGGAGGCGGGACAATTGGACTCCCTTGTTGGCTGGCATAGATCGGCAATCGCCCACCTAAACAGAAGTCAATGGAGGCTTGGATTGATTGATCAGTGCTCATCAGTACTGGCCTACATATATGGGCATTAAGTTATTTTTCTATTGGCCATTGAAGTTACATAAGTTAATGGCTCCATTGGTCGAATATCATGCTGAATAGCTCCTCCACCAAGCTGAGATTCTTGAAACGCAAGCAGTTAGCTTAGCTATGCCCTCTTGGGAAACCGATCTCGGATCGGATACAAACTGATTGCCAGGTTTACAATATCAAAACTTCCGCTCGAAGCAAACGTAATTTAATCACTAACTAACTTCGGATTCCATTTGTGGTCAGTCAGTATAATAGTTCACTTTTCTCAACAATAAGAAATAATCACAGAGCATCATCCGGGCGCAACATTGATCTGTGAATCCCCAAAGCTGAAAGATACGTTGGTTGTTTCCGTAGCATATGGCATATGGTATATTGTTTCATTTTATATAGTTAGCCAATGAATTCGCCAATGTAGTTAATTATACACTTACTTATGTACGTGCGATGTAGTGCACCCATATTTGTTGGAAGCCATACAAGTAATACACACGTATATTGATCTTTGCTGTTCCATATGCATTTGCATAGCTTTTTGCATGTTACCAACACACCAACTATGAATGTATTTTAGATATTTGAACCTTTTTGGAAAATATTTTACGCAACGGAAAACGAAACAACATTTTTCAATGACAATATCTAAATATCTTATGCGATATACATATAATACACACATTATATTATAATCACAACTTTTTCGGCCAAACGGACGCGTCGTGGAGCCAAGGGTCGAGCGAACCAAGATCCCAGCTTCCATGGGACTCCGTGCACCTTTGGATATTGGCGCCACCTTATCGATATTGATGTGCTTTGTTGACCCATATCTACTGTATTTAAACGAGTGTGCATTGATATTAAAATCAAATTGTTTGTTTTCCACACCAAAATGTTTGCTATTTCGAGAAGCCTCCGGTTGAGCCGCTGCCTTTCGGCCTTCGGACGCGGACTGAGCGCATCCAGTTCGCCTGGACCGCGCACCCTAGTCGCCATCGACTTCGACAGAACCATCGTGGAGCAGGACTCCTATTTGGCGGTGAGCCAGCTGCTGCCGACCAGTCAGCGCAAGAAGCTGCAGGACCAGATCCCCAAGTGCGGCTGGCTGAGTTTCATAAGCCGAGTGTTGCAGCGCCTGCATGGCGAGCACAAGGTGAACTCCGCGTCGGTGGGCAAGCGTGTGCGGAGTCTCACGGCCGTGCCTGGAATGCTGCGGGTGGTGCGCCGGTTGGCCAGGATCCCTGAGCTCGAACTGTGCATCGTCAGCGACGCCAACTCCTTCTTCATTGGCGAGTGGCTGGAGGCGTACGCCATTGAGTGCCTCTTTGCCGGCGGCGTGTTCACCAATCCCGCCTGCGTCCAGGCGAGCGGCGAGGTGCTGGTGCTGCCCTACCAGGAGCAGACTGACTGCGATCTCTGCCCCTCCAACATGTGCAAGGGCTCCGTGATGGAGGAGCTGACGTGCAGCGGCCGATACGAGCGCGTGATCTATGTGGGCGATAGTTGCAACGATCTGTGCGCCATGAAGCGGCTGCGGCAAATGGACGTGGCCTGCATCCGGCGCGGATTCGAGCTGCACGGAAAGATGACCGCCCATGGCCAGGAACTGGCCTGCTCCGTGCTCACATGGCGCGACGGCCACGAGCTGGAGGAGCTCCTGATGCCCAAAATCGTGGCGTAGAGTTTGTGGTAAGGCCAGGTTATTAATGCTGCTGTTTTATTCGACTTAAAAATAAATCTTTCAGTATGTATACATAAGAATAATTCCACTTAATATGAAGGACTTAAGATTTACTTTTCGCGGAAAGTGGATTAACCAGCTCTCTCCAGCCGAGGTCTGCAGCTGGGCCCGTCTGTGGATCCACTTTGTCTTAAGTAGACCGAAAACTTAGAGCTACCTATCCTGCGGCGGTATTAGAACTGTTGCCTAACAATATTTCACACATGGTTCTTCCACACTTCCACATCCTGCTACCTAATCCTCGCTAGCCACATCTGTATCTGTTCTTGTGCTTCAATCTTATAGCTATAGCTAGTATATCTATATATATATATATTTATATATTTATATATATTTATATATTTATATATATATATTTATATATATATATGTTTGCTTGTTTGTGTGTGTGGTGTGTGTGGGTCCGAGTGTTGGGTTATGTGTTAGCATAAATTACATTTATAATACATTCTTAGCCATACGATTGCAGAGTGGCACCCGGCTCCCGGCTCCCCGATCCTCGATCCTCCGCCGAGCCAAGTCCCTTCCCCGCTTACGAATCTACCGAAACTAATCTAAACTAAACGAAACGAAAAAAAAAAAGGACAAGCAGCTACCGCACATGAAGACACTACTTAGGCTGTGCTTAACTACTTACATGGGCTAGAGGGCGTGGTTCCTATAAATACACACATATACATGTTCAAAAATTCGGCGCATAAGACGTTTAAAATCAGAGTTATGTCTATAGAAGATACAGATGCACAGTGCGCACGGTGGCTTAGACTTAGACTTGGCTGAGAAATAGAAATAGACACTATTTCGATTCAAAAGTAAACGGTAACACGAAACAGCTAGCCCTACCTACAGACCTAGAGACCTACAGACGTGGACAAGACCCCACCCAGCGGGTGGACCAAGCCTCCAAGGACACGGGAATACAAACAAGGCCGCACGGCCAGGACAGCTGGACAGCTAGACAGCACTCTTTCCTTGGTTAAAAACGCAAGTGTACAAATCTGTTTGCGTGGGCGATTGCGCGCAATTGAACTAAAATGCGTCAAATGAATTCACTAGAAACAAATGAAGTTGTGACTTAGTGCTAGGCTATTCAACTTAGGCGTTAAAAAAGACTTAAGCATAACGTGGTCTACGTGGTGTTCGGGGTGCGTGTCCTGTGTGTGTGTGTTTATGTGGTCGTTTGGTTGTTAACATTAGCAAAGTTAAGTAACATAACTATAATAGGAATATTCATATGTATATATGTATAAAACACAATCAATACAATGCAGTACTGACAAATAAAGAATAATCGTAGTAAAAAAAATCCTTAAATATTCTCTCCACTCTTAATCCAATCTCTCCCCCTTGTCGCATTCGTTAATACTATGCATCTGTGTGTGTTTTTTTTTTTTTTTTTTGGGATGGCGGCTGTGCTCTGTGGTTACGACCACTTTGGAGGCGGCTTGGAGAGGGCGGCGCGTCCGGCGCTTACTATAAGTCCGTTAGAGTGCGCTTGGCACAATAACGTATGACCCCCACTCAGGCAACAACGGGCGGCGGAGCTATGCCTATTGGAGTGGCAGCGGGTGCTCCTGCTGCCGCCGTGGCCGTTCCCGTTGCAGTGACATTCGCCGCGTCCTCGGTGACTCCGTTCCCGCTGAAGCTGCTGCTGCTGCTGCCGCTGCTGCTACTGCCGCTGCCGCTGCTGCTGCTGCACTGCATCGTTGTAATATTGACCGCATTACCCGCCTGCCGTCTGCCTATCGTTCCTGCAATGTTTGTGGTCACCGCCGTCGCTTCAAGAACGGGCGGCAGCGATGCCACGGGCACAGCTGCCTTTGGACTCAGTGCCGCCGTTGGCGAAAGGGAGCGTCCTCCGTTGGTTGTCAGGCCGGGACTGGGCATCGGACTGTCATCCGTTCGCGCGGACGTGGTCTCCAGGACAGGAGGAACTGCTGCCGTCCCGGCCGCACCCGCCGCCGACTGCCGCTTGGCGGGCTTATTTCGCGCACATGGTACGCAGAACATGGCGGCGTGCTCCCGGATCTTCGTCACGTGATCGATACGGTACTCGTGCACCCATTTCAAGCGCTTGTTGCGCGCTGCCCTTGAGCGGTCCCCGTTGGCCGCCGGTCCTCCGGACGCCTGCGACAGGGCGGCCACCTGGGGCAGACCCTCCGGCTTGGTGGCCCCGCATCGCACGCAGAAACAGCAGCGCTCACAGCTCCATCGTCCTGTAAGTTTTGTAAGAGGGATGTTAAGTAATCTAGTCTGTATTTTTGAAATCATCCAATCGAACTATTTGCTATGTTGTTATCATAAACAACTGAGCAACTACTAACTCTCCAAATGGCTTCATAGGCAAGCCACGAATTACTTACCATCTGGGACTGTTTTGAGGCCCAAGCAGTAGATGTGGTAGCCTCGGTCGCACTGCTCGCAAAAGAGCATCTTTCCTGGACGTTGGCTGCTACGGCACTTGATGCAGCACTTGCACCCGGCGCACTGCCAGTTGTAGTTCCTCACGCGACCCACCATGCGCGCGGGCATATCGACGCAGCTGGGATGGACTGTGGGAAGGCACAGAGTTTAGGACGTAAGCGGAGCAAAGGATGGGGGACTACTTACCGCGCTTTCGGCATGTGTAACAGCGGATAAAAGCCTCCGGCATGTCCCTAGCATTGCGATGCTGACTGCGCAGACAGACGCCGCAGTTGGACAGCCTGACCGACGATGAGCACTCGTTCCCATCCTCGTCCTCGCTGCCTGCTCCACTTGAGGCACCCGTCGAACTGCTGCAGCTCGAGGTGCTGCTGAAGTCGCTTTCATCGCCGCTTTCCTAAAATGCATAAGAATTGTTGGCGATTATTTCAACTGAAGCCCATAGTTTTCAGGATGCAGACACCAGTGAACCAAATGTGGTTCAATTGAACTCATTTTAATGTATTTCATCAAACCAAATGAAATCCAAACCGCTCAAGTTACCGTATCACTGCTGCTCCCGTTGCCGCTGGACGCGGATGAGGCCGATTGAGCGGAGGACGTGCTGGAGCTGCTAGCCGTGCGGACCTTGTCCGTCTGCTGGCGTGCGGACCTTCTGCTGCGTCGAACGGGCGCCGTTACCGTTACGGATTTAATGGCGGACTGCTCTTGCCCCAGATCCTTGGGGGCCGGGGCGGACGTTTTGATTTCTTCGCTGCCTACAGCTTCGGATTTTGCCTGTAGCAGCTGGGCCATCAGATCGGTCGACGGTTTGTCCAGCGCCGTGTCCAGTGGGTAGGCTCTGTAAAAGTGAATTGTTAGTGACATTGGATATAATAGCGACACTACGATTGCGTCTTACCGGAGCTCGGCGGGCTCAAACTGGCGGTAGGCCATTGAGAACTGGTCCGGTACCACCGTGAGTGGATAAGCGTAGTCTGAGTTGCGGAAGGCCTCGTCGTAGACGCGGGGTAGCAGGAGATTAGGCGGTGCCGGTATATTCGCCTCTTCTGCCACTGCCCGTACCAAATCCGCAGTGGAGCGCTCTAGGCGAGTACAGGTGGGCGCGGTCCTTGGCTGCGGCTGATTTATCGTGAAGGTCTGCAGGTCCATACAGCACTGGCGCTCATCCTTACGGCTGAATACGAGAGATAAGCATTAGCATTAGGAAGCTGCTCATTTGCCAAAGGCAACTGCTAGAATGTAACTCACGACTTGTTGAAGTAAGCGTTCCACTTGCTGGCCGAAAGCATGGCACGGTCGCGCGCTTGCAGACCTCGTCCGGCGCCGACTGTGAGTCCGAGGGCCTTCTGCTTAGCCTCGATCTCGCGCAAATGCTTCCTGCGAATGTACTCCTTGTACTCTTCGTACTTGTCGAAGAAGTCCGCGTACATGATGTCCAATATGTCGGAGGCCCACACAGCGGTGATGCCCAGGTCGCACAACTTCTCGCTGACCAGGCCCTTCTCCTGCAGCCAATTGCGCTCCTCCATGTCGACCGAGCGGCGTGGCAGATCTGGGTACTTGCGCTTGAAGCTGGTGATGCCCAGATAGAGCGCCACCTGCTCTTGGATCATGAAGGTGTCCCGATTCTTTGACGGGCAGCAACCTTTAGGCGGTGGCCAGTCGTACTCGGCGATGCTGGAGGCGCTGTAGTCCGTGCTGCAATTCAATGAAGACTTAGACCTGCTACGTTATGAGTTCGTTACAATGCACTTACTCTTCGGCCACGCAAGTTTCCATCTTCTTCTTCTTTGGACGTTTGAGAGCAGAGCCCAGAATTGCCTCGGCGGACTGACCCTGGTTGGAGTCCATCATGCTCACATTGCTCACCATGGACGACTGTGACTCCTCGTTGTTGAGGAAGTCGGGTTGCCTGCAGGCGAGAAACGAATTTATTAATTACAATTTACAGTGGACATGAACACAAGGTAGACTCACTTCTGCGGCGTTAGCGGGGGTTCCATCAGGCTGGCCATCGACTGATTGCTGTTGCTAAGATCGGCGCTCATACGCGTGTCCTC
Source organism: Drosophila sechellia (assembly GCF_004382195.2). NCBI lineage: Eukaryota > Metazoa > Arthropoda > Insecta > Diptera > Drosophilidae > Drosophila > Drosophila sechellia. Next base: position 19,750,592 of record NC_045954.1, read on the forward strand.
CTCAAACACTTGCGGCGACTAAAGAATTGGGGCGGTAAGCAATTAGGAATCACGAATTCAAAGGACATTGCGCTCTAATGTATACCTCATATATGTATATATCTCAATTTGTAGTCTAGGATATAACGTTCATTCTGATAGAAAGGTAGGACTAATTATACGAGTGGTACCTAACTTAAATGACAAGCTACTTTTACTTCTACTAAGAATTGCCAATAGCAGAAGAAGGAAACCCTACGAAATCAAAACTAACCATTTGTAAATACAGGGTAATTGCTCAACATGCATACATACGTACATACATATGTACACAAGTGCGCATAATTATTTATCCTTCCAATTTTTGGAAGCCATTGCTCTTTGCACATGTTTAAACGTGCAGCAGCGAAAACGGCAAGCGAAGAGTTGCCAGCTCTCAACGAAGTCCACATTCAAAGCCCCGCTGAGAGAGTGGGCAAGAGAGCAATCGAGAGTGAGAGCGACTGCAGCAGCAGGTGTGGTGAAGGTGGACTACTGTCAGCTCATTTACGTACACACATGCAAACACACACACGTGCGATTGGCGAGAGCCAAACAAAAACTTCAGCTGATTAAAATCGCAGGTGAAGCCAACAACAATCACAGCGGCTGCGCTGCTCAGTTCGCAGCTGCTTCCTTCGCCGCTCCCCCCCCCTTAACCGGCACGCCACCCGCCCACCAATAGCTAATGCAGCGACTCAGCAGCGGTTCGCTTGGTTTTATTGTTGTTGTTGGCTATGCACTTACACTAGGCCGTTGGCAATGAATTCGCGACATGGCGCGCGCCTTTGTTTTTAATTACGACATGTTAGCCCTCAGTGTGTGTGTGAGTTTGGGTAAGTGGGCAAGATTTACGTAACGAAACATAAACAAGAAGGCAATGTAATGCAAATTGTAAAGCCCGCTAGAAGCCCTAACTGTACTGACCATCTTCAACACGATGCCCCATATCCGATGTCCGTTACTGCGAGAACTAACGAGATCTCGAGCAGCACCATTACTCGTTACTGCTGCTCGGTCTCGTTACATACGTAACTTATTTTACCATCATATTAGTAATTGAGTAATTGGTGTTTGGTGCATTAACGAAGACCACTTACCGGACTGAACAAGCCTTTAAGTCTCTCGGGATCGGGCTGGTGCTTGAGGCCGCCCACGCATCGTGGTCGACTCATGGCGATGGCCTTTGCTACGGCACTAGCTCCTCGGCTCATTCGCGGGGCCCTAGGCTGCGTGGCGGGCGTTGTGGAGGCTGTGCCTCCGGCGCTGGCAGCCCGATCCCCTGAAGAAGATCCTCTACCGCGGCCTCCCCTGGATCGCCGGCCACGACCACGTCCCCGCGTGGGAGTCACTATGGAGAGCATCGGCAACGCAGTTTCGTCTGAAAGAAGAGTTGTACTTTTGCTTACTTGAAGTTGTAAGGGATGTAACAAAACTTTCTTACCTCCGGAGTTGTCCAGCGCGCTGGTGTAGTTGTCCTCGTCGTGACAGTCCGGCTGGCTACCGCCGGCACTGCTGATGCTTGAGGGGCGCGAGGAGCGCAGCTGCTGGGTGGCCATGATAGAGGAGAAGTCATTTGGCTGGAAGATGACATCGGGCAACGGGTCCGAAGAAGACAGAATGGTCGTCGGAGGTAGCATCGAGCTGCTGCCGCTTCCAACGATCACCTGCTGGTTGGCGGCAGCGCCGGAGGAGGTCGACGAACTGGACGAGCACATGGTGAGGTCGATCTGCGCGCTCAGGGCAAAGGATATGCTGCTATTATTGTTGTTGGACTCGGCCTCCGAACTACCGAACTGAGACATCGTCGGCGGCGGCAAGGGGCTTTGTTGGACACTGGCCTTGCTCTGGCGCTTCCTTGTGGACTTGGGCGTGGGCTGCAGGTTGGTGTTTGTGCTAGTCGCGGTGCGGCGCGTGGCTCTCAGCGGGCGATGGTCGCGAGTCTTTGGAGATTCCAGAGCTTCGGCAAGCCCGTCTTCAACTCTTGCAATTGGCACGCCCACAGACGACTCCTTTTCCTTTGCTTTTATGTCCGCCTGCTCTTGGCCCACGCTCACCATATCGATGGCCAGTCGCTTGCGCAGCAGTTGTACGCGGCGCGACTTGACAGCGCTGTTGACCTCCTCCTGTGGAGTCCCGGGTTTGGGAGTAACTGCGACTCCACCATCCGCCGAGCTCTGGTTTTGGACACGCTTCGGCCGCCCGCGCTTCTTTCCCGTTCCTGCCGGCGTCGCTACCGGCGGGGGCTGAGGGGTCGCCGGTTCTAGCGGATCTTGCGCCTTAGCGTCCTCGGCTTTGACCTCCGAGAACAAGGCTCCATTTTGATCCGGCGTTGAAATCGCCTGCTGTTGGGGGGGTGGAAATAGCGAACCCTCCAGATCCGTGTTCAGGATTCGCTCGTGCTTCTGCTTGCGTGAGCGATGTGACGGCGGAAGCGCCTGCAGTGATTCACTGGACTTTCTGGCGGGATCATGGCAATTCTGCGTCTGCTGGTCGTTTTCGTCGTTGTCCAGACGTCGCTGTTTGCTGGGAGGGAGCTGCAAAAAGAAGAACTACTGTCACGGCACAATTTGTTATAAATAAATAAGCGACAACGTACTCTACTGCTGGGAGATTCGTTTCCCTCGCTGCTGGTGCGTTTCAAGTGGTTCTCGTTGTTGTTGTCTTGGGTATCCATACGCTGTTCCACTCCGTGATCCATTGCGAGCTTGTGAATAGTTTGGAGATGTTTGTTGAGCATCGGGTTAGAATCCTCGTCCATGTAGGCTACCCTCGGGCTGCCATCAGGCGTGTCCAGGATTTCAATGGACTCGATTATGGATTGGGTGGGATTCGCGGGGGCCAAGGGACCAACGACTGCCTCGCCTTCTGCAGCAATAACAGATCCCCCACCGGTACCGCTTCCATTCGCCATCAGGCGCTCCGTTAGCTGGGGATACTTGCTGGATTTGCTTTTAGGCGTGGCCGTGGTGAAGCTTTTAGCCGGCGCCGTTAGCTGGCTGAGCAATATATTCGAATTGGGCGACGCAGCTGGCATAACGCGACTGTCGGCCTCCTCGGACACATAAACGCCCATCGCAGTTTGCATTCGCAAGCAGTCGATGAGCAACCCTTTCGGCGAAATGCGTCCCGTGAAGTTGTTAGGCACATGCGTTGGCGAAGAGCCCGGCGACGGTGACGAGGTCAGGTCCACCATGTCCACAACATTGTGCTGGGATTGGGCAGGCTTGCTGGCCTTACTGGCCTTGCTCCCACCGCTGGCTATGCCGTTGCTGGCGGGCATGGGCGGTAGATTGTGAAAAATCTTGGGATCGTGCTCCTTGGAGAGCGAATCGTCGATCACCATGTCGTCCGAATTGCGGCGAACGACGTCCGAAGCTGGCGCAGCAATATCTGCGTCTAGATCGGAGAAGCCGCAGAACTCCTGACTACTGCTGATCGACTCGCCGCCATTCGTCATGGGAGCCGGCGTGGGATTGGGCGTGGGTTTTGGGATAGCCAGCTTGGAGGCCGCCGTTGGTGGCTTCTCCTCAAGCACTGCACGCACCTTGTGCTTCGGTGAGCATAAGTTCTTGATGGTCAGCTTGGGCAGCGGCTGCAACTGCTGCTCCAGCTTAGCCGCCTGTTCGTCCTCGATCATCTCTATGGATTTGGTTTTAATGGTGAGTTTGGGGATGCTCTGGGCGTTGTTTAGGTCGTGCGTCATAATGACCGTGTGCACGTGCTCCTGACCGCCGCCACCTGTCTTGATTGTTAACTTTGGTATCTGCTGCTGCTGCGGAAGCTCCTCACTGCTGCTGATGCAGCTACTCCCGGCAAGCGTTGTCTTGATCATCAGCTTGGGCACCGTCTGCATCTCCGCCAGTGACGACGACGACGACGACGAGGAGGAGGACGAGGCAGATGAAGACGAGGCGGATGCGGGCGAGAGGCTGGACAGGTGGGCATCGTTCTTGGCGGGCATAGCTGACTGGGCGCCACTCACAGCTGCTGAGCATGATCCAGAGTTGGAGTTGGAGCCGGAAGCAGCCGGGTTCTCAGGCAACTTGATGGTCAGCTTGGGCACCACGCTGCCTACGCGCCTCTCGTTCGCGGCGCGGATGGTCAGCTTTGGCACAATGTGCGGGGTGTTTCGTAGTTGTTGGCCGAGGGTGGTAGCCACCTCGTCCTCGGCGCACGACGAGGAGCAGGAAGAGGCATCCGCATCGAAGGCATCTTGCGGCTTCGCAACTAAGCCTCCTTCCGCTCCGCCGCAGGGCAGCTGTATGCGCAGGGGCTCGACGCGCCTCTCATCGCCGCCCGGCTGAGATTCATTTGCGTTTGAGTTGGGATTGGCGTGCTTGGAGAGCTTCAGGATGATCTTATGTCCATCCCGCTCTTCGCTCTCTACCTCGAGCGCCGTAGCGGCCATCGCTCCACCTGCTGCTCCCGCTGCTGATGGTCCTTCTCCGGATGCTGAGCTGGCCGATGCAGATGCTCCAGTTGTGCTTGGGGCATCGTCGCACGGCGTCGTCGGCGGTGGCAGCGTCGGCGGAGGCGACGCTGTGGTGCTGGTTATATGGCCGGGCTGATTATTCTGATGCTGCAGTGCCTCCTCCCGCTGCTGCTGCTGTGGCTCTGGGTCCTGTTCCCGGTCCCGATCCGCATTCAGCTGCTGATCCCGCTGGGCTGGCGACGACGTGGAGCTAACTCGTTGCTCCTCCTCGCTCGTGCTGCTCGCTGCCACTGACTTGGCGTTGCTATTAGCGCTGCAGTTCAACTGGGGGCGACCTGCTGCTCCGGCTGATCCTGCTGTGGACGTGGCGGCTGCCGATTCTACCGCTGTTCCCGATTCCGATCCTGATGACGATGTCGCTGCTACCATCTGCTGCTGACGTAAGTCATTCATTGCTATATTCGATTGTCCAGTGGGCCGCCAGCCTGCAAAAAGAAGTGGACGATCCTTTAGATCAGGGTGCATCATGATAGCAGTCCATTTGATTCGGGACTTTCAACAACTAATTCAGAGCAAAGGACAAATGAAAAATTTGAATGGCTGACTACTGCATGTGAAATCAAACATACATATGTAGATATATGAATCATCGGATCCTAGAGAAAACCGCCAATATAGCAAATAATGCGTACAATTGCCGCCCCAAGGGATGCATTTTGTTTACACTAAGAAGAGACAATTTGAAAAGGGGAACGACCTACAGACACCCACAAACACACTCATACTCATACATAGATGTAAATTTGTACACTTATTGGAGCCCAATGAAAGAAGAAAATTGAATGAAAGCCGGGTAGAGTTACGATCTATTTATAAAAACCGTATTTGTAAATACCGAGGGAAGCGCAGGTTTCAACAGTCGCCAGCCGAAAATGCAATACTATTTTCCGGCGTTGGACAACTACCGCTCGAAATTGCCGCGAAAAACTTCAAGCGAAATAAACACAAGAACCACAGCGAGAGCAACAACAACACTTAATAAATAATAAGCGCTGCAAACATGCGCACACAGCTGTCGACTGGGGGAGAACAAGAAAAGGCAGGAGGAAGATGAGGATGAAGCGGAATGAATGGCGTTGAGCGCAGAGGAATAGACAAATACTGAGAAAGCCGCGCCGCCACGAATTATGGCCTGTTTGTTACTGGTGTGTGCTGGCAACACTGACGCCAATTCACCACGCTGGCGGGCGAATCCACCACAAGCAGTCGATGCCGCTGCATGGAGAAAATTCACACACACACACATATGCAAGAGCACGACACGCACACACACACACACACACACACACACACATATGTGGGTTGGTTGCCCTGGCCTGCGTATATGTATGCTTACACTTCTACTGGCCAAATGCAAGCATCTATATATTTGCACTACGATTATTATTATTGTGGGCACGATTTTAGAGCGCAATATCGACAGCCAATGCACTGGCAACAAAATTAGCAACAACGACGCCGCCGCCAAAGCCCTGACCCAACACCACCACTACTACCACTACCAATACCAACGACAACAACAATAACGAAAGGGGCAAAGAAGAAGCAGAAGCAGCAGCAGCGACAAGCAAACGGCAAACTCACCATGCGGCAAAGTCGTCGCTCAGAGACAGACAAAAGAAGATGGTGGAGTGGAAGAGCGCCTGCTTTTGATTTGCGTGCTCAATTCGCGATTGCGATTTGGATTTGCTATTTCGTTTGCCTTTGCCTTTGCTGGCATTGGCATGCTCATATTTCTATTCACTTTGACTGCTGCTGCGCGACGCCGTGCGGCGTTTTTCTTTTTTAAGCGTTCGGCGTTGTTGTGCGAGAAGTTAAACACATTTTTCCATACGATTCAATGCGATTTTGAAGCACGGGCAACACTCGACTCTCGGCCGCAGTAGGCACTACTCGCACGCACACATCGGCGGTGCACACGCATGCACACACACAACAGCAACAGAACGGCACACACAACACACACGCTCAGTCGCACGCACACATAGGCATCGACACCGACAAGCGCAACGAGCGCTCTCAGTCGCCGTTGTCCCACTTTCCGTGTATTGGTTTCGATTCGTACACTTTTCCACACACTTTTAACGATTCAAATTCAATGGTACAGAAGGCAGGGCGACACGAGAGTGCATTGGAAGCTGGCGCAAACCTCAAAAAAATATCCAACACGCTGGCCGCACGCACGACTCGTACGCAGACTGATTCTCGGCGCGCGTCGAACGTTCTTATGCATTCATTATTGAACGGAATGCTCTGTTTCGCCTGTCTGCTTATGTTTTTTTCTTTTCGATTCCGAGGTACTCGTCACGACAAATGAAAATCAGTGTGGCCGTCTTGCGGCTGACAGCTAGATACCCGGCTGGCGGGGAATGTGTTAAGAAATACCACAAACTCGACGGGGTATAGCCGGGATGCAAACCAGCCGGTGGACTGGACTGCCGCTAAATGCGTCTTTACTAAAATGCATTTAGCATTTAGCTAATTAAAATACCCTAAGGCAACCCACACATTATGCTTATTACTTCTTATCGATGTAATCATCGCTCACTTCCATTTATTATTTCTTAGCGATGTCATCCGTTTTCGAAGATATCAAGCATAGACTTTTATATTTTGCACCAACAAAGCATGCGCAAGCCGTTGTATTTGTCAAATCTTGTTTGATTTCATTCAGATTTCGTGTTTTCGTACGGCTTCAGGTTTTTTGGAAATTTAAATTATATATTTATGTATAAAAAATTAGCGCACTGTGCGAGCGAACTGAGCATTACAGCATCTGGCCACACTGTTCGGAACAAAATGATAGTCCTGGTTTTCGCCACTTGTTTTCGATCATATTAGACTTGAACCAACGCAAAAGGGATTTTCTGCCAACTTTATCGATAACCGCAACCGACGCCAACTTCAACCTCTTCCTTTTCGCAGGCTCTTTCCGTTCAGCGAATTCTCTCCCGTGGTAAGTCCATTGCAAGCGTCCGGCGAAAAAAACCAAAAAATAGACGGCAAGTCGCTAGTGCCCCCTCTTCCTTTTCGCAGGCCCCGTTCCGTTTAGCGAATTCTCGCGCGAGCTAAGCGTCCGGCAATAGAAATCGACGCCAAATTGCTAGTTACACCTCCTCCTTTTCGCAGGTCCCGTTTCCTGCGTTTCCATTCAGCGAATTCTCGCCCTAAGTTCATTGCACGCAGTCGGCGTCAGTTCATAATCAGATCTATTCAAGCTAACACGCAGAAATCAGCGTTGCGATGAGTGCTCAGCCAAGCCCACATATGAATCCCCAGCAGCAGCAGCAGCAGCAGACCGAGCAGGAGAAGGTAAGCCGATGTCGGCAAGAACGCGTGCTAGTTCGCAGCTTTACCTTTTATCTTTTCGCCCGCCAGGTGTACCAATGGATCAATGAGTTGGCCCATCCGGACACGCGTGAAACCGCTCTGCTCGAGCTAAGCAAGAAGCGCGAAACCGATCTGGCCCCCATGCTGTGGAACAGCTTCGGGACCGCTTGCGCCCTGTTGCAGGAGATCGTTAACATATACCCATCGATAACGCCTCCAACTTTGACGGCCCACCAGTCGAACCGCGTGTGCAACGCCCTGGCGCTTCTTCAGTGCGTCGCCTCGCACCCGGAGACTCGCACGGCCTTCTTGCAGGCCCAGATACCGCTCTACTTGTATCCTTTCCTATCGACCACGTCCAAGACCAGGCCCTTCGAGTACTTGCGCCTGACCAGTCTGGGCGTCATTGGTGCTCTGGTCAAGGTAGGTTGAGTTCAAGGCCAGTGGTCACCTAACGCACTAATGCACTTGTTTTCTTTTTATTACTGCTATCCGCAGACCGACGAACAAGAGGTTATCACCTTTCTCTTGACCACCGAGATCGTGCCCCTCTGTCTGAGCATCATGGACAGCGGATCGGAGCTCAGCAAGACTGTAGCCACTTTCATCATCCAGAAGATATTGCTCGATGAGTCGGGTCTGTCGTACATCTGCCAGACCTACGAACGCTTCTCGCACGTGGCCATCACCCTGGTGAGTGTCCCTCTTCCGTAGCCTCATACATTGACTAAGGGTCTCTATCGATTTCAGGGCAAAATGGTCATCCAGCTGTCGAAGGATCCATGCGCCCGGCTGTTGAAGCATGTGGTGCGCTGCTATCTCCGTCTCTCGGACAATACACGGTAAGTCTTGGCGGGCAAGTTAATTATCGTTCGGCTCTTAAGTCTAGCCTTGACTCTTTCAGCGCTCGCAAGGCCCTGGGACAGTGTCTGCCCGATCAGCTGCGTGACGGCACCTTCGCGGTGTGCCTGCAAGAGGACAAGTCCACCAAGCAGTGGCTGCAGATGTTGCTCAAGAACCTGGAGCTCGGCGCCAATCAGCAGCAGATGGGCATGTCGCCACTGGGCTCCTAGGGAGTGGAAGCGACAGCCCCAAACACCATATTAATATCTATTCTAACGTCCAACTATCGATGAATAATCCAAACTGTTAATTAACTGCTCGAACGAATATACATGCACATATACAATCATACATACATACACATACATACATGCACATCATATACAATCATAATACATACACATACATACATACACATACATATTTCTTAAGCTTGCACGCGGATTGCCTGAGTCGACTTAAGCAGAGCTGTAATATAATAACTACTACATAAACTACAAATAAATTCATGTTAATACTATGATTGTCACTGGCAGCCAATAAAGACGAAACGATATATTTACGCGTGTTTGATTTCAATAATATCAATATTTTAACAGAGGATATTGACAATCCCGCAAAAATCCAGAAATTTCTTTAAGTAGTGGCTCTTTAGCTGCAGACTTTTGGGCTTCTGTCCGGATTTGCTTGTGTATATTTGTTAGTAGGGGCTCCTATAGGCTCTATATACATATATAAGTAAGTTCTGATCATCACAATCAGTCAAATGGCTCATCCATCCATCGAGGTGTAAACAAAAGTCGAGGAAATTGCGCAGAAAGCGCATCTGCTGCTATCCCCGTCCCGCTCCTGGCCGCGCGGCTGGCATGCTGCTGTCCCGCTCTAGGTCGCGTGGTGTGCACCAAGAGCACCGAGAGCACCCAGTGCTCCAGCCCAGCCCAACCCAGGAAAAGAAAATGCAGCGGGTGCAGTAACGGCAAAACACACATTCAAATGCATATAATATGGACACTCATATACAGCTTGCAATAGCTTCAATTACAACAGGTTTAAATATAGACACATGGAATAAACACTAACAGCCGCAGCACAAATTGACGCCTCGAGTCCTGGGCACACCTCCGAAGTTGTACTGTTTGGATTTCCACAAATTGTTTCGCAGGTAAAGTCCCGGCACACAAATACAAATACAGATCCACCCAGTCCACTTGGCACGGCCAGTGCAACGAAGTGGCGAGCGGATCAATTAAAGAACAGACCAGACCACATGATGCAACAACTGGATGGTTACGCATTTGGGACCCTCACGAGTACTCCTGGCATCGTAGAACCCCATGATTGCCATCGCAGCACAGTCCAAAACAAGGAACAAGAAACGGACCTCTCGATACCATGAACTGTCCGTGGTGCTCCAAAGAAACAGTTTCCTTTGCGATGGCAATCCTGCAGCTGGGCAATCGTCGCTCTCGAGGATTACCCGTTCTACTTACCCGTGCCGGCGCCAAATGCGAGCACATGCCACCTTAGTTGGGCGACTTGGTCGGCCCGGCAACTGCCGACGCCCGACGTGCCACCTCCGGTACTTTGCCATCCGCATCCGCATCCTGATCCGTCTGTTCCCCATCGCCCTGCAGCTGGGGGGTCTTCAGCTGCGGCAGTGCCAGCATCTGGTCCATCAGATCGAAGCCGCTCTTCCAGATCAGCAGCTGGGCGCGCAGCTTCAACTTGCTGCGATTGCGGAGCAAGTGCTTCTCCATGGCGAAACCCTTGCGGGCGCAGGCAAAGTCGCACGCCCGCTGCCGCAGCACGGGGCAGATGTCGTTGTTGCCGTCGCCCACGTAGAAGACGTGGTCATAGCGTATGCTGCGCCGCAGGTCCTGCTCGATGACAAAGTGCTCCAGCACTCGCCCCTTGCACAGATTGCTGGCGCTCAGCTTGCAGTCCGACTGCTGGTGGTGGGCGCGGACCATTAGCCGTCCGGAGGCAACGAATTCCGCCGGATTGGTAAAGATGGCCACAAAGCAATCGGCCAGGTTGTGTGCCCGCAGCCACTCGTCGATGAAGACGCTGTTCGAGTCGCTGATGATGATCAGGTCGTAGTGCAGTCGCTTGGCCAGGTGCTTGATCAGGCGCACGAAACCGGGCACCTCGGGTATGCCACGGATGGTGTCCCTAATGCGCGCCTCCGACACCTGTTGCTCGTGCAGCAGGCGAAACACCTCGGCCATGTACTCCGTCCAGCAATCGTTCTCCACCAACTCGTTGACCTTGGCGCTCGTCACCTCCGTGGGCAGCAGGTCGCGCACCACGGTGTCCGTGTTCTGGGAAACGATCGTGTGGTCAAAGTCGAAGGCCGCCAGCCGACGGCGCTGCTGCTTCCTTAGCCTGCAGCTGGCCACGGCCGCGGCCACAGCGGCGGGTGACTGCTGCTGGTTCGAGAACATCGTGTGCTCCGCTGCCACTCCGCTCCGCTCCGCTCCTGCTCCGGCTATGGATGCGCTCAGAGCGCGTGGAGAGCGAGTTCGGGTTCGAGTTTGGTGCGAGGACTAGTGTGTCCGCGCCGCCCACGATGCTAAATGGCAGTTCGCCTGGGCGCAAACACCGTTGTGCGTGCGCTTGGATGTGGGAAATACCGATTATATACCACAAAAATGCAATAGTGCAAGTCCTGTTTCTTGTTCTTTTTATAACCTCTGTTTCTTATTGAAATTTCGATTTGCTTCAATATAAATCAAATGTAGATATTTGGTTGAAAATGAAATAATATAACGCACTCTCCCTGCGTTCGAATAAATTTTTAGATCTTTGTTTGAAATTCAGCCAGTTACCTAGACTGATATTGAAGCATTGTGAAACTCACATTTTATCCGCTTGTTAACGATATGAGATGTTTACTCTCGAACGCGTACAAATAGTTAAAGAATGTAAACAAAAATTGAGCTTTGAATATAATAAAATTTGGCTACAAACTAGCTAACGTTTGCAGCATTCCAGAGCATTCCGAAGCATTCATAGCATCCAGCTGCAAAATAGCCAAGTTGGAATCCCTGCCACGGCTGACAGCTCGTCCCGAGTGTAGCGTAGCCCTGGCATCTGACAGCCGACGTGGAGCTGTCATCGGCAAACACATACGAATAACGGGGTCTACGCGGCAGTCGACAACCGTTTCATTTGGCTGGAAATTCTGAATCAAAGCGGAGGTATGTGTTTGATTGTTTGATTTTCAGCTGCGCGCGGACAATTTTTCAAGTAAAATAGTGAATGGGCGAAGAGTGGCTTTCAAGCACCCGCAGCAGATGTCTATTTGCCCTGTGCACCGTTCTTTGCCTGTGGACGACCTTGCACTTTTTCCCGTTTCTTCACCAAATCCTGCTGATTTGGTGAATCAAAGCGATTGCGGGCACAGACATTAATGGTGAACTTCAGCCACTGACACCTGCCGGAGCTGTGATAGCTAGATAACTAGTTGGGCGAAATGGGTAAATGGGCAACCCGATTTCACCTGCGACGTCGCCCAACCATTTGCCACGTCGCGCTGACGTTGCCGTGAAAGCGCTGTATACCTTTTACTGATTAGCACTTTCCTTCGCTTTCGTTGCAGAATCCCAAATATCTGACTAGACATGGACAAGGTTGTTAAGTTTGCCGAGCCGGGACGCGCCTTCGCCAAGGACTCGATCCGTCTGGTCAAGCGGTGCACCAAGCCCGACCGCAAGGAGTTCCAGAAGATCGCCATCGCCACTGCTGTTGGCTTCTGCATCATGGGCTTCATCGGCTTCTTCGTTAAGTTGATACACATCCCCATCAACAACATCATCGTGGGCTCTTAAACGCGCTAAGTGGCAAGGAAACCAACAATCATCCATTATAGCATACATCAGATCAACGTTTTTTTTCGATTAGTTAACATGCATTATATGTATGGACCATGTGCATTCAGCGAATGCCCTTCTAACAAATTCACAACCACATGTTGAAGTGCATGAACTAGTTAGTTAATAAGATTCAATTGTAAAAAGGAATCACACGTTTTCATAGCATTTGTTTGGGGTGCGCCCCGCTAATAAATGTTAACCTGATTTTCCGTGTACAAATGAGATTCTTTATATTGCTTGAATGAGTGGGTGAACGAAGCGGGTAAACAGCCATCTTCATAGAACCAAGATTAAATGTGTTAGATATCCAGAAAACGTAAAATCAATAGTTCGTTTAATGCTCGTTAGCCTATATGTCGTAAATATTTTATACTTATATATAACAGAATAATCAAAAGTAAGTTAGTACGCGTAACTGGTAAAGCGCCGAAGCATGCATATTTTCATCTTCCGGGACTTCCCTCGAGTCTACGAGCCTGTTGGCCTATTATCGCACAGGTTGCTCCAGTCGGGAACGTGCTCGCTCTTTAGATACGTCTCCTTAACCAGCGATCGTGTCTGGATGAGATCCGTCGCGCCGCACAAGGCGCCACCCAGCCAGGCAGTGAAGTTTTGCTTGCCGACGGCATTGAAAAACTTAAACTGAAGCTCGCCATGGAAGCGTTCGGCGTAGAACGGATCCTCGGTGAGCAGATGCTGCAGCTCCTGGCGGATGCGGGCCAGCAGACCCTGGACCATAGAGCCGCCGCCCACGAGGAACAAACTCTCGACCAGGGCGCGTCGCACGTCCAGTGTGCAGTCGAGAATGGAGCGCAGGATCAGGTGCGGCAGGCTGTCCCGCTCGTTGCTGGCCTCGAACATGATCTCGTAGGCAGACTCCCGCAGGAGGCCAGGCACCTGGATGACCGCATCGTTGTCGCTGACAATGTAGTCCACGTCTGGCGCGGGAGTCGGCTGATCCTCGCCGCCGTTGGCGCGGGCCTTGGCCCTTTCCATTGTGGTCACAAAGCAAGTTCGCACCTTGATGTCTTCCAGCACGCTCTCTGTTAGCAGGCTCTCCTTAACGCCACTCTCCACCAGCTGCCGCTTGATCTCCGCGTGGATGGCGCTGCCTCCGTAGCTTTGATCCTTGAAGGCGCCCATGATCTGCACCCCGCTGAAGACGGGCATAACGCTGGTCTCGCTGTACCCGACGTCCACCACCAGGGCAGTCGGCACTGCCAGCGTAGACAGCGCAATGAGATGCACGGGCACGAACAGCACAGAGGAGACGTCGAAGTGGACAAAGAGCACGCGGGCCAAGGTCTCACGCAGCACAGTGGGTCCGAACACGTTCTCCACCAGCACGAACTTGCGCTCCTTGGGGCTGACCAGCAGATGCCTAGAAGGAAATTACATTGCAATAGAAGCCAAAGCCACCGAGCCACCTACTTGAAGAAGATCGTCTGCAGAAAGTCCACTAGCTGGTCGTACAGCTCCTCCGGAGTTTCGTAGTCGAACAGACGCTTCCGGATCCCCGTCGTGGTCATCACCACCTCCGTGGGCATGATCTTGCGCGGATACGCCTCCGCCGCGAATCCCAGCCTGAAAAGGGTGCAGTGATGACTTCATACCACTTTCGCCGAATCATTTGCGCTTGCTTACTTGGTGTAGGCGGTGCCAATGTCCAGGACAATGGGCGGCTTCTCCTGCATCACGCTCTCGTAAATGGGCATCTTGGCCGCTGTCTGCTGGCTCCTCTGCTGGCCGAACCGACTAGACCATGGATTATTTATTGTTCAGTTCGCTTAATTTTTGGCCAAGCCAAGAATTTATCGGTGTGCGAAAATCATCGATTGACGATGTCGCGAGCAAACACCCTGTTTCCACTAACGGCATCCGTTTCGCTGATGAGCTTTTGAAATTTCTATAACTATGTTTATTGGTTTGAAATACATTGAAATTATTGATTAATTGGTCAAATTATGGCTTTCAAAACCCAACAAGATACAATTTAAAAAAAAGCTCGGAATCATTTGGTGCCAGTGGATTATTCTGTTTTTAAGAAATCTGTTCTTGATCAGTTCGTAACTAACGGACAAATAAAATCAAATTAACTTTAGTTTATTGCAGTGCACATATGTACGCTTTTCAGTAAGTTGGCAAAACGATAAGAAACTTAAGATAACTACTTAATTGAATTGAAGCCAGACAAATCGGTTCTCAACTGTTTCAATTTTTTAGAAGATATAATAATTGTAGTTTTATTCATAGATTTCAATAATGCAACAAATGATATAATCGAATGATTCTCGTAAAATAAAATAAATCTTAAGAACAACTTCTGTATAATATAATTTCGCAAACTTCCTCGGGTGCGCTTCGTCACTACATTAACTGCCGCCCACAGTTATGTTTTCTCGTAAGGATATCCTTCCGTTTGAAATTATTATATTGCGTATTATTAAAACAAGTCGGTTCCATTTTGAATTTTTAAATTTATTTCAAATTTATCTGCTTTATCTTATTTCGATTTGTGTTTTGCACGGTCGACCGCTTCGATTTCATTATTTTTTCTTAGTATCCTGGTGTGTTTTTGGGCTATAATTATTTTACTGCATAATGCATGATGCATTCGCGACGCGGGATGTGTGATCATATACAACTTGATGTATTATATAATAATAACTTTTGCCTATCAACTAAACCTAAGCGTAATTTCAGAAATATTCCTTCAAATTATAGATGTGTACAGTTATATAAATTACAGTATGCCTGCGCATAGGTAACTATACAAAACGGAGAAAGCACAATTCATTAAATAATTAATTAATTAACTATGTATAAAAAGGGCATCTGGCGTCTCTGAGAAGCACCTGGGACCTGGGGCCATGGGACAAGGGCTAAGGATTGCGGATTGACGGTTGTGGGCCGGAGTATTGCTAACTAGCGGTTCTAGTAGTTCCTTTGAGCAAACAAGTTTAACAAATTTCGAATAATAAATAACAAAGCATTAACAAGTCACGAGTCACCATCTTCCTCCGAAAACTGGGGGAAACGGTTCGGATCGATGCGGTGGCGATTGCGGTTGCGCGTTAAATTTAGATGTTAAAATAAATAAATTAATAGGTGTAAGATCTGATTGGACTGGGACTGGGACAAGGACTGGGTCATGGGCTTGGACACGGGCGAGGGAGTGCGAACTCATCGTCTAAGCTAATTTACAATTACATTCAGTTCAGTCGTCGCTAGTTTGGCAGCTGAGGTGGCCGTGGTCTCGACGTGCTCCTGATCCCGGTCCTCGACCAGGACCGAGGTGGTGTCACTGGTGGCGCCGCCTCCGCTGCGACGCCTCCTCCTGCTTCTCGTATCCTTATTCTGTTCGTTTGTGTATCTCGTTTTCGGCTTCCGCTGCGCTCCCTGTCACTTCTCCGGCCCAAAGAGTCTGGCCAGACTCGCGTTCTGATTGCTATCCATGATGTCCGCCGTGGTGCCCATGGCTCCCTTGGCCTTGTGCGACTGCATGGGCGGCAGATTGGCTATCTGCACCTCGTGCCGGAACAACTGGTTCACGCTGCGTCCGACTAGCTGGGCGGTCAGCTTTTTGAAGATGTCCTTTTTGGCGCGATCCACTTTGTTGCCCTTGGCGGGCGCCACGGCGATCTTCTCGTCAAACTTTTGAATGTCGGCCGCATTCACGCTGGGGATATGCTGCAGCACTTCGCTGAGAATGGGGAACTGCGGACGCAGCAGCTCGTAGAACTGCACGCCCAGCGTCACCAGGCCCGATTGGTTGGCCTCGTGCTGACCGTGCACCTGCATGCCCTGCAGGACGGCGGTGAAGGCAGTGACGGCCTTGTTCTCGTCCATTAGTTTCTCGGCGGCCAGGAAACGCATCACGGGCGCTGCGATGTTGACAGCCTTCATGCTGCACATGCCGTCGTTCCAGGCGATGGCCTTCAACAAAGTCATGAGGACGTAATTGCCAATGAGTCCGTTGCGCAGCAGCTTGCCGCCCAAGTCGCTGATGATGTCCGAGAGCAGTGCCGACTGGCTTGCTCGCGATTGCGGTGCGCTGTCCATCGAGTGCTCCTCGTTCTCCATGGCCACAGAATTGCTGTTGGCATTGGCGCCAGCTGCCACATGATCAGCCCCAATCTGGCCGCCCACCAGCGCGATCTTCAGCACGTCCAGATACTCCCGCGTCAGCGTGCGATTGAGCTGATCCTCCAGCACCTCCTGCGTGTCGTTCACCTCGCCGTCGAGCTGACCGCTTTCGTAGAGCGAGGCGATGTAGATCCAGCGGCGCGTGAGACGCTCGCACATCAGTGGCGCCAAGTGGGCAAAGAGCGGCACCAGAACGCTGTCGTAGAAGCTGGGCGGGCACGAGTAGACGAAGGGCTTGAAGAAGACCCTTATGATTGGGCGCAGGCGGTAATCGGGCACCAAGTCCATGCGGCTGAACACATTCGTCACAATGGCGTCCGACAGTCCCATGAGCTGGTACAGATCGCGTCCCAGCGATGGTCCAGCTGAGCCCATCAGATGGTAGCAACCCTCGGTGACCATCATCATGAAGGTCTGCATCTTTTCGAAGGCCGTCGGTTCGCTGCGGATGGTCGCGTCCAAGGGGTCGGTGGGCAGAGCGCATATGCCCATTAGAAGCTTCTTCTCGTGCTCCATCATCCCATGGATTCCGCGATAACCCTCGGAGAGCGCGTGCAGAGCCTCCGGAGCAAACAGCTCATTTAGCACACGCATCAAGCTCAGCACGTGCGACAGCAGTGGCACAACGTGCTTGGTGGCCGGGTTTCGGCAGATCGGGTTGCCCAGCTCCGTGCAGCCAATGACAAATCCTCCGCGCTGCGCGCGCTCCGGATCGTCTGGCCAGGTGCAGCGCTTGACCACGCCGAGCACGACGTGCAGGGCGTCCAAAATGCGTGAGCGGTTCTGGAGCGTGGCAGCTCCTTCCACGGCGAAACTGGGAGGCTTGTCCAGGCCAACGAAGCTCATGAAGTCCAGCGGGGATTTGAGGGCATCGCCAAAGGCCAGCCACTCGGTCCGCTTGTCCTGCACGATGTGCTCGATGAACAGCGTCTGCCGCTCGAAGTCGCAAAAATGGTTCGAGATTAGGATGAGCGCCTCCTGCAACGTGGTGCGCATCAAACGGCACAGCTGATGCTGACCGGGCTCCTTGAGCAAAAGCTCCACGTGGCCGTTGATCTGCTCGAAAACGGGCAGCAGTAGCAGCGGGTACTTGTGGGCCAGCTTCACCAGCAGCGAGGCGGCGTGTCGTCGAAGATTCTTAGCGGACTTGGCCTGCACCTTCTCCAGTTCATTGGGGGGCTTCATCACCAAAGCTCGGAAGATCTTGTCAAGCACTCGAGGCAACAGACTTACCCCGCTCATGGCCACGCAGTTGGTCACCGTAATCTGGCAAGCGGACATGCTCAGAAAGACGAACAGGGCCGAGATGCAGGACAGCAGAATCGAGTAGGTCAGCGGGTTGATTGTTTCCAGTTTAAGGCATTCTTCCAAGAGTCGCAGTCCTGCCGGCACAGAGGGTCGTTCCGCCACGAGGAGTATACGGCTTAGCACTCCGTCCAACACACTGACCAGTGCATCCCATTCCAGGTATACTGGATCCTGCACGCTGCACGACACGTTGCCGCTCTTGGCCTCCGCATCCGCTTCAGCCTGCGCATTTCGCAGGCGTTGCTGCAGCCACTGTTCGCAGTAGCCATACGTGATCAACGGCTGCACCAGGGTGGCCAGGCGGAAAATCTCAAGGAAGTCGGTCCGGCAGCGGAAGAAGTATAGCGCGAACTCCTCTTCACTATCGTATTCTAGTCGAATATAGGCCTCCGTGGAGAGGCTGGCAGGCGAGCTAGTGGAGGCAGGATATGGCAGCTTCACGATCCTGGGCGCAATCGTGTGGATGAGCTTGGGAATGTAGTTGACCATGGCGAAGTCTTTAGAGGAGGGCTCATGCTTAAGCAGCAGCTGCCAAATGAGCGCCGAGCCATGCGAGACGCACAGCGATGGATGCTGGACGAGCAGCAATAGGCATTCGAGAAGGACTTCCAGGTGCACTGGTCGTTGCGTGGCGTCGTCCTTGCCCCAAAGCGCCACCAGTTGTTGCGCCATGCCGTTCAGCACTTGCAGCAACTTTTTGAGGAAGTTGTGATGCTGCTCGACGGCCAGCGTGGAACTTGGGTCGGCCGGTATCTGACTGGCCTGGTAGATGTAGCGCAGCGGCTCCTCGTTGAACAGCTGGAGCAACGGCTTTCGCTCCTTGGTGTGGCCCTTGCGGTTCGTGATCTGCGCCAGGCACTCAGCCGCATTGCATTGGAATGCTTTGTCGTTGAGCAGGATGCATAGGAAGTGCATCAGCTTGCCATTGCTGGACATGATGTGCTGGATGCTGACCCACTCGACGAAGCCGCTCAGCGTGAGCAGTACCATCTCGACGACCCGGCTGTGCGCGTTCGCCTTGGTGTAGTTGCACAGACGCGTTGTCTCGCGGAACGCGGTCACATGCTGCTCCACCAGGCGCAGGAAGAACTCAAAGATGTCGTTCATGTTGTTGTTTAGCGCCTGGTACATGTCCTTGCGCCGCTGATTCGACTCGATTGTCTGCAATAGGGCCACGTCCTCCACCAGTCGCAAGAAGACCAGAAGCACCAGCTCCGTTTGGGCCTCGCCCTTGGTGCAGGCCTGGCTTAGCTCCGGCAGCAGGTCGGACCACTGCTGCGGCCACTCGCGCTTGATCATCTCGACGATGATGCGCGACAGCGCGTCCTTCGTGGGCAGCAGCGAGCGGTCCTCCGCCGGGCCCACGCCCACGTTCAGCATCTTGATGGCATTGTCCTTAATGTACACCTTCTCCTCGTGCGTAATGCAGTTCCACCGGTACTTGATTGTGTACTCGATCAGCTGCAGGCCAAAGTGTCGCACTTGCTGGTTAGACTGCGGCGAGCTGGCCAGGAATAGGCCCACCTGGGCGCACATTGGCGACTCCTCCTTAAACCGCTCGCAGGCCATGTAGGCCTCCAGGCGCGCCTGCTGCTGTGTCATCGGGTTCATGACCAGGTCAATGGCCGAGGCCAGTTCGGCGGCCAGAGCCTCGGTGCCTCCGTGCTGGGACATCGCTTTCGCTAGCTAGCTAGTGTCTACCTGTGGGCATTGCGTTAGATTGAAATTGAAACATAAGCGTGAATTGCCTGGGTGCGGCTTCTTCCTGCAACAGGCGCCATGTGCTCCACTCACCTCTGCTTGCCCCTGCCCACCGCTCGAAACCCAAATCTCGCCTAGCCTCTCGATCTCCGCCGCGATCTCTTCGTGCCTTGTCTGTGACCAAAGCTTTTGTGGAGCCAGCCAGCCTGCCCGCGAGCCAGACAACGTTTTGGAAGATTAGAATAGCTGCCGCTACCTGTGTGCGTGTGTGCTATGTGCTGTGTGTTGTGTGGTCTGTTCCGTGTGCGAAATGCGTGAGCTGGGATTCTGGTGTGTTGGTGCTCTGGTTGGGATTGCCTGTGGGCACCGATGATCGCCCTGGGTAGCGCCTATTGCCTGAAACACAGCCTCGGGTCAGGTCTCTCACATCTGAGTCGCATATAAAGTAGACCACTGCTGAAACCGCTTTTCCGGCTGGGTTGTTTTAGAACAATGTGCAGCAAATCGCACGGGACAGGGTTGACAAGCGGCGCACGGAAGTTGCCAGATCGTATTATTGCTATTGTATGTACTAGGAGCTCGGCTCGGAGCTAAATACGTCTGATTCGTTTGATACAAGACATTACGCTTCAAGGTTGCTTATATTGGTGTTGACTAAAAATGCTATGACAGCCGGTTGAGTTGCTTACGAAATTCGCGCAATATTTTCGCAATTCTGCAGCGTTGCCAGTCTGCTGGTGTTGAAGTTGCCAGGCTGCAAGTGCCGGTTTCTAGTCCTTTCTTTAAACGAGTGGCTTGGATCCCAGTTACAAACTTGTTTAAGCATGTATATCTAAAAAATTGAAAATGCACTGAAATATATGGTAACTAGTAACTCAAGTCCTTGCCATCGCTACATTTGCGAATCTCAGTCGGACGTTAGCCAGCACTGGGCCACTCAGCGTGCACGCACGACAAGCAAAACAACCGTTTTTTTGTATGCCAAATCAAGGCGGCAACGCCAGGCCCCTCACGCACAAACTCACAAAACACACAGACGTACTGTCGGCGTGAAAGCGGGTATATTTATTTTTTTGTATTTATCTGCAAGCGTCCGGCATTGATGAAATAGAGATGGAGTGGCACGAAGTGGAGTTGGACGGTAGCCGCACGATTGCGTTCCCGGAGCGCATAGTACCCGGATTTGGCCGGGAGCCGTCGACACATTTGGACGCCGGTAAGTGTGCACAAAATACGGCGTGTGCGATTCGCACCGGCATCGCCAGCCGAAACCGATTCACCAAGAATCTTCGCTATCCATTTACAGCCGAATACCTGGGAGGCATTATACGCGACGGGCAATGGGGCTGGGTGACTTGGCGGTATGGAAGCGACGCCACATTGCTGGTCTGCAGCATGTCCACAGGCCATTACCTCTCCTGGCACTGCTTCTGGAGAGAATCCAATAATCTGCAGCAGCGCAGAAGCATTCGTTGCGTGGAGGAACTCTTCCCCGGCGACCACGAACGCTCCCCTATGCTAGCCATCTGCCTGGAGTCATGGAACAGCGGCGATCAGAGACCCATCGACTGCCCGTTGACCACACAGGTGCTCATCTATGCGATTCGCAACAGTCAGGTGCTGCGCCGCTTCGACCTTGACGGTATAACGTGCAGCGCGCTGACGTTTATCGATAAAGGAATCTATGGACTCACGCAACTGCATCTGTTCGAAGGCTGTCTGGCCGTAGCCACCGAGGAGGGCACTGTTCTGATGGTCGATCTGAACAGCGACAGCCTGCAGGCGAGTACCCGAAACAACCTTTGCTCCCCCAGTTCCAAAGATGAGCCGTCGTACGGGAACCTATACTTTGTATCCTCAGAGGGGGCCAGAGGAGGTCGAATCAGCTCCAAGCTGACCCGTTGTCGCTCCAAAGGGGCTCACTTGGCTGTGCGGATGGACGGTGAGTCTGTCACTGCCAGTGTGTCATGGTAGCTAGGCTAACCTTCAATTTATCAACAGTGGCTTCCATTGGAATCAGTTGCCTTATAGGCATTAGCTTGGCGCCCGGCTATGCCGCTGGTCTAGAAGACGGCCGAATCCTGATCTACGACCTAATCCACTTCGAAGTGACCACTTATCTGCAACCGCCTAAAACAAAGGAAGGGTTCAAAAAGGCAGTTAAGCGAATGTGCCTCATTATGCCACCGGATGACCCAAAACCCTGTTTCTACATCTGTGGATTGTACCAAAACACCGAGATCCTGCACATGATGCTGCACTCGGTCTGCTATAGGCGTTCGTACAGGGACCGGGAATCCGACACGATCCAGTTTGAGGTGAGAAATCTTGAGCCGTCACGCACAGACGTATATTAACTTCTTGCTTCGCAGCAATACCGTTCTACAACCATGCGCAACTGCCAAACCTTGGACAGAGGCATCTGCTCCGTGCTTGGCTGCTCCACGGCGTCTACTTTCAGTTTTGCCGGCGACAACGGAACTCTACTGATTGTCATCTCGTGGCACTCAAGGGCAGATAAAAAGAACAAGCTAGTCCTGTTCGACATTAACCAGTGGTACAAGGATGAGATGCCCACATTCGTTCACAAATCCGCAGTTCCTAATTACATGTGCGGCTACATCCTCAGTGGTCTAAACACGGGACTGGCATTGCATCTGCGTTCCACCACCATATTGCACTTTGTCTCACTGCAGCGCTACGATGAGCACTTTTATCCCAACTCACTGACCTTTGGTGAGTGACAGCGGTGATTGAAGCCAGCGCCAGTAAGATTAATGGTCAAGTATTACCGTCTATCTCCAGATTGCTCACTGTTAACCCCAACTGGCAAACGGTACTACGCCCAGGACGGAGTGCAGCATCGGTTTCTAAACGCCCTTCGCTGTGAAAACGCCACGATCTTCCTGCGCCCTCAGATCTACCACGAGGACATCGTTCGCCTGCGTATCCTGCCACAATTTTGTGAGCTTAACCCCAACGCCACATTCTCTCAGGTGAGTTACACTTGGTAATTATTTAGTTAGTTGTCCGGAAATCTTCCGGTACCACATAGTACCACAGTCTTTTCATATTAAAGTAACATTGCATTCTCTTGCTCTCTAGATTGCCAAGTACGAGTTGATATTGTCGGTGGCCCTGGAGCACAACTGCGGAGCCTTGCTGAAGGACTGCGCACGGAGTTGGATGGATGGCAGCTTCTTGTGCAACATGCTTGATAACACGCAACTCTCCTTGTTAACGCTGACCAACTGGATCTTAAAGCGCGCCGGCCAGATTAAGACGAGGTGCTCGGATCTTTGCCATGGCATCTTTGACTACGGCGGCTACCCACTGGACCAGCGGGAACGGCGCGAGTTTCAAGTGCTCACCGGCCAGCTGCGTGATTTGGTACGATTGCAGTCCTACATTGTTGAGCAGGGACGGCGCAGGCTAACCTGCTCCATTTTGGACGATTGCCGAGCCAACGAGCGGACGCTGAAAACGGTCGCCGAGTACCAAAGAGTGCTGTACTGGTTTATCAAGCAAGGCCTCCTGCCGGAGGGTCAGCAAGTGGATTATCGGGTACCCCGCGAGAATCCATTCGTTCGCCTGCGACACGAGTACTCGGAAAAACGAGCGCAGCGAAAGTTCCTCTACATTGACTCTCTGCGAAAACGCGCCCTAATTCCGGACCCCTATCCGCCGGACTCGCTGCATGCGTTTATACAGTTGATGCTCAATCCCGACATAGAACTCTGCCACAAACATGCTCTTTTCCTCTACCTGCTGATGGACCTGAACCAACAGCTGGTCCGACTCTTTCAGATTAACTTACAGCTGGACAATGATCTGGCCCCGTCATTGCGCTGCTTCTGGTACTTGGACCACGGCGACTGCGAGGTGAGTCCGGATCGGTTAATAGAAGCGGAATTGTTATATTCATTCGTTTTGCAATTTATTTGATTGCAGCAAGGCGTACAGGAGCTATACAAGGAGTCTGCCCCCGCTAGGAACTTGAAATCGTGGCAGATGCGGCTGTTAATAGAGAAGCTGCTGGCTGAAGGTGCCCTCATGGCGGCCAAGAAGGTGGTCGGTCGACCACCCGGTCCATTGTCCTCGGCGCTGCACATGAAAGTGCTCCTAGCCAACGATAACATACCGGAAGCATTCGAAATCGCTCGCCTCGATGACGACGAGGATGGACAGCCGCTGCTTGAGCGCTTCTTCCGCCACTGCATTGAAATCAGACGCTTCACATTCCTGTCCGGGCTGTACCTGCGAGAGCCAGAGGAACGGCTGTTGTACACTCTGCTGCGCCAGTGCAGAACGCGTCATACGGATTGCGTGCAATTGATTCTGCTGCTTCAAAAGAGCAAGTTCATCGAGGCCGTGTCCTTCATGGATGAGGTGGCCGCCGAGCGGGAGCGAGATGAATCCTCCAGCTCTATTCTCCCAGCCTACAGCGCTACAATGGGACCAGTTATACAGAACATCGCCGGGACATATCTCCGCATCAGAGGCACCTTGGACGGCTTGGGGGATGGCCAAAAGAACGGTCCCTTGGAGCCCTTCAGCTGCCAGCTGGTCAAACAGAACGCCAGCGGCCAATTGGGCGGCATCTTTCAGAGTTCCGCCGTCAGTGCCCACTGGGCAACACAATGCGAGTCCCCTCCAAAGATGACCCCCGTTTCGATCCAATCAAAATTAGGCTACAGCAATGTGCCATTCCTGCGGCACGCGCAATACGGACATTCGGAGCTTCCTCTTCGTCGGCGCATAGTAAAGCCAGTACCACACCAGGTGGTGGAGAAACGACAGCGGGACCTAGAGGATCAGCGGACCAAGCAACTGGAACAGAGGCAGCTAGGCACGGAGCGTCCCTATAAGCGTCCTTGTCTGATGTTTGAACGAATGGTGGAGGATGTGACAGACTATGTGAAATCCATTCGAGAAAAAAGTTCGAACCAAATGGAGCAGGAAGAGGTCAAGAAAAACGAGGCGACCAATCTATTGCAGCCGCCAACTTTCCTCCAAGCGCGAAAGTCGACGATACGCAAGAGCGGCAGTTCGCCGCAGCCGATTTCCACAATCCTGAAGCGAAGCGCGGCTGTGGAGGCCGTTAAGGGAGCTTCGCCGGTGGCTACGTCCACAGCGCTGGCGGGACCAAAGACATTTCGCTTTGTGCCGCCCATTCCTCTGCGAACTGATACATCTGATAAATCGATGGAGGTGAGCAGCGAAGATGCGGCTGAGGGGGAGGAGGAAACTGACGAGATCATTGTGGAGATCGAGTCAAGAAGCGAGCCAATGAGCGCCTGCAGCTTTGAGTCCGACGAGGAGGATGAGTTCCTCTCGCCTTCGGTATCGGCCAATGTGTCTTTGATGGACCCGGTACCATCGCGGGATTCTCCTCATTATTTCGCGCCACCAGCAGGCCCACAGCCCCGAAACTCATTGCTACATGGGGGGAACGGAAGCGGTAGCAAGATTGGTACTGCGGCAGGGAGCGAGAGTAGCAGTGGATTCGGCAGCTTTAACACTGTCCAGCCGGCTCAGACGGCATCACATTCCCAGTTTGTGCCCACCGTCTGCTCCTCCAAGATGGGCGAGACACAGTCACAGGTCTTCACCAGCGGCAGCTGTGGGATTAAGATCTCCGAGCGCACTACCATCTGTGGCGAAATGGAATCAACCGATCTTGGTGCGGAGTTGGCGGGCGCACCCAGCGCACAGTGGTCTTTGCCTTCAGCAAGGCCTGCTATACAGGGCCACCACCAGATGATGGACACCACTCTGGGAATGTCAACCTACGATGTGGCGTCACTTGAGCAGCCCGATACTCAGGATGAGGAGCACGAAGAGGAATTGAAGCTGGGTGACACAAAATCGCTTGAGGAGCAACAGAATCCGCAGGACGAGCAGAATCTGGAGCAAGAGCAGGATCAGGCGCAGGAGCCCTTGGAAACCGGCGGTCGGCTGGCGTTCCTAAGCAACTCAGAAGGAACGGCCCAGGAGCCCCTCTCCTCGCCCATCTACAGCCTCAGTAGCGAAGATTCGAACGTGTCCTCGGCAGGCATTCAGAATCCTATGCTGCCAGCACTGCACACCGATGACCCCATGTACTCCATCGTTGCTGAGTCGCCGGGCTCCATAACCACATCCCGATCGGTTACGCACACGCCCACCTCCTTCCTGCCCAGCGACACAAACGTCTCTCAGACATCTAGTCCGCAGGCACCTCATGGCGGGGATGGAGATGGTACGCCGATCTCCCTGTACCGCGCCAATAGTCTGGAAACGGTTGACGACCTTGACACCACCAAGGGCTCGCTAGAGGAAGAGGACGATGATGACGATGATGATTGCGTCATAGCGCTGGATGGAACAGAAGTGCGCGGCTATGTCGCCCGACCCCAGCAATCGGCGGCCTCCAGCAGTGCGGAGCTGTTCGCCTTCAAGGACGAATGTCAGGAGGAGGCGGCTGGTGTCCCCAGTCCATTCCTTTCGCTGGGCGCCACGGTTAACAGCGACTCGGATGTGGCCGACACCATTGTCCTAGACAGCGATGAGGAGGCGCCGAAGGAAAAGGATACTCAGCCGGAGCAGCGAAAGGATTGGCCTACGGAGGAGAAGACCGCGAGCAACGAGTCGGTGGCCACAGTGGAGTTTAGCGAGCAAAAGCAGCCACTTGCCGATATGGATATCGAGATGGTGGTGGATGTGGTGCCGGACGTGCCGGAGATGGAACCCTTGGTCCGTGGTCTGGAGGAAATTCCAGAAGAGGATGTCGACCTAGAAGCCGAAGAGCAGGTCGTTGTGGAAGTCGAACGTGGGGCGGATGAGCAGCCCAAAGAAGGAGACAAGACGGAGACCAAGGAAGCTTCCGAGGAGAAAGCCAAACCTAGTCCACAACCACTATTGCCCGAAGAGGAGGATTCAACACACAGCCTGAAGCTGAAATTCTCCGGTGATGAGGATGAGGGGCAAGATGTGCCAACAGGGACGATTCGTACATTGCAACCGCGTCGCAGCTTCAAGGAGCACCAGGACACTCCGCGAACTCTGCGACCGCGTCGCGTCTCCGAGAAGCATCGCGATAGTCCGACTCCAGTCGCTGGTCGCAAGATGTCATTGCGCAGCAGCGATGCCCCAACCTTATCGCACGCATCCACTCCACCCGTCTCGACTCCCAAGCGTCGTGGGTTGCAGCACACTAATCTGCTGGAGGTGATCCCCGAACGGCTGCGGCCCCAAAGTCCCTTGGAGCCTGCCCTACCGCGCACCCGCTCGCGAACTCGCCTCAGCGTGGACTCAGAGGCTGCGAGCTCCAGACCCGGCACGCCCACAACCACCAAGGCACGCGGCAAGAGGGCCGTCTCGCAGGCACCGGTGACGGCGAAGCCCTCTGTCCGATCATTGCGAGGCCAGAGCGAGCCGCCCCCTGCGTTGAGTGCGCAGGTCGTGCGCAAACCGAAGGCTGCTCGAGCGGTGGTCAGCTTGCGCAAGATGAGCTCAGATGCTCCGATCGATGCTCCCATAGATGTACCCGATTCAACTGCACCGGAGGAGCTGCCCCGTCTCCGTCGCACCACTAGACGACGAATCTCGGAACTGAGCGATCAGTCTGGGACTGCCACAGGTGACTCTCGCTCCGAAGCCTCCAGTTCTGCCACCAACAGCACCGCCAGCTCACAGAACCGGGAGCTACGTCCGCGCTTGCGCCGCACCTCCAAGTCGGAGCATTAGTTATGCACCCGGATAACCGGATCACCACAGTTGAAGAGTGCGTCCAAAGTTGGGGGGTGGGGGAGTAGCTTGCCACGAAGAAGGATCGGCACGGAAGACACTGAATTTTTAGTTTTTACTTTCTGTACGTTTAATACCAGTTATAAATGGCATCAGTTCGAGTTTTTGAATACATTGAAGTTTGAACAGTTTTGAGTTTAATAAGCATATGGATTTTTGAAATTAAGAATATTATTATTGAGCTCCGATCAATCCTTTCGGATCTGAAGTTAAGGAGGAGCACCAAACGGGTTACTACACTTCATGATAATGGCGATGCAGTTGGATAATGCTTCTTTAGCTTACAAAGATTCGTTATGTATTCGGTATGTATGTACAGGTATTTACAATGGGCGTTCTTACAGCTAGGATTCGGCAAGAGTTGCGGGCGTGCGGTGGATATCGTCTGTAAGTCTGTGTGCAGTCTACTCCGCACCTTTAGCGGATCTAGACGAGCGTGGAGAGCTCGTGTAGCAGGACGGTGATGTTGCTCATGTCCAGCGTTGGCGGAATGCCGGGGCTGACCGATCCGCTGGCCTCGCGACCTGCTGTTAGGCAGCTGCTATTCGCCAGTGTCCTGGGCGTGGGCGTCGGTGGTGTGGCAGTGGCTGGACGCACCAGAAAGGAGGAGTTAACGGCACCCAGTGCTCCGCCGCCGCCGCCACCAAGGAGAAGTGGATTAAAGCTGCCGTGGGAGTGATTGGGCGAGACCGCCGTCACGGAGGGCGGCACCAGGTGGCTCTGGTGCCCCTGATGAGCGGCCTGGTACGTGTGGAACGAGCCAGGTGGCAGTGGCATGGGCACAGGCAGCGTCGCCGGCAGCTGGCCAGCCGAGATCACCGACAAGTTGTGGGACAGCGGGGCTCCACGGTAGCTGATGGTCTTCTCGCGCTGCCACACGAACACGTTGTGCACCATGGCGCCGCCGCAGAAGACTATGCCCACTCCAATCAGCAGGCTGGTCACGATCGCCGGCGTCGAGTGGAAGTGGCTAAAGGTGTACAGGATCAGGCCGGTAAGGAAGACCGGTATGGAGATGAAGAAGCCGCTGACGGCGCACGTGCGGCTGGCACTGGACTTGACCAGGTACTGGTTATCGCGACCCTCGAAGGCCGGCTCGCGCAGCTTGACGGCGAACAGGAACTGAATGGCGCAAACCAGTAGGCAGCACAGGTTCAGCGACAGGGAGAGGGCGCCCAGTGCCAGGGTGACGTCGTAGACCACAATGAAGTCCTCGCCGCCGGCGCCGCGACCCACGGCGTCCTCGCGTCCATTCGGCGATATCCTTAGGAGGAAAATCAGCGAGAGCAGCGCCAGAAGCAGGGAAACTGCAGGAAAACACAGGCATTACTAGACGCTCTTCCGTCATCATCTCGGATCAACTTACTCAGGCAGAGCAGACCCAGACTGGTGAGGGCCTCGCGGGGTGATGGGCCCGACTTGGGCAGCTTGGGGCGCACGGGATTCGTGCTCAGGTGGCTGAAGTTCCTGTAGTTCTGCGGCAACTGGCTGAGATTGTGTGTCTGGCTTTGCGCTTGCGCATGGTTCGTTTGTTGGTGGTGATAATGGTGGTGGTGCTGTTGCTGCTGCTGATGATTTTGCTGCTGCTGCTGCTGTTGCTGGTGGCTGGCCAGGATGTGCTGGTTGGTGTAGGTGTGATGATGCACACTCCCGTTGCCCAGAAAGTGACCGTTGGGCGTCAACTGCGTGAGCGGGGTGAGCGGCTTGAGCGGCGTACTGGGCGTGGCAATGTTTAGCAGCGTAGAATTGGCATTGCCCACGCAACCCCGTCCCGTACCTACTCCGCCAGCAACTCCTGCGCCCATGACACCTGTGCCCTCGTTGAGCAGCGTGCTCGAAACGGACGCATTCAGGGCGGATATATTCAACGGCTGCGGCGGTCGCAGGTGGATGTTGCGCGCGGTGCTGGCCACAGCAGCTGCTGCTGGGGTCGGTGAGCCACCATTGCCATTGGTGGTAGTGCCGGCCGTGCCTGCTGTGGTCGCGGCGGTCGCGGTGGTTGCAATTCCAATTCCAATACCGATGCCCGCTTCCGCTTCCACCGCTGGGGGTGTGTTGTGGCCACTGCCACTGCCTCCTGTGTGGTTGTTGCTGCTGCTGCTGTTGCTGTTGCAGCTATTGACCAGCAGAGTGGACAGCGGGTTGATGGCCACTGCAGCGCTGGTGGCGCTGGTCGCAGCGGTGCTGCTCGTCGTCGAGGCGTGCTTCAGCATTTCCGGCGGGTTGGTCCTCCACTCCGGTCACATGCTGAACTGGGCGCCACGGATGAGTTGATGTTGCTGCAGCAGGACTAGTCGACCTGCGAATTGCATTGATGGCATTAGATGTGTTTCAGTCATTGTTCAGGAACATCTCGTTCATAATTATCAAGATGGTGTATCCAAATCCAAAAGTACTCAAAACGCTAGTGTTTTATTTATAAAGTGGAAAGATTAACTGTGTTGCAAATTAGCTATGCTTGTAACTGCAAGCTGCAACGGTATTCGTCTGCAGAGAGAGAAAAACTGCGCTCCATAAGCACTTTCATTTCGCCAGTGGCTGCGCATGCGCAAAACTTTCCCATCATTTATATATATATATATATATATATATATATATATATATATATATATATATATATATATATGCATATATATACAACTGTATGTACATATACTTATGTGGAAATTGTGCATCGCATGTATTGTGCAATTAACGGATGGCGAAGAACTTTCCACCAGCGACTAATGGCGGGAATAAAAGCAAAAGCAAGCGAGACTCGGAGAAAGAAATCTAAAGCACTAAGTACTAAGTACTAAGTACTTAATCTTATTTGCATTTTTTAAGCAATTTACATGTCCATGCACCTAGAAGCACTTATAAATTACATGTAAATTTAATAGAAAAATCATCTTATTGTGTGCGGAAACTTCTTGAGGATCGAAAGATACTCGCTACTAGACTTTTCCTATTTTCAGTTTTTTAACGGTGCTTTAGATCTTGTAACTGTAACGACTGTTCTCACTGACTACCAAATGCAAAGGTATTATGGAATCATTTGGTATAATAAGACTGAAGTGACGATATCGATCTGCATATTTTGTATCTTTAATATCTGTTCTACTTCTGGTTTCAAGGTCCGTGATCCGTGATAGATTGGTTCCCGTGGTTCATGACTGGTTCCTCGGAAACCTGGTTGTTACTCGGAAAAGCTTTTTGAGCTGAGCAAACAGTTTTCCACAGCCCCAAGAAAATGCACTTAACGGTGTCATCAAAGCGGAGACGACTTCTTCAAGGTATTCAAAACTATTTTTAAACGAATGTAACTGCTTTGAAGACCCGTTTTGGCCCAAAAAAAATAATGGAACGGTGAGTGTAATTAAGTACGTGGATTATCTCATTAAGAACCGATAATGAAATAACTACTTTTGCCTTGCAATATCTCTCGACTGGTGTGTGTGGTGTATAAATAACGAGAAACACCTGGTTTGGGAAATCGTACATATGTAAGTAAAAAAAGAAAAGAACCAAAGACAAATTGCAATTGGCAGGTTGTAAAACGGGTTTACCTGTGAGTTCTTCTTTTTTGGTACTACAGTTTCCGTTCTTGACCTGTGACCTTTACATGGTCGTTGTCCAGCGAAGAAAGCGCCGGATTCCACTCCCTAATTGGCGGATCGAAAGAGCGCGGTCGCAAATGCCGCGGGAGCTGCTTCCTCCGCCGCCTGCTCCCCTTCCTCACCCGCACCGGACGCGATGTCCAATCCCAATCCCAATACCCAAGCACTGCCAGCAGGCGTTCCGATTTGGCGGCAAGTGGACGACGACGACGGCTGCGACGACGCGCTGACCGATCGAGTGACAAAGTACGACTAATATCGGATCTCAGGAACTTCGGTACTGCCGGCAGCTAATCGACCAACTAGTTGGGTCCTCTCTCTCGCTCTAGCTGTGTCTCTGTCTCTCCCTCTCACCTCACCCACTCATGCACACGCTGCTCACACGGACAGGTGAGCAGTGGAACGAGCCAATTGCAATATCAATTCCAGCTCCAAACGCCGCTTGGCACAGTGGAATCATCATGACCAAAATGGTAGCTTTTTAGCACAACTATTTTCTGTTTCTTCTACAAGTGTATGTTTTTCAAATAGAATGCTTGAAGCATCTTTCACGTATAATGATAATTGTCACTTTTGTCAAAGAAACAAGCCTATTATATTTAATTACATATTAATTACATATTAAATTAAATATAATAAGCTTGTTTCAAAATGTTTTTGGCAAAAGACACTACAATTTCAGTTTAATATAAAATGAATAAATAAATGTTATTTTAAATTATCAAGCAAGAATAAAGTTGCAGTGGGAGTGGGTTTAAGGGGAAAATATTTTTAAATATTAGGTGAGAAGTTTCGTCGCTTTTAAATCTGTAACTTGTTTGAAATGCGAAGAAACGGTTGTTTTGATCTTGTCGCAAGTTCAAGGCAATGAGACCCACTGTGCCGCAAACCTGCTTAACTCACAACACACGCGATGCGGCGGCTGGTGCTGCTGCTGGTTGTGGTGCCGCTGGTGGCGATGGTGCTTCTAGTGCTCCTGCCTCACTCCACTCACAGGTAAAGAATGAAGGAAACGGCTCCAAGTTGCTCAGCCGCATTCCACGAGCTCCAAACTGAAAGGTTGTTGTCGGTTACTACTGCGGTTGCCTATGCGCTTGGGACAGCGAAATTCGCCATTGGCTGCCGCTCGCCGCTTTCAATTCAAGTTCAAATTCGTGCTTTAGTTACAAAATTCACTAATAGTTAGTTCAACTGAGTTTTGGCGCTTTTCGTATCAAAATTCACTTCGGTTGGATTCAAAAATAAGAATTGACCGCCAACGCTGCCAGACTGTGTCGAACTGGTCGCCAGTGTTGAAAAGTCAGCAAACTGGCGGCAAGAAAGCGATATAACTAGCTGAAAGTGTCAATAGTAGTCGATAGCTAGCGTCCAGAAAGATATTCGAATTTAAAAAAAGATTTAATAAATTAGAATTATTCGATATAACATTGATGTTAACCATGGGGAGCCCTTTTTTATGCTAAGGTTAATTTGAGATATTTCATTTGGTTCAAGTCGCAGGCTTATAAATACGTTTTAAGACATTACGATAGGTAATTGGCAGCTGTGCTTTATCATATTTAATGCTGCAGGACTAACACTTTGAGTATCACCTTTCGAGCCTTAATTATGTTAAGTAGTTATGTATATATTAGTTATGTATATGTTTGGCCATAAATATGAAAAAAATGCGAGGCTTGAACATAATTTATTTTAAATATTCTGTACTAATCATCTATTTTAATGTCGTATTTTTTGTTTTTAGGTTTTTTGAATATTTCAAAGTCGATGTGTTCAATTAAACACTTTTTAAATCGCGTATTTTCAGATTAACGCATTAAATGTATATTAGTTAATATATCGTATCGATATTCGTGCTCGTGTTCTCGCCGTCCCATCTCCAATTCGGTGAACATATTTTTCGACGACTGCGATTGCAACGCACTGCCAAAGAGAAAGAGACATGACTGATCTTAGCAAGCTCGCCGTCGCCGTGGTCTGTTCCTCGAACATGAATCGCTCTATGGAGGCGCACAACTTTCTGGCCAAGAAGGGCTTCAATGTGCGCTCCTACGGCACCGGCGAGCGCGTCAAGCTGCCGGGCATGGCGTTCGACAAGCCGAATGTTTACGAGTTTGGCACCAAATACGAGGACATCTACCGCGACCTGGAGTCCAAGGACAAGGAGTTGTGAGTTATTCGTTTTTCCGGCCCACCGTTGGCTAATCTCTGCCCTTTCGCCCTTTTCACAGCTACACACAGAACGGCCTGCTGCACATGCTCGACCGCAATCGGCGCATCAAGAAGTGCCCGGAACGCTTTCAGGACACCAAAGAGCAGTTCGACATCATCGTCACCGTGGAAGAGCGCGTCTACGACCTGGTGGTGCTGCACATGGAGTCCATGGAATCCGTGGACAACCGACCCGTGCACGTTCTCAACGTGGATGTGGTGGACAACGCTGAGGATGCGCTAATGGGCGCCTTTGTCATCACAGACATGATAAACATGGTATGATCATCTGTCGCCCACTCTCCCTTAATTCGCCCAACGATTGTTGTGCCATTGCAGATGGCCAAGTCCACGGACCTGGACAACGACATCGACGAATTAATCCAGGAGTTCGAGGAGCGCCGCAAGCGAGTCATCCTGCACTCGGTGCTCTTCTACTGACGACCGACGTCTGCCAACAGTTCGTGTCCAGCTCCAGCACCAACACCAGAATCCCGTAGCCCCAATGCGCTCCAGCCGAGTCAAACGATCTCGTACCCCAGAGGCTGCGATCGCAGAGCATAGGACATCGGGCATTGCACGCAGCGCGTGCGGATCCTGGGTTCCGGATTGGTAGCCTAGCATATAAGAATACTGTAAATAGAGAGGGGCCATCGCTGCAGCAAAAGCACATCCAACAACGACCAGCACCCACAACACACTCGCATACTCCAAACACCTAAGTCGTAATCCACACCAACACCATACCTGCAAGCAACTGGCTAATGTATTTGAAATTAACACACAACCAATGACGACCATTTCCACACGGCGGCCCCAAAACCCCTTCGTATGTAGTAGTATGTGTACGTGACCGTATTCCTTGTAATTTCGCCCGTCGACTGGGGGTCTTATCACAGGCTCTCGCTTCCCCCAGCTGGCGACGGCGCCGACCATCTGACTCCGACCCGTTCTCCCGTTCCGTCGCTCTGCCGCTCTCTTCGCCCGGCTCTGAGTCCAATTCGGACTCGGACTCGGATTCGGATTCGATTCATATAAAGTGAAAACTCGCATCGTGATTGTGTGAATGAGCATGCACGCCAGAGAGCCACGCAGGGGCGGAATGGTCTGGGCCCTCGCGGGCAGAGGCCGCGTTTTTAATTTTACATAGTTTTACCAATTGTTCAGACAGGGCAACGCGACCGACCGCCAGCCATTCCCGTTGTCCACCTTGGGGCTGTGCGTTTTAAACAATGCAATCGCCAGCGGGCGCTAGCATGCAATAGAAAATAAACAACAACGCCAATTGATGCCGGTTTCTTGTTGACGTTTGCTCGTTTTCACTGACCAAATGCGACGTGATTCTAGGTAGGATTAGAAATTGTAAGGGTGTTGTTTAGTAATGTGGGGGAATCATAATTCTAGCATAATTGCATCATTAAAATCATCAACGATAAACACGATTAAATTTTATATTGTAAACATTTACGTTTTGGCACATATTTTTCTCTCCAGATTAAACAGTTTTATTTCCATGTTATACTATGATATCGTAAAGCATAATTATTTTATTTTTATATTATTATGATTTTTGTGTGTTTATACAGAAATTAAAATCAGAAATCAGAGCACTTGTAACTCCCAATGAATTAGCCAGAGAATTACTTTAATATTTATGTCATGCATGTGTTATGTATGTATGTATGTCCAGATCGAATGGGCCCCCGCGCGCACCGAATCCGCTCCTGGCTGCGATCAGCGGCGCAGTCGGGGTTACAAAGCGTTTGCTGCTTCAGCTGTTGTTGCTGGTGTTGGTGTTGTTGCCATTGGCAGTGCTTGCTGGGGCGTTTGTTTGCTGCCGCGCTTCAGTCAGTCAGGGAATGATCGTGCTTAGCTCCATTACTACCGCTACCACCGAGGCTCCGCGACTCCGTACTCGCTTTGTTTAGTTAGTGAATTCGACGACGACGACGACGACCTGCGCGTGCGATTAAAGCGCCGCAACTCTTTGTAATTACACTGCCAGAGCCTCAGAGGTTGCTCGAAATCCAGCGACTGGAGAAATCGGAAATCGAGTTGGAAATCCGAATCGAAAGGCCAGCGTATACATAGTTGTCACACTTTTGCTTTTAAACCTAAAAATCCATTCACATTCGGGTCAAGATGGCAACGCAGAAGGAAGGTGAGAATCGCAGCTTCAAGCAATTGGTATCGAATTGGATTCCACACCGCGCACTGTTACCAATTCGATTTTTGGGCGCGTACTTGCCGCGATCACTGTCGCGCCAGGTGGACTGGCTTTCCAATCGGAATCCGATTGCGAGTGCGAGTGCGAGTGCCAGTGCGCCCTTCAAATGTGCTCTTCGCCTGGCACTGGGGGTCACCTACAAAAAGCAGAGGACGCGGACTCGGCCGACTGTCTTCTTATCACAGGAGAGGCCACACGGCTGTTCCGCTCCCGCACCCGCACCCACAACGCTCTCTACCATAGTTTCATACTTCCACTCTCCACTACCACTGGCCACTCTCCAGCTGTCACTCTTACTCTCACTTCTCCACGCCTACTACTCACTCCCCCAACTACCCATCCAGCCGAGCGATGACGTGTGGCCGCTCTTGGCCATCGGACGGGCTTGGATCCGAGCGGCCAGCTAAAACAAACACTCGCTGCGTGCTCCTAAGATTAGAACCAGGCAATAGCAATAACCTTTGGCGGCAGCGCGAGCTCTCCAGTCCCTAATCTCCGTTCTCCACTCTGTGGCAATGACATTGGAACGCATGCCTGTGTACATTCTACGCACGGTTAATTAGCTGCCCACCTGCGTTCTACACGAGAAGCCTTTCCAAACAGAAAAAAAAAAACAACAGCGGACAACAAATGCAAACTCGCTTGGCGTTAATAATATTCAAACGCGTTACCTTGCTCCCCTCCCATTACTTTCTCCCTTCTCCACTCGCCCTCTACATTCGGCTGTTCTCCATTCTCCAATCTCCATTCTCCTTGCCCCAATGCCTTCGCTTCGTCTGTGTCAATGTCAAATGCGATGCGGCCGAGATTACAGTCGAGCTTCGATAAGTGAAACCAAGCTGGGTCAAGCAAAATGTGGAGACTTGAGCAAGCAAGGCAAAAAATAAAAGAGGAAACTAAGACATATAGCAAACTCAAAAGGAGGTTAAAGTCATATAAGTTCCTGATAGGCAAGCACCACTGTCGGCTTGTGACTCACAATCTCGGCATTTGAAGGAGCTCTGCCAGCCTCTTAGTCACCATCCATCCACCAGTACCATCCAACTCACTGGCTGTCTGATCTTTCGAAGCTCCGACAGCCGAAAAGTATGCATTCCCGGGATCCGCAGACATCCGTCTCGGAATTAGGGTTGAATTCCAGCTCAAATCACATCTTTGGAGAGCCCAGGTAGCCAGCCGTAGAATCACGTGATCCACCGAGACCCATCCACTTCGTCTGACTTTTAAACGACTCACAATGATTCTCAAAAACGAACGCAGTGCCCCATGATCTTTCCAGAAGCTCAAATTATCGAAATCTATTTCATGACACCGCGACAGTGCCTCCATTAGTGGCTCACAACCTTTTTCAACTTTTTTCCAAATGATTTTCCTATGACCTCTAAGATACATTACGTGCACATTCAAAATCACAATTAAAGGGAGCTCAAAGGTTGCAAGATTTTGAGATTTTTTGACTTTTCGAAAAAGTTGTTATATTTTTATTACTAATAATAATATTTAGAGGTATACTACAGGTTTATCTTAGAGGCTTACTAGTTTGCAAGAACAGTATCCCTAGTAGATCAGAGATAGCAGATATTTCTCTAGGTGATCAAGTATATATCACCCATTAAGCATCCATCACTGTAATCTTTTCCGATCCGTGGGGGAAGTGATGCCATCGTGGGTTCAACTGATCATCCGACCGATCGCATTCCCGCCACGCGATCGACTGAGGCTGCCCGTTCCGAAGCCAAGTTTGGATACATGGTGAGTGGTGATGTATGTACATACGTCCGGAGCACTTGGCTTGCACTTTGTGCCCACGTTCGCCTCGCCGTCTCCGTCGACGTCGC
Organism: Drosophila sechellia; assembly: GCF_004382195.2. NCBI lineage: Eukaryota > Metazoa > Arthropoda > Insecta > Diptera > Drosophilidae > Drosophila > Drosophila sechellia. The sequence continues at coordinate 19,787,971 of NC_045954.1, forward strand.
TGCCGGGTTCATCGCTTACACCTTGTTAAAGTCGACCGCAGCGCGGCGATTTATTCGTTTTGTGCAACCGCATCGGAAGATACGCGCGTGCACCTGCTCCACCTGTTACACCTGGCCAAGCTTCCGCACCTGCCCCAGCTGCCCGATTGCTCCACCTGGCCCGGCCCAACCATTAGCGCCCGCTGCGGAGGGTGACCTCTGGCGGATTCTTTGGCCAGTCATCGGCATCGGCATCGGGATCGAATCGAATCGGATCGGATCGGATCGGAGTTGATTAGACAACGGATCCCGGTCTTATCGAGTGCTTATCGCTCTCCCTTCCCTTGACATTGAATAGGCCGTCAAATAGTCTGCACTCGGGCGCGTACCGTCAGTTGCCTCCAGGCCCTCGGTGAGTCCTCACGCAGCTCATTCTGACCAACCAACCTCAAGCTCATCGGGAGTCGATAAGTCCCCGGCCATCTATGCAGGCTAAGCAAATTCCAAGGTCACTGAAAATTCCCGCACATCTCAAGCGGATGAAAATTGTTTCCCACTCTGCAACTAAGAAGTAAAGAACCCGTATACCATTCTCTCTCTATAGTTTGGCAGTAAAACAATGCATTCAAGGAAGCGATAACTATTTCTAGTTCATTTAGTTCCCTTTGATAAAGTTTTGACAGTTGAAAAAAGTTACTCGGTGAAGAAACAAGTAGAAATTTTTGGATATCCACAGAGCTACAGAGTAATAGTTTTAAGTGGAATTCAAAGCCAGAGCAAGCCTAAAAGATCCGCCTTTCATATGTGCCCACAGATCACACCGCCCTGGATCTCATAATCAAGTCACTCAAGTCGCCGACCATGGTCTGCGAGGGCACCCACTTCGACGGCAAGATCCCGCACACGTTCGTCATCTTTGGGGCGTCCGGCGATCTGGCCAAGAAGAAGATCTACCCCACGCTCTGGTGGCTCTACCGCGATGACCTGCTGCCCAAGCCGACCAAGTTCTGCGGCTATGCCCGTTCCATGCTGACCACCGAAACCCTCAAGGCGCAGTGTCTGCCGTACATGAAGGTGCGTTCGGGATTTGGTCATGGGCAAACTGCATCGCATTAACCCAACCCATTGCTACACAGGTCCAGCCGCACGAGCAGAATAAGTACGACGAGTTCTGGGCCCTCAACGATTACGTGTCCGGCAGATACGACGGACGCACTAGCTTCGAGGTGCTTAATCAGCGGCTGGAGATGATGGAGAACAAGAACAAGGCGAACCGCATCTTCTACCTGGCCCTGCCGCCCAGCGTCTTCGAGGAGGTGACTGTCAACATCAAGCAGATCTGCATGTCGCTCTGGTGAGTATAAGATCAAGATCAAGATCAAGATCAAGATGCATGTCATTTGAAACCAGATACTTATGTACACCTATAACCCGTTCGCTTGCAGCGGTTGGAACCGCGTGATTATCGAGAAGCCCTTCGGACGGGATGACGCCTCCTCGCAGGCGCTGAGCGACCATCTGGCCGGTCTGTTTAACGAGGATCAGCTGTACCGCATCGATCACTACCTGGGCAAGGAGATGGTGCAGAACCTGATGACCATACGTTTCGGCAACAAAATCCTCAGCTCGACGTGGAACCGCGAGAACATCGCCTCCGTGCTGATCACGTTCAAGGAGCCCTTCGGCACCCAGGGTCGTGGCGGCTACTTCGACGAGTTCGGCATCATACGCGACGTGATGCAGAACCATCTGCTCCAGATCCTGTCGCTGGTGGCCATGGAGAAGCCGGTGAGCTGCCACCCGGACGACATCCGAGACGAGAAGGTCAAGGTGCTGAAGAGCATCGAAGCCCTGACGCTGGATGACATGGTGCTGGGCCAGTACCTGGGCAATCCGCAGGGCACAACCGAGGATGCGCGCACGGGCTACGTGGAGGACCCCACCGTTAGCAACGACTCGAACACGCCCACCTACGCCCTCGGCGTGCTCAAGATCAACAACGAGCGCTGGCAGGGAGTGCCCTTCATCCTGCGCTGCGGCAAGGCGCTGAACGAGCGCAAGGCGGAGGTGCGCATCCAGTACCAGGACGTGCCCGGCGACATCTTCGAGGGCAGCACGAAGCGGAACGAGCTGGTCATCCGCGTCCAGCCGGGCGAGGCCCTTTACTTCAAGATGATGACCAAGAGCCCCGGCATCACCTTCGACATCGAGGAGACGGAGCTGGACCTCACCTACGAGCACCGCTACAAGGACTCCTACCTGCCGGATGCCTACGAGCGGCTCATCCTCGACGTCTTCTGCGGCTCCCAGATGCACTTCGTCCGCTCGGACGAGCTGCGCGAGGCGTGGCGCATCTTCACACCCATTCTGCACCAGATCGAGCGGGAGCGGGTGCGGCCAATCACCTACCAGTACGGATCGCGCGGTCCCAAGGAGGCCGACCGCAAGTGCGAGGAGAACAACTTCAAGTACTCCGGCTCCTACAAGTGGCACGGCGGCAAGGCGGCCACGTCCAATCTCTGAGCGATCGGAGCACACCAATTCCCGAGCTGGGTTCGCAGGATACTCCTCTCTGTCCACACATACATGTACATACATATATATATGTATTCTTTGGTTATTTGTAATTCTCTTCGGTCTGTACAAGATTTTTTTTATTAAATATACGAAATAGTGTTTAGCTGGAGCAGAACGAGCTTCTATCTCATAATCCCGGCTAGATCGCATGTGTATGTGGTGATGCCGATCGCATGCATGTCGATGTACATAAATAGATCCATCAGAGGATGGCAGATGGGTGGCAAGCGTAACCCTACGGTTGTAATACTAACTAAATAATGAGGATGCTTCTGGTTAGTGGTCTTCGGTGCTGGGCTGGGCTAGTTACTAATGGCGAACTACAAGAAGAGCGGAGAGCAATCTCCCCGGAGATTTCAGCGCACGGGTGGCGGCTTGATGTACCCATCGCCACAGGGCGCGCCAATTGCGTTCATGGTCACGTACTGATTGGTTACGTACGGATTGGCCTGGAGCACGGGCTGCGGTCTGGGCACCTCCTCCATTTCTATGTCCGGCCACGTCGGAGGCTCCTCTTCTGCAAATGTCACGGTTCTGCCCACTGGGCCGTAGAACTTCTCTGGCGGAACGTTGGCGGGATAGAACAGGCGTACACTGCCAAGTGAATTTACCGTGGACACTTCATTCATCTCCGGCAGCTCAACCCGGATGTCCGCCATTTGGCGCATTTTGTGAACGGCCACGGCGAGTGCCCCAAGCACAATCAGAGCGATGATGCCCTTCACGTATCGCAGGATCTTTGTCTTCTCGGGCACCTCGCTGTCACCGGACCACCAGCGCATCCCGGCGGTCAGGCCGTCGCTGTAGTTGGCCGCCACGGCCATCCGGATCACGCCATGCATCCCGGAGAAATTGTACACCGGCTCGCGGGCGTAGGTGGTCTCGATGGAGGAACTATCGTCGCAGGCATCGTGCACTTTGCTGGACAGCGGGCACCAATAGACTATGTAGCCAGTGAAGTTTCCCAGCTCCTCCGGCCCCTGCCAGCTGAGTCTGAAGCTCGTCTTGTTGTAGCTCTCCAGGTAAATCCGTCGATCCCGGATGGCGCTCAGTCTGGGCACCGTCAGCTGGCTGCTCTCCAGCGATCGCCCCACGGCGTTGCTGCTCCACACAGACACTGTGGCCGGTTGCGTGTCATCCCAGTCCTTGAAGATCGCGAGCATCCTGCTCTGGGTGGTGGCCACTTTGGTTCTGAAATGAAAATGTGCAAGGTGATCGGTATAAGAGCAGTTAGTCTCTCCTGTTGGCTAGTTTATTGAAAATATTATTATCAGTAGTGACGAAACACGCCTAGAAACAAGTGGGAGAACATATAACTTTTAATGCTGGAGCACAAAAAACTAATTTAATAGTATTATAATACGATTATTATTTTTTAACCCAATTTAAGTTGAAGATTGATAGAAACTGCTATATTTCCCATGACAACAACTACCAAACTACTACTTTAGAGTGGGCGTGGCAAAAAGTTGTTTGGCAAATCTATAGAAATCTACAAGAATAATAGAATTATGAAAAAATATCGAAAAATGGTTCAGAAATGTGGGCGTGGCAGTTCTGCCCGATTTGTGGGCGTTAGATGGGCGTATTGCTCTAAAATCTGTATGCTTAATCTCAACCTTTTAGCATTTGTAGTTCCTGAGATCGAGATTGCCAAATCGACTCAGCTATTGATCCTGATCAAGAATATATATATATTTTATATGGTTCTGCCTGCTACATACTTGTCAACGAATCTAGTATACCTATAATGCCGAAAGTTCTTCAAATCGATCCATTCATTAAAAAGTTATGGACGAGCTTTTTGCAATCGTAACGATTTGTAAGGTAATGGGTATCTGATAGTCGAGTTCGCGGAGAACTCTTGTTGTATGTAATAGGTCGCTTAATGTGCCACTAGGACGCTTTTAAAGCTCAATATGTTTTTGAAAAACTCGTTGTGCCTGTAGGTTTACGCGTACCTGGTGCTCGCCACGTATGTCTGCTCGGCTCCATTGAACTCCAGCTCGTCCAGCGGCACCCAGTAGACCTTGAGCTCCCTTTTAGCACGGTCGTGGGAGAAGCCATTTGCCAGGAACCGCGGCGGACGGACGGGCAAGGATGCATTCGTGGTGAGTTCAAACTCGGGATACCTTTCCGACCAGGGGGACCCATGGAAACGGCGCCTCAGGCTAACGTAGAACAACTGGTTGCCCTCCGGTGGGTTTCCAAAGCAGACCCGGTCGAAAACACTGACAGCTCGCTCCTGCAAAACGGTGAGATTCCTGGACAAGTTGGGCAGCTTGGAGTGGCGGAACTGCACGTTCAGTTCAAAGGTTCGGTTCGGGTAAATGATGGGTCCGTTCCACTCCAGGCAAGTCTGGTTGGGCGCTTGTATCATGTTGTGCTTGCCCCGCGGCCACTCCAGCACCTCCATTTCGGCTTGTGTGAGCCTGAGCACCGTGGTCTGGTTGCCCAAGGTGTCGCTCATGATCAGCCTGAAAACCCTACATTCCGGTGCACGGCTGTTCGGGTCAATGGGCACGGAGCACTCCATTTTGCCCCTGCTGCGTTCGTCCTCCGACTTCCTGCAGTCGACTGGCTTGACCATGCCCATGGCCAGCTGGTAGTGGGTTTTGTTCTCGAAATTGCCGTTCTCCATGCGGCTGAAGGTGCACCTCAAGTGATAGACCTCGTCGCGGCACACGAAATCCTTAACATTTAGCAGGGCGTAGACTCGGACGGACACATGGCTCTGGCTGACGCCATCCAGAAGGCACTCATACCTTCGCTCCCACTCGTTGGCGGGATTCGCATCCATGTGCACCACGGTGCCGTTGTACGAGTCCGTTGATTCTATTGTGCCCTGCCTGCGCACAGACATCTTCCTGCCCTCGCCACCGTGACATTGGCAGGACACCTTGCCGATGGTGCCGGAACGCCAGCTAGGTCCGCTAAGGGACTGCATCTCGCAGTTCACCTGCGGCACATCCTCCGCCAGCGCACGGGCCATGAGCGTCGCCAGCAATGTCAGCGAAACCAGGCGGCTCATCCGCGTCCTCCAGCCCATGGGTGCTCCTTTCTCGGCAGTGGCTCTAATTGCAGCTTCTGATGCTTTTGAAGCTAGGCGCTGGAATTAGAAATTAGATACAGCCTGATTACAGGAACTATGTATGTATTCAAACATCCACTCGAGGGGAAAGCAAATGAGTTGAGTGCGAAAGAATGCTGATAAGCCCCGCAAGACTTTACGATCTTGACTCCGTGGTGGCGTCCAGTGTGGAGCCAAGCGTACCTCCAGCTCGTGGGATCCGACTGCTCGAGAGCGAACAGTGCGACTGAGCTCAATCGCGAGGCCCAAACGCCACTTGGATGGAGCATATCGATAGGGATATACATATGTACATATGTGTATGTATGTACGTGTATTTAATATGCATAGCTAACTTATCGCTAAAGCCCGCGTGAGAATCAAAAAGCCGACTTGAAACCTTATTTAAAATTAACTTTATATTGAAATACAGCGATGTGCGTATTGTGTAAATAGGGTATTAATAGTATAAGCTCGATCCGCTCGACGCGTGGATGGTTAAGTGGGTAAGTAAGTGTACAGTACGAATATATAAAAAAATACTATTGCGCTACAAATACTTTCTGCCTCACACGCATCGCAAAGAATACAAAATAAATTACAAACGAAAAACTACATTCGTCCGAGGAGTTTTCACTAATTTCTATAAACAGCTGCCCGACAGTGGTTCTAGTTTCCAGGTTCCAGTTTCCAGGTTCTGGGCTCCTCGTCCTGGATTTTGGTTGCTGGGGCGATCCGGTGACCAGATCATGGCGTTGGAAGGATATGCGGCTGAAGATGAGTTGATGAGTGATCGCGATGCGAACGCGAGGAAACGATAAAATGATGCACATCCGTGCATAAATGATGAGCGCTCCAGTAACTTTAGAGGACGTGCCGATTGTGAGCCAGGGCGTTCAGATCCTGCGGCGTCACGTAGCCATTGATCTGCGGCTGGAGGCGAGAGTGCTGGTTGCCGCCTCCCGGCGCCCCACCAGCGGCGTGCGTCGGCGATCCCACGGTGGCGGCCAAAGGCGGCTTCATCAGCCCAGTGAGCTGCAACTGCTCCATGGTGGTGTAGCCGATGTCAGCCATTTTGGGCGTGGGGGCAGATGGACTGGCGGCGTGAACCGGCGGTAGCTGTAGCGGTGGCGAAGCTGCTGGCGAAGATCCCGCAAAGGCTGGTCCTCCGGCTTGCGACGCCGGAGCTGCGACGAGCGGCTTAAGCTTGTGCAGATCCGAGGCCTGAACGTAGTTGTCCATGTTGAGCAAGTGGGCCGGTGGGAAAAAGGTCGACGCAGCGGCTGCGGTGTCGGCGGAAGGTACTGCTGGCGACCCAAAGGGTTGAACTGGAGCCGGATTGAACCGAGATTGTGGAATGGGAACGGGCACGTAGCCGCTGAGCGGAATCTGGGACAGCGGCTGGGACATCGGAGCGGGCATTGCAGTCGAAGGAACTGAGAACGCGTGACCCATATCCGAGGGACCGTTGCCGCCCCAGCTCTTCATCTGCGTGGGCTTGATGTAACCATTGGTGCAACTCTGCTCCGGATCCATTTCGCTCTCGCGCTGCTGTTGCTGCTCCCGCTCCCTCTCGTGCTCACGATCCCGCTCCCTGTCGTTCTGGACGAGAAGGCCGTGCCGCATGGCCAGGTAGCTGGTGGGCGGACCAACTGCGCTAATTGGCCCTGTCTCGTGATTGTCATCGTATGCATCGCGATCCACGCAGCCGCCGCCACCAGAGGAGGATGCTGTGCGCAGCAGAAGCTTGGAGCTCTCACTGCCGCAGCTGCTGAAGTCGTGCGGCAGATCCTGGGGCGTGTATGGCGGCGAGTCGTCCACCCGTGTGCACACGATGCCTCCGCTGACGGACGAGTCTGGACCGAGGCCCAGTCCCAGGCCACCCATGTCTATGGGCTTCTTCAGGGTCTCCATGATTCCCTGCGGCAGCACTAGATCGATATCGGACATCTTGCGGTATTTCTTGTAAACGAGATAGAAGATGACGCCCAGCACGAGAATCGCCACGGTCACCTCGATTGTCTGGTACATGGCCTTCACGCTGTGCGTGTCCGGTGTGCAGATGAACCCGTATATGCCCCAGTCGGATCTGTAAAGCCGGTAGGCGGTCATGTTGGCAGCGTAGGCCTCAAAGTGCAGCCGCTCCTCTTCGCCGAGCGCATCGGTGCGTGCCTCACATCCCTGGCCGGTGGTCGACATAAGCAGAACGGCACCTTCCGCTGCATCCGCTCCGTCCAGCTGCGGATGCTGCTCCACGTTGATGGCACGCACCGCCAGCTGGAAGGGATTGTGGCTGGTGCAGCGCGGCGTGGCCATTACATAGGATAGGTTCCTGCCCGGCAGGATGGTACTTGTCAGGCAGCTAGCGTTGTTGTCGCGCAGCGAGATCTCGTAGAAATCAATGCGTCCGGCCGGCGTCCTTGGCGGTTCCCAGTCGAGACGTGAGCTCTGGTCCGGATTGTTGATCACGTACAGTTTTGGCGGCGAGGGAACTGCGCAAAGGATTACACGGATTAGTATACATTGCCTATTTACAATGGCTTCAATGCTATCGAAACCAACGAAAGCACTTACCTCCGATGGCCGTGCTGAAGAGGATCCCATTGCTGGGCTCCGAGGGATAGACGGTCCGCGCACGCACGCTAATCTCGTACTGGGTGAACGCGGTGAGATTGCCCAGCCGATAAGTAATGGGCTTCTCGTTGTTCACCAGCTCGTCGGCGGAGGCGCTCACGCGGAATGTCTCGGTCACGTTGTCGTGTAGCGAGCGGAAGGTTCCCTCGTAGGCGCGCACCACGCCGTTGGCCAGCAGCGGTGGCTTCCAGGCCAGCTCCACGTTGTCGCTGGTCACCCGGACTAGCTGCAGCTCGCGCGGCTGGCTAGGCGCCGCCTCTCCGGTCCGGTTGACCAGCTCGTCGCTGTACTTGCTGACCCGCGAGTCCGAATACATGAGCATCTTGACGCTGTAGTCCGTGTAGGGCACCAGATTCTGGATGACGTGCTTGTTCGTATAGCGGTCGATGGTCACCGTTGTGCAATTGTCCGGACGGCCGGCCGAGCGCTGGCAGTAGGTCAGATTGTAGCCGGCCAGGATCACTGCGCAGACGCGCTCCGACCAGCTGACCGTTAGCGAGGTGCTCGTGGCCACATCGATCGAAGGCTCCATCTTGGCCAGATCGTCCTTCTTGTCGCTGCTGCAGATCGCCCAGTGTAGGCCCGTATTGTGCGATTGGTAGTTGGCCGACACGGCCATATGCAGGGTGAGCAGTTGGTCCGGTGACGTGGTGAAGTGATGCAGACCGCTGGCCACCTCCGCGAAGCGTATCGAACCCTCGCACTCCGACTGCAGGCCCGGCTTGGGCACGCACCAGAAAACGGTGTAGTTCTGCAGCTCCAGCTGATCGCTCGGCGGATCCCAGCTGAGCGTGTAGCTCTTGTTGGTCGGGTGATAGACGCTGCGTATGTTCCTGGGCTCGCGCACCTTGAAGTCCCGATTGCTAATGGGGCCGATCGTCATCGGAGTGGCGTTCACGGACAGACCCTGGCTGTTGCTGCTGCGGATGAGGAAGTGATGGACGGCGCTCATGCTCCAGTGATCGATCATCGCCGAGTTGGACTCCACCTTGATGAGGCCAGGATCCCTGAACGAGTTAAGGTATAATATTATTAGCTAACGTATGGTAATAACATATATAACATATAACTAAACTGGACAATTGGAGAGCGTCTCGACTACCAGCTACCCCAGCTACACACATAACAAGTTTTCAAATATATAAGTGCGCGTGGGCGCTATATGTTCAGGTTCCCAAAAATGTAAGTTTAAACAAATACAATGTTTAGCATGATAAGAAGTTTTTCCAAATAAATAATAACAATGAAATTGGCAAAAAAACACTTATTCATAATTCAAGCGAAGCTGTGTTCAGTGGTTCAACTGCGGTCAATAATTATATATATTATACCGAAATTTATATTTTTCTTGGAAAACATTGATGTGTAACACCAAATATTTAAAAAATTCAATGGGTGATTTTGTTACCATTGAATTTTTTAAATTCTCAGGCACTTGCTATTCTTAGGAATACATTTTTTTCTGGGTAAGGATCATTTGGGAGAGTTCAGACGATCGTCGTGGATCCAAAACACGCGATGTAAAGTCGTTACTGTTACACAACGTACATATATGTAAGTTTGGTTTTGAAGCAACAGTTTAATCTTTATTCAATTCAATTCAATTCCAAGAAACTGCAGTTCTCGCAATCGCAATCCTATTTGACATGAAGAGACAGCATTTAGGTATCTACGCAACTTGCCATTTATTGATGGAATTTCCTAAAGCTACATTCCACTGAAATGGCAGTTGTGTTTTGCACCCCAAGATTTCTATGAAACCAATTCGATTCATCCGTTCTTTTGTTTCCACTCTTCTAACTCATTTTACGGGATTTTAACAATATTTATTTCATGGGAAATTTAAGTAATTTAAGATAAGGATCAATTGGCGTAAACAAATAAATAAGAAGAAAGAAAAACAATCTATTTTTATCGTTAAATTACTTGCAGGCCAATTATTAAATGGATGCTTTTCTCCACCCAGTGGAGAAATTTTAAAAAAATGTCTGTTAGTAAAATACCCGCATTGAAACTTCAAACAGAAGCCGCTTTTTAAAAACTGAATTTAAAAACCGCGAAGTTTATTGCAAGTTTAGTAGGTGCTAAGGTGATATATAAGATTTGTTTGCTTTGCTTTTCATAAGGCTTTTTACAACCGAGCAGATATTTCAAAGTCCAAATCTATAAAATCCCAAACATACAAAATATTTGTAGATAACACAATAACTAATCGACTCTTTTTTCCCTCGCTTGAATTTAATAAAAAAAGCCAACCAATAACGTTGTATTTTGGATATAAAAAAGAAAAAGCTTTAAAAAAAAATCGGATTTTTGTTTTGAATCCAATAATTATTTTGTTTTTGATAAGGACCGATAATTTTCCCATATGAATTTCATCTGAGCAAATTGCTTTTGCGTATCAAATTTATATGAATTTATTTTTAGAACCAAATAATTCAAAGGCGTCTAGAAAAACAAGAACTACGCCGACAAATTAATTTCGAATCACACCAAATCGGCAAATAATTGCCTAGCAAATGGGTTTTATAATCTGAAAATAGTCATTAATCTTGGCGCACTTTGAAGCATTTTTTTTTCTATGATAGAGAACTCTCGAATAAATCCATATTTTGTTCTTCAAATTTCAAAATCAATTTGTATGTTTTCGCTCGAAGCCTTTTCGAATGATTTTATGAAAATACGAGAAGTGTTGTGTTTGTTTACACACGAAATTGTAATCGCAGGTCGTCAGAAAACTTTTGATATCAGAGATGCTTGGCCTCGAAATTGCCATTGTCGCCGGCTGGGCTTCTTATCTCGCCAAGATTGGTATTGCTCGAGTCTTTGGATGCCGGAGACATACATACATATGATGTACATGTGTTCCCATGTAGGTCGGCACTATAAATATCTGTGTTGTTTTTAGTTTTTAGCACGTCTATTGAATGTTGCTGTCTTCTGATAGCGAGAATCCTCTGGAGAACCCGTCAGTTTCGCCATGGTGGCCAAAGATTTGGCTGATTACAGTCACGCCTTGCAATCCGAAGACGCCTGTCGTCCATTGTATACCCTATGTATACAGACTCCTAGCGAGTCTGGGGGCAATGGAGGGCCTGCCTCCTCCGATTTCCGTGGAAGTGCATTCGCCCAGAATGCCGCCGCCCATGCCGTCTTCCCATTAATGAACGTGTTTCTGCCCTCGCCGCGCTACTGGCGTGCCTGTGTGTACATATATCGGCACTTCGGATGAATTGTTAAAAATATACATTTTCAGCGGAACCCCTACAATGGAAATGTGGCTCCCGGCGTGTGTGCTTGTGCAAATACTACGCCGTATGGCTCTGTGTGGCTCGCCCTAACGTATTCGCAAGAAGTCGTCGTTCCGGCGAATCTCTCCGGTGACTCGAGACAGGTTTGCCAATGCCCCACTAATTAACTGCCAAGCCGCTTACGGCGCATATTCATATATGTACATGCATATAGATACTAACCACCATCCCAGATACCCTCCTACTCACACTGCTGTTCCGTTGATGCGGTACTCGCTGATGGAGTACCGAAAGTCCGGCCCGTTCAGCTCGTGCTCCTCCAGGGGCTCCCAGTAGAAGCGCATGGCCTTCTCCGACGAGTAGACATAGAAGCTGCCATAGGTGACGCGGGGCGGGCGGCGCGGCGGCGCCGGAGCGGTGGCAAACGCATAAATCATGGGCTCGCTCCAGAGCGTGTTGTTTTGGTTGGCGCGCACGCGCACCCGCAGCGTGTAGTTGTAGCCGGCGAAGGGCAGTTCCGTGAGGCAGAGCGTGTCCTTGATGGTCAGCGTGTGGTTGCGCCAGCTGGGCCGCGTGATGGACTCAAAGTTTTGCGGCGTGACGCGCACCTGCCACACCAGGCCGCGATTGTAGTTGGACCGACGGGGCATCTCCCACGACAGGCACACGGAGCTCTCGGTCCTGTTGAGCAGGGTCAGGTTCTGGCCAGGTCGTGCCGGCACCAGACGCTCAAAGTGATTGATCGTGATCGGCTGCGTCTCGTGGCCCAGGGCATTGGAGATGGACAGTCGGAAGTAGAAGGTCTCGCTGAAGCGCTTGTAGTTGTCGTCGGTCAGGTTGCAGGTCACCACTGGAGCCGAGTCAAAGTTGCAGTCCAGGGTGTTGCTATATCGCCAGTCGTTGTTGGTGTTGTAGCTGATGTTATACTTGGTGATGACCGTGTTGGGCGGCTGGGTGAAGTTGCACACCATAAACTGGAAGTCGTAGTCCAGGCAGTTGAAGTCGCGCACCAGGAGCGGCCTGGTGCCCACGTAGACCTTTGACTTGTTGATCACATACTCGTCGCACATGCAGTGGTAGTCGTTCTCCTGCTCCACGGCATTCGTGTCGCTAAACAGGATGGTGGTGTTGTTCAGGATCCGGATGTGCTTGGAATCGCGGTAGACGCGACCGCCGCCCGTAAAGTACAGCTTCTCCACGGGGCAGTCCTCGGCGCTCTTGCCATTAAAGTAGTCTTCGTTGAGGGTGCAGCTCAGATTAAAGTCGCCGCCGATGAGCTGCTCCACCTTGGAGGGAATCACCCAGCCAGGGTCCAAGATGGCGTTGGCGCCACCCCGGCAGCCGGCGAGCAGCATGAGCAGCAGGACGAGCTGCTCCTGGGCCACCATCTTCCTGGTCCTGGTTCTGCTCCCAATCCTAATCCTAATCCTAATCCCCTCCAGCCGCTGCTGTTAAAGTTTACTCTATTTTGATGGCTCTCTCTCCCTCTCTCACACTCTGTCTCTCTGTCTTTTGCTCTTTTCCTATCTTTCTGTCACTCTCTCGCTCTCACACACGCGCACACCGACACGCCGCTCTCTCACACACACGCGAGCACCTTGCTGTTGGCCGTTGGCACTTGTTGGCTCTGTATTGGTGGCCAGTTCTCGGAAACCGTTTATACGCAGCGTTCCTGGAAGTGGCTCTTAAATATTTCACTGCCCAGGTATGGGCTCCTCGTCCGGGGCTTCACTATGACTAAATTACGGATACGGCTATCAGGGCCCTGCAATGCCAATTGCTCGCTTTGAGCAACTGTGGTACTGTGTTACTGTTTTGTCTCTGGCTCTCTCGCAAATGCAGAATCCTCAGTTGGCTAAGGCGATCGCTCTCCTCCCTGCCCCCGCTCGCGGTACAGACGATATATGTAGTCGACGAGTTGGTAGTCCGCAGTGTGACCGCTTATCGAAAGATATCGCAGTCCGATATGCGATATCACTGGGGCTACCTGTCGCCGAACGGTCCCACTGAGTGCGATAGATGCCGGACATTGCATTCCAGCCGCAATTCGAATTTTAGGCCATCCGTAGCTTGTATCTCTACAACGCCCTCTGCCAAATACGTTTTCAAGCAGAGCAAACTATTTGGCAGCGTTTTTGGGCGCGTTCAAAGCGTTTAATTGGCGGTTATCGATTTATCGATTGGTGGTTGATACGTCAGCCCTGGCGTGTGTAAAAGTCAAAATCGAAATCCAGCGTGAGTGTGTGTGTGTCCGTGTGAGTGAGAAAGTGACGAATTACTTTTCATCAAATGGGAAATAATTTAGGGTGAAAACACGTATATTTTCGGGAAGACATACAAATTACAGACGTGATAACATCTAGAAACATCGGAGCAAATTAAATTAAACGAAAACACCGCAAATACACCATCGAAATGGCGGAAGGCGGCAGCAAGCGCATCAACGTGGTTGTAAAAACGCCAAAGGACAAGAAAACGGTCGAAGTTGACGAAGATTCTGGAATAAAAGATGTAAGTACGGAGCACGTGACCCGCCTGACTTGGTTGCTGGCTCGCCAAACCCTTCTGGACCCTTCCATTCATAGCGATGGACAACCTCCCTCCCTCCCTGATCTTTGCCCACACCCCCGAAAGTATTGGGAAATTAGTGCCCGTAATCGCGGTACAGTGCACTTTGCCTAAGCCGCACACAACACGCGCAGCTGGTACAGTGCACTTTGCTCAGTTCCCATTGGGCTTCTTCCCATTAACACACATAAATTGAAGCAGGGGCATAGCAACGCACATTTAATTGAAAGGGGAACTAGACTATGGGCACGTTATAATGACAACAATCACACCATTCTCGCCCCACAGTTCAAAATTCTGGTTGCCCAAAAGTTTGAGGCGGAGCCCGAGCAGCTCGTGCTCATTTTTGCCGGCAAAATTATGAAGGACACGGACAACCTTCAGATGCACAACATCAAGGACAACCTGACGGTGCATCTGGTGATTAAGGCGCCGACGCGCAACAACGAGCAGCCGGCCCGCCAGCCGGCTGACGTGCGTCAAACGCCCTTCGGCCTCAATCAATTCGGTGGCCTGGCCGGAATGGAGGCACTTGGGGCCGGATCGAACACGTTCATGGATCTGCAGGCGCGCATGCAGAACGAGCTGCTCAACAACGGCGACATGCTGCGCTCCCTGATGGACAACCCGATGGTGCAGCAGATGATGAACAACCCGGAGACCATGCGTCAGCTTATCACGTCCAATCCGCAGATGCATGACCTGATGCAGCGCAATCCCGAGATCTCGCACATGCTTAACAATCCGGACCTGCTGCGCCAGACGATGGAGCTGGCCCGCAATCCCTCGATGCTGCAGGAGCTGATGCGTTCGCACGACCGCGCCATGTCGAACCTGGAGTCTGTGCCGGGCGGCTATAGCGCCCTGCAGCGCATCTACCGCGATATTCAGGAGCCAATGATGAACGCAGCCACGGAATCCTTTGGTCGCAACCCCTTTGCCGGCCTGGTCGACGGCGGCGGTTCGGGAGTCAACAACCCGCAGCAGGGCACCGAGAACCGCAATCCCCTGCCGAATCCGTGGGGCGGTGCCAATTCGGGAACCAATGGAACAGTAGGTGGCTCCGGCGCCGGCAATCCGACGGGGGATCTGCCGCCGAACAATGTGCTCAACACGCCGGCCATGCGAAGCCTGCTCCAGCAGATGGCCGACAACCCAGCCATGATGCAGAACCTGCTGAACGCGCCGTACACGCGTTCCATGATGGAGTCCATGTCTCAGGACCCGGACATGGCCTCGCGCTTGCTGAGCACCAGTCCGCTCATGTCTAACAATCCCGCCCTGCAGGAGCAGGTGCGTCAGATGATGCCGCAGTTTATGGCCCAAATGCAGAACCCCGAGGTGATGAACATGCTGACCAACCCGGACGCAATGAACGCCATCCTGCAGATCCAGCAGGGCATGGAGCAGCTGCGCAGCGCAGCCCCAGGTCTCGTTGGCACCCTGGGCATTCCACCGCCACCACCGGGCGCCGGCACCGGAACGAATCCAGCCAGCGGCGATGGGAGCGGAGGCAACAGCGGTTCCAGCACCAACAATGTCTCGCCGAGCAGCGGCCTCAACGCCGGCACCGGCGCTCCAAACCTGGCTCCGGGCGGTGGACCCAACGCGCAGCTCTTCAACGACTTCATGATGCGCATGCTCAACGGGATGTCGAACAACGCGGACAACACACAGCCGCCGGAGGTGCGCTACCAGTCGCAGCTGGAGCAGCTGAACGCCATGGGCTTTGTCAACCGTGATGCCAACTTGCAGGGTGAGTGTCCTAGTGGGTCTTGGTCGCCTGCCCTGTGCGATGATTTTAATCCGCTCTCTTGTGTTTGTTTTTTTGCAGCTCTGATCGCCACCTTTGGGGACATCAATGCGGCGGTGGAGCGACTGCTGTCCCTCAACCAGTTGTCCTTGAGTTAACAAGGCTAAGCCATAACCAAACTGTACACAATCTGTCTATATATCTACGAACTACAACTATATATACCACTACAACCCTGGAGAACGCGAATGAGAATACGACAAGATAGGAGGACAGGTCCTAAACCCAAACACACACCCTCCGCCCAAAAATTCCACGGTCAGCGCTGCTGATCGCTTGTTTCCCCATCAAGCCGGAAATGTCATACCCACATGCCAACATACCAACACCCTCAACACAGAAACAGGTGGCCCCACACGAGCATAGGAGCCTCAAGATCGCAGAGATACTAGAGATAAATGGATGATTTGACGCCGGTGAGAATGTTAGGTAGGGATCGCATACCAAAGTGTCAGCACTTTCGTAGTTGATATCAGTTTTTTTTTTAATAATTTACACTTCGTGAGCTCGGAAAATCCTTGAAGCGAAAATGCTTTAACCGAACGGCAACTTGCACGCCCAATCACTTCATACACACTTCAAGCGAAATAACGCATTTTCCTATCGGAGAACTTCGTTGATTTTCAATAAAATAAACGGGCACGTGCTCTTTTGTCATTAGTAATGTAATAACTATTTTGTCGCCAACACATGTGAATTCCAGTTTTGTGCTTAAAAAAAAAGAATCGGTACGGAGATGAGAGGCGTAGTATGTGTCCTGTGTTCTGGTCAGGCAGTTTAGTTTTAGTCGGGTGCTAGTAGGCTACAGCCGCAGTCCTTCTCCATTTCTCGCGATCCGAAGACGTTCTGGAAATTGCAAACAGCTGCAAACGGGACAAACGTACAGTAGATATCGGCTATATGCAAAGACATTGTCTTGGGAATGCTGGCCAATGCATACGAGCAATACAAGTAGTCAATCAAAATGGTTATCGATTCGTTAATATAAGAGCAATATCCAAGCGTTATTTATCCCACGTCCCGTTCAGAGGAATACAAATGTAAAAAGTTGTTGCACACAAGCGATTTGCATGCTAACGATATCTACTGTAAGTTAATGTGTGTATATAGGTATATATATATATACATATATATATATATCAAAATATTCCATGGTGTTAACAAAAGACGTAAAACAATAAAACAAAAAAAAAACTCCTTAGTAAAGAGAGGAAGCCCCAACAATAAGTTGTAATGTAATTTACTCTAAGCTTTCGTATATAAAACCTATAACCGACCATTTGGGTTCCCATTTCCGATTAATTACACACACTTTCGAAAAGCTTTCCTTCGCGCGCTCGCCGTTTATATAAGATATGGATTCAGTGTATACCCTGTAAGTGCTACCCCCACATAGCCTCGCTCGTCCGCTGGGCCGAATTCATCGTGGGATTGGCTGGCCGGCCGGCTGGCTGGCTGGCTGGCCGGGTGGTTGGTTGGATAGCTGGGCTA
The DNA here is from genome assembly GCF_004382195.2 of Drosophila sechellia. Taxonomy (NCBI): domain Eukaryota; kingdom Metazoa; phylum Arthropoda; class Insecta; order Diptera; family Drosophilidae; genus Drosophila; species Drosophila sechellia. Next base: position 19,805,354 of record NC_045954.1, read on the forward strand.
GTGGACTAGTGGAACTACGTTTATTTGTTTAGTGAAGAAAGTGAGGCAAAGTAATTAAATGTAAATGATCACATGTTTGAAAACGTAATAAAGCTACTTTGGTTTTAGATTATAGCCAACCTCGTCTTTTACTCTCTACTATCTCATCTACTTCCAAAGCACCCGGATCGAAGCAGCTCACCCACTTTGGCTTAGCTAGTAGGCAGTACTTTCTAATTGCTATTCCCAATCTTTACTGCAGCTTAAACGTTTATAATAATTTATACATATACATAGAATACGCACAATGTGCTCATGCCGACGAGATGACCAGAGCATCCCAGATCCAGTCCACGTAGTGAGTCACATTGGTGCAGACACTTAGGCCCGCACAGGAACTCAAGCCGAAGCTGATGATGCCGAACTGGAAGGTGCGATACCTGCCCCCGTAGAGTATCTCCGCACTAATGGGGCCACCGGAGTCCCCTCTGCATGCGTCGTTCGTCTCAGTGCGGGCGCATATCTGGGACTCGTCCACCGGCTGCTGGAACTTCAAGCTGCAGCGTCCGCGATCGATGCGCTCCCCAACGGCATGCTTCAGCACCCGTGGTATGCTCCGATGGCCTTCTGCAGTGGTGCCCCAGACGGTCATCTGGAATCGGTCGATGGCCGCCACTGGCTCATTGATGAGCAGGCAAATGGGACGCACGAAGAGTAAAGGGGAAAGGCAGTTCTGGCTGAGACTTCCGAGGGCAACGACTGGATATCTCTCACTCAATTACCTGAGTACTGCACCGCATGATGCATCCGGAGTAAGCCAATGTCGTACTGTTGGGCTTGTGTTTCGCCGAATCCGGTGTGCACGATCTTCTCGTCGACCCGAACGCAATATGCGTTTGGTGAGCGAGCACCCGAGCTGCAATCTTGTCCAGGATTCCAGGCGTCGAACTCACCCAAGTGCACCTGCCTACAGGTAGAGATTGGGTAAAGGGCTGATGACCACACATGCTGGCGAATGGGCAGGACTTACATGGATTCTCTGAATACGCAATGTGCCGCCGTCAAAACAAATCCTGGAATGGTTTAAAGTTAGCCTTGCGTGAGTTGAATAAGACACTAATCATTTGGCACAAACACTCACGATGATTGATGAGCGATCCACTGCATTTGGCCTCGCCCTTCACTATCACCGAAACAATCCAAGGATTGGCCAGTGCGTCAGTCCTGCTGCCAATGTAACTCCTCCAAGTTGGCCTGGTTCGAAGCGACCTTCCGCATTCCGCGTCGAGCAGAAAAGCCGATCCCTCTCTGGATCCCAGGAATAGGGAAGCCCAGAGGATCAGGAGTGCCGCTATGACTTTCTTCATTGTAGCTCGAGGCCCGAATGGAAACCGAACTCTGTGCCATTGGGTTTTATTTATTTGTTGTTGTTGCCACTTATCGCATTTTCCTCACTTCTGCGAAAGTTGCAAATTTGGCTTCGATGAAATCTTGGCTGGAACACATGCCACATCCATATCCATACATTTACTCACATTTATTTCTCATAAAAAATTGATTAATTTGGGATTTTTTATTCATGGGATTAATTGGAATAGCATCATAGGGAATAGAAATCAATATGGATGGATACATATATATTTTCATTTGAACTATGACATTTCGTTTATTTATTATCTTATATTAAGTATATACCGTTATTTAAACTCTAAGTTAAGTTCTCTAATTATAACTACGCCGCGTAATAACGGAACATAACAAAACGTATAAGGTAGAACACCCTATGAAGATCTTGAATTAGACAAAGATACACTGATGGTGCGAACGAGTCAGAGTACTCTTCAGGTCTAAAACCCTATACCTTTAAATGATCCGCCTCTCACATCGAATGGGAAATTTTAGCAAGAGAGAGATCGCGCGTGAGAGAGTCGGCGTCGCTGAGATGGTGTGATGTTTCTCAAGAGCGATGAATTGTGGCACTGCATGGAAGGTGTTGAAAAAAGAATTCCCTGTACAATGCGAATGTCTTCTACCGAAAATAACGGGATCTAATCGCCCATCTACTTTATGCATATCTATGTACCATACCTATGTGTATATCACAAATAAACTCTTAACCGAATAAAAGGTATCAGCACTCAAAGTCTTACCATAACTTTTAGATGCGTTTATGAATGTACAAACATTTACAGTACGTTTGCAATTGGTTTATTACAGCAGCGGCTTGAGCGAACGATCGAAAAACATAAAGTATAGTATGTTATAGTAGGATATATTACAACTACGGTCAAGGCACTCATACACTCTAGCACGCGCACAGGCACACACGCCAAATCGTAACGTATCGTACAGCTAGGATGGGGCATTAGTCATGTCGGCGGATGTGCCGGTGAGGGGGAAGTAGGAGACGGAGGAGGTCAGAGCTCCTCGAAGAAGGCGACACGCGCCTTGGTCGAGCCGGACTTCAGCTTCTTGAGCGTGGAGTATTTGTTCTCGCCGGCCTTGATCTGCGCCTCGCTGAGAATGTCCAGGTTGCTCTGGTTCTCCTCAATCTTGTGCGGCGCGATCTCGGAGCGCAGTGTCTGGAGTTGACTTTGCACCTGCTTGGAGTTGCGCAGGTAGTCGAGGTGGTTGCGCTCCATCTCGTTGGTGATCTGCTCCATCTCGTTGTCAGTGAGTATGAACTCCTTGGGCTCGAAGTCGTCCGAAATGCCGCTGGAGTTGTCGCCTTGCACCAGGTAGTGCGACGAGTGTGTGGTCAGCTCGGCGCCCCCGGCGGTCTCCAAGTCATTGGTTGAGCTGCTAGTGATGAGGGAAGGTGTGCTGATGGCCGCCATGCTGGACGCCGTATTGGCCGCGTGCGACACACTGGAAGCGGTCAGCAGGCTGTCCGTGGAGGACTTGCGTCCGCTGTTGAGAAATTCGAGCAGGCGAGCGGTGGCCTCGCGCTCCGCCATCTTGGCACAGATCAGCTCCTTGCGCAGCTTCTCAGTTTCGGCCTCCCGCTTGTCGTTCTCCACCGTTAGCTGGTGGACATAGAAGTCGGCGTCGCGAATCTTCTTCTCCAGGTCGTGCTTCTCCCGCTCGATCTTCATTTGTCGCTCGCGCAGCCGGTCCATTTCCGTTTTGAAGTGGTTTGCCTTGCATTCAGTCAGCTGCATCTGCTCCTCGTTGACACGACTCTTCTCAAAATACAGCTCCTTGGTCTCTTCGGAACGCCGCTGGGATACAGGGAGAAAGTCAATATTATAGATCAGAAGCCACTTTGCGGAGTGAGTCTTACCAGTGCATCGTTGGCCATGCGCATCTCGTTTTGCAGGTGCTCCATGCTCTTCTCCAGCTCGTAGCGCTCGTGCTCCGCCTTTTCGCGCAGCTTCTTTTCCCTGATGAACTTCTTGCGTTCGATCTGGCGGCGTTGCTTCTCCTCCTTGGCTTGGGCCTTCATCTGCTGGATTTCCATGGTGTCGGGCTTGCGGCGGCGCATATACAGATCGTGATTGCCCTTGCACAGGTCAAGAATCTGCAAAGCACACGGTACAAGTGCAGTATGGGAAATACATATATTTCAGTTGTCACAACTGCCCTTCTTACCATCTTGTTGATGTGGAGGTCCTGTGAGTAAAAGATGAAATTCGAGACCTTGGCATCCACCAGGCGAATGGTGAACTTCTTGTCGTCGAAGCTGACGTGCCGTATCTCGTTCCACTGGAACGTGGTCTTTGGCGTTAGCTTATCACGCTCGTCGTAGATGTTCAGGCCCACGGAGGTGACGCCCAGCCACAATTTGGTTTTGTTCTTATTCTGGTGGGGAACACAAACGATTAGATTCAGATGCATCACGCGAAAATCAAGGCTCTCACCGTAATAGGAAAGTAGTTTACTCCGTACATGTCCAGGTCCTGAGCAATCTTCAGGTACTCCATCTCCACCTCGTCGCGCGTCATGGGCTCATGGTCCATATACCATGTCTTGATGCGTTCCTCCCACATCTCGGGCGTCATCTGGTACTGATCGGTCACTCCCTTGGGCAGAAGCTCGCCCCCGGCCAGCATGCCGTCCTTGTAGGTCTCGTAGTCGTACGGCCCGTACTGCACGTGCACCGCGTAGGAGGCCAGCAGCACGGACGCCTCCGGGCGGCAATAGATGTCCATGGAGAGGATGCTCTGCTTGACCTGCAGGAAGAACAGGTGCTGCGTGATCTCCTGGATCAGCTCCTCGCTGACGTTCTCCGGAAAGAACTTGGCGTAGAAGCTAAACACGTACACATTATTGCTAGCGTGCAGCTCAACGCGCTGGTCGCGCACCCGCTTCTCCATCTTCAGCCAGGACACGTTGCTGCGGGTGTCGACGTACTGCAGCCCAAAGTACCAGGACTCGCGCAGCCCGATGGTGCGGCACACCAGGTCGAACAGATCCTGGCCGGAGGCGCGCGGCTCCAGCTTGAACTCCAGCTCCGAGTCGAAGGTGCTCACCCGCACCGACAGGGAGCGGTTCTTCTTGGAGCCGAAGGGGCTCATCGCGATTATGTGATGTGTTGTGATTGGATTCGATGCAATGTGATGTGATGCGTGAGATGCAATTGGATTGGAGTCGGAACTGAGTGCTCTTGTGGGCAATTCGTGATAACCTGTTGCGTGCAGAGGACTTGTTGCTGCCCTTGCTCCTGCTACTCTGATTCTTGGTCCTTCTGATGCTCCTGTGCCAGCTAGTGGCCCGATTCCTGGTTGCTGCTCCTGCGGTCCTCGCTAATCGCGGACTGCCTCATTTTGCAGCCAATTCGCTGCTCCGGGCAATGGCAATGGCAATTTGGGCGGAAGGCTGTGAGCGGAAAGAAAGAAAGAGTAAGGCTCTTCGTTTATGCGGGACTGCGATTTGAGAACTGCGTGGCCACGGCATTCTGGAGCCCACTACACACCCGCTCACCCAGCTTTTTTGGCGTGGAAGCTGATTGAGAGTCGCCAGAAGGGTCTCCACATCGACGAAGTACGAGAATAGGCAACTTACTCGATTGTTTGCACCGCAAATCGCAATTGTACGACCAATTCCCGATGTGCGCGGCATAAACACATACAGTGTGACCGTGGGCTGGGGAGAATACCGCTTTGGCAGACGCCTTGTATATTTAGTAGGGTGATTCCATTATAATATTATGGAAGAATCATTATGCTAAAAGTTTTCCATCTCGAACGTCATAAAGCATTGAAATGTCAATATATGAACTTGAAAACATATGAAAAACCTTAAAAATATATTAAATTTCCATTTTTGGAAAGTTTTCAAAAAGTGGCAAAGCAGTGGTAATCCAAATACCAAAATATACCGCAAAATGTTTTTTCAAATTGTACCCTCATTTTTAGTTATACGAATTTTTGAATGCTGCGTAATACTTGATAGATTTTATCAGCTTTTTCATGAACAATGAATTTACAAAAATAACACAAAGTGCTATATAGAGTTGCCACCCTGCCAAGGCATAAATACGCATTTAAAAGTTTGAATTGTGACGATTTAGAAAAATGAAGTCCTTGAGCGCAATATTTGTCTAAGGATGGGATGTAATACTATGAAAATGTTTATTGAACGTATTCTTGTATTTTAGGTCAATGTTGGAATGTTTAGGTCAAAATGACCATATCAGCAGATGCATATAAACAATGAACGAGTCCAGCTTTCGTTTTATCAGGTCCCTTTAGCTTATTTTCCATCTCCGCCGACTCAGCAAAGTACTTTTTACCCCCCCTGGATATCGTATTTCATCGAAATAGGAAAATATAAAGATATGGAGGTTTTCTTACAATATTCTTAGAATAAAGTATATATGCAGGATTATAAATACATATTGAAGGGATGGTAACCGATGAACTTAGTTTATGTATATTCATGTGCGTGTTTGATGGACTCTTAGCTCGATTTATACTACTATTATTATGTGGATGCATCAGGGACGATGCTAATGCCATGTAAATAAACAATGCTTATCACACAAACGCTAGTGACTCCAGATACATATATCCAAATCCGTGCGCGCACAGTAGAATGAACGGAGGCGAACTACTTGAACTTAGACTAACTACAGAGTGTTGTTGCAGATAACTCGTGTTGGCACTTAAATGGCTGTGCCAGGACTTGGACTCGCGGACCGGAATCCATAGTCACTAGCTACTGGTTGCTCCGCTTGATGCGCTCGACGTGCAGATCGTACAGCACCTTGTTCTTCTCGTAGTAAAATGGGTTCTGTTCGGCTCCCAGTTCTGGGTTGTACTCGTATCCGGCCGCCACACCGTTTCCGGCTGCATCGGACCCGCCGGATCCACCAGTGGCTCCTCCACCCGACAGTGGCGGAATGCTGCAGCTGTTGCTGCTGTTGCTGTTTCCGTCCTCGTAGTTCAGATTCAGGTTGTTGATGCGTTTCGACAGGGGCGACTCGCAAGCCAAATCATCCTCCCGGCTGCGCTTTCTGTGGATGAATGGAGTGCGTTTGATTAGCGCTTGGACTCACTATCTTGGTCAGACTCACCTTGTCTTCAGAAATCCAGCCATTCCGATCCCGGGTGGGTTTCGGTTCCTATTCGTCAATTGTTTTGTCCTGCCCCGTTTCACAGCAGTGACATCCACCAGTGTGACCACCTCGAAGTTCGAAATCGGCTGTGCAATATACCGTTAATATTCGAGGTTTGTGTTTTCTTTAATATAAATCATAAATAGCCAAACCAACCAGCAACCGAAAATTATATATAACCGAAATTATATTGTATCCAGAGAAATAGAAAATTTGTGGGAGAGACTGAATTCAAAAGTCTGAATGTTCTATAAGCAATTTAACTGCTAAGCAAAGCCAGCTGCTTCCATATATCCCACACCCACTTCACTCGGATATATAGCCCGTACAGTGACAGAGAACTTCCACCGAAAATACCAACATACCGATAGCGATGCAAGCCGGGTGGGAGCACTGCGGCGGGGTGGCAACGCCGCGCTAGTCACTCGCACGCAAAGAGCTCGCTGGAGAGAGAGAACGCTAACACAAAAGGAAATAGTAGTTTTCCGTACGTATCGAGCCCAGCCCAGAAAAGCGGAAAACTAAACCGATTCGACAGCGGTTGCAAATTTGAAGTAACTGTAAGTAAAGCGGAAAAGGTGCCCGCAACGAGCATCCGCCGTATAGATCGCAACGCGTTTCAAATTGCCCAGTGAAAAGTGAATGAAAACCAAATGGCGATGACGGGCCTGCCTGCCTGTGTGTGTGTCTCATGTGTGCGTGTTCCGTGCCGCAGTGTGCGTGTGTGATAAATAATTGCTTCCAAATTTCATTAGTTTTTCGTCTACAAGTCCCGTCTAAAATCCGACTGTAGCTGAAAACAGGGGGCAGCTCCATCAGCTGACTGGGCGGCCAGTCCCGTGACCAAAGAAACCATCATAAATCCAGTAATAGTGCAGCCAAAACTGCATCAGACCAAGTGAACACGCACCGCACACACACACGCGCAAGTGTGTGTGTGTGTCCAATCAGAATTTTCTGATGCCCGTCCGGCTTATCTGTGTGCGCCGTTGCTTTCCATTCTTTCCGTTCTTTCTTCGGCTTGAGTCATCGCTCATTCTGCCCAGATATGTACATACATTGCACACACACGGCCGCCCCGCTCTCCTGGGCTCCGCTCCTCGTCGTTGATAAGGCGCCGCTGGCGAACGGTCACTCTGGCAGGAGTACGAGCAGGAGCAGGGAGGCCGCACCCACTAGTCATCCCCCCAGTGTAATCCGGCAAACTAACCCCCACTAATCCGCAGGAGTCATCACCCCTCTGCACAACATGCAAACCATCAAGTGCGTGGTCGTCGGCGACGGAGCCGTGGGTAAGACATGCCTGCTCATCTCGTATACAACCAACAAGTTCCCGTCGGAGTACGTGCCCACGGTGTTCGACAACTATGCGGTCACCGTGATGATCGGCGGCGAGCCCTACACACTGGGCCTGTTCGATACGGCCGGACAGGAGGACTACGATCGGCTGCGTCCGCTCTCCTATCCACAGACGGATGTCTTCCTGGTCTGCTTTTCGGTGGTCAGTCCCAGTTCCTTCGAGAACGTGAAGGAGAAGGTACGTACGAGACTATTCCACGCCATGGCGAGACTGTAAGTGAGTCATTTTGGATTTGCAGTGGGTGCCCGAGATTACACACCATTGCCAAAAGACGCCGTTCCTGCTGGTGGGCACACAGATTGATTTGCGCGACGAGACCAGCACGCTGGAGAAGCTGGCCAAGAACAAGCAGAAGCCCATCACCATGGAGCAGGGCGAGAAGCTGGCCAAGGAGCTGAAGGCCGTCAAGTACGTGGAGTGCTCGGCCTTGACACAGAAGGGCCTGAAAAATGTATTCGACGAGGCCATCCTGGCCGCCCTCGAGCCACCAGAGCCCACAAAGAAAAGGAAGTGCAAATTCTTATAATTCTGCTTTCCCCACACGCGGTATCCCTTTCATTCTGGCTTTCTACTATCGCAATGACTCCTTCCCAGCCTCCCATCGTCGAGAAGCATTCAATATATAGCCATATATATATATATATGTATGTCTTGATTTACGTTATTCTGCAATCGTTTCTGCCGGAGCGCAGTTTAGCCCAGTACTCCATGAGCTATTTCTCCTCGCCGCCATCCAACTCTCTCCATCTCACACACCGTCTGTGTCTCCCCTTACGTGCGTCCGCGTATCTGTTTCAGTAGTGTCCGTGCTCCAGCCTTGGAGCTCCAATTACCCTGTATTTCGGTCGGTTTCTATGTTTTGTCCACTGTGACCAGGCGGCTGGGCAGTTGCCCCCAACTTGGGACAGTCTTCCGCCCCACAAGCTTCAGCCCCAATCCACGCCAGGATCCAATCGCAGCCCATGCACTCCTGTCCAGCAGGTGAAATCGAATCGAAACCCAGCCGACTTCATTCATTTCTGCTCGCAAACTTGTTTTTGGCGCAATTTTCGAATTAAGTAAGGAGAAAAACCACAATATCAATATAGCGAAAACAAATGATTTATATATAAATATATATATATTTCTTTATATATATACAACGATTAAGGAGAGACAGCAAAAAATATACATTTACGATAAACAAAACAATCCAGAACAGAATGTGGGGGGATCCGAAAAGAACCATGCACTTATTCGTTTTGCCTCAGTCGATGAAATCCGAGGGAATCCACGTCGATACAGTCCCGATAGGAGCAACGTGCGAGGATTATATTAAATATTTATGATAACTGATCGCGTAATGTTCAAACAGCGGAGGTCGGACGGAATTCGCTAGCATGCAGATGTGAAAGTGAAGCTTATTATGTAATAAAACTAAGCGTATGAGTATTGAAATATGATTAAAAGTAAATTAAATGAACCTAAAGGAGATAAAGGATCAGCGGGAGATGCGAGAACCGAACTAGGCGTTGCTACCACAACACAAACACACATCTGAAATCTACAAGCTATATAAAAGTATATATATATTTAAATATGTATAATCCATAAAGTATAACAAACAATAAAACAACGGCAACAGCAACAAACATTTGTATTGTAGTTCAGCAAAAAAACGACAAAAGATAAAAGGAAAATACGAACTAATGCATTTTTTAATATTTTTATATGTATACATTATCAATTTTTACATTTTTTTTCTAGACCTTAGTGATTTAACATTATTGATTTCAGATAATATCTTATAATAAAACGAAATCCAAAACGAAACCCTTCACTGTCTTGCCTGAAATGAAAACCAGGGGGCATTCCTCCCATCCAAGATGCACAAGCGAATGCATTTTTATCTATAAACATTTATGTCAATGCAATTGCGTTTTTTATATACCATCCAGAAATCGGCGAGGAATGGCACAGTCACTTGTGGGTGTTTATTTCGATTCGAGATAAAGAGCTGTAGTCATATCAGTTACCTGTAGGGCTTATTGCGTTCCTGGAAAAGTAGCCAACAGGTGGAGGGAAAGCTTTTCCATTCCCATAAACTATGTTTCGATTATCTAGCCGTATAAACGTTGAGATCTCGGAAGCCACCTAGAAAGTTGGCTCTAAGCAAGTAGGAATATTTGTATAAGATTCAACAACGAACCAGGAGGATTCATTTATTACAGATGCTATACTATAGCTCTTTGCAAGAATGTATAAAAAACAACAGGGGCTAGTGATCAAACCAGTGGCTGTATCCACTTGCATTTCAGTGCCGCCGCAGCGACAGCTTCCTCGTGCGACTCGGCGAATCCCGCGCTGCCCTGGATATCAATGCGGTCGTAGTCGAAGCGCAAGCTGGCCTCTTTGTCCTGCAGCAGTTGCTCCACGCCGTGCCAGGCGATCATGACGCCGTTGTCGGAGCAGTACCGCTTCGATGGCCGGAAGCTCCTGCAGCCGTATTGCGCGGCCAGGTGTGCGATGTTGGCGTATATGGCATCGTTGTTGGCCACACCGCCGGACATGACCAGTGTGGGCGTGGTGTCACCGAAGAGCTGCATGTGCGGCAGGAGGCAGTACTCAATTGCCCGCTGGGTGCGGTGCATCAGGTGCCGGCTGACAGCGCGCAGCAGGCCGGCGCAGAAGTCGCCGTAGTTGCTGATGACTCCGTCCGGAGGCGTCCGCTCTGCCCGCTCTCGCGCACGGATGGCGCGGAAGGAGTTGTTCTTGATGCCCGCGAAGCTGAAGTTGCAGTTCCGCTGCTGGGCGAGTGGCAGCGGAAACTCGTAGGCCAGCGGATCGCTGGCCAGCTGGGCGGCATGCTCAATGGCCCGTCCTCCGTTCCACAAGCGGTACTCCGGCAGAATGTGCAAGCGTAGTCGCCGTCCAATCTTGTCAAAGGCCTCGCCGGGCGCATCATCCAGTGTTTGGCCAAGAAGCGTTAGGCGACCGGGACCGTTAACCACCACCAACTGACAGTGACCGCCGCTGGCCAGCAAGCAGAGGAAGGGGAAGCCAATCTGCTCCGGATGTTCCATGCGGGCCTGCAGCGCGTGGGCCTCCATGTGGTGAACGGGCAGCAGGGGCTTCTGCAGGCGACGGGCCAGGTGCCGTGCAAAGCGCACGCCCACCAACAAGCTCAGCGGCAGTCCGGGACGCGTGGTCACCGCGATGGCCGTCAGTTGCTCCGGCTTCAATTGCGCCTCCTCCAGGCAGCGCTGGTAGGCGGACTCGATGCGGGCGCGGTGAAGGTCCTGGGCCCTGGGCGGGATGATGCCTCCATAGCTGCAATCGATTCAGTTCACCATTGTGCTCCGCATGTGGAGATGCACTCACCGGGTGTGGAACTCCTGTTGCGACTCCAGCACATTGGCCCTCACTCGGCCCGTGGTGTCCACGATGGCGATGCCCGTGTCGTCGCAGGAGGTCTCGATGCCCAGGACATAGCTGAGCCGGCGTCTGAATCCGCAGCCAATTGCATTTGCTATTCCATTGCCGGCAAAATTACGAAGTGCATGCATAATGGCCAGTGTGACCAGGCACCGATAGAAAGCACAACCAACAAATCATGGGACCGTTAGTCTTAAGGCCCCCTTACACGAGACAAATTCTTAACTATATATTAATGCAAATTTTATTTAATAATAATAATAGTATCCATGCCCAAAATTGCTAATAGCAATTGTGTCGTATGAATAAGTTTCCTATGTGAATTTTGCGAATCATTTATTCTTAATCAAGGATCAGAGAGATTTCGAAAAGTGAATATTTACAGTTGTCTTTATATTGTTTATTAGTTTCAAATTGAATTTTGGACTTGTCTTCGTCGGTTACAACTAAATAATAAATAAAATTGGTTTAGTCTGAAATCGGCATGGTCTATTCCCGCCGCTTGTTTCCCGGAGTTGCAGCAACGCACACGTAAAACCAAAACCACACGCACACGCACATACAGATTATTCCGGACTTGCACATGAGCCGTTCGTACGGAGATAGGATTCATCTAAGTTAGTGGATAGTAAATACATTTTGGCCTCTTAGCGCTCGTAGTAGACGCGGTAGTACAGCGTCTTGTTGCGCCAAATGCTGTAGCTGTTGTCGAACTTCAGCAAATAGACGCCCTCGCCCGGATAGGAGTGGGAGCCCACGTAGACCTCGTTGTAGCACTCCCGCCGATAGATGGGCACGATAATGGAAATGGGTGCCTTGGGGGCAGCAGTCGGGTTGTTAACTGCGCCGCGCTCCTGCGACAGCGAGCCCGACTCCAGGTCCTCGGTGGTGGATAGGTAGTCCTCGTCCACGCAATCCTCGTCCTCGTCGGAGTCGCTCACATGCACAGTCACCTCGTTGGTCACGGGCTTGGCCCACTCGAAGTAGATGCCGAAGCCGATGTCGTAGCTGTCCGTGGCGAACTCCCAGAAGATGCACTTGCCGTTCATGTTGGTGGGCACACGGACCTGCAAAATTGTGCCGGTCAATATAGGTATTGTTTCGTCATTAGTTGATTGACACCTACCGTCACCGTGTCGCCGTGTCCAATGGTGATGACGCCGTCGCCATCGCCGGCAGACACCTCAGTCTTAAACTGCTCGATATCGGGACGAGTCCAGATCTTGGCCGGGCAGATCATGACGTAGTCGTCGTACTCTTCCTCGCCGTGCTGTTCCTGCCCAACGCCCTCCAACGTCTGCTCTACATGCCCGTCCTGCTGCTCGGCCAGCTGCTGGTGCTGCTGTGACTCGACCTCACCGAGCTTCAGTCCTTCCATGGCGTTGGGCAAGTCGGTGGTGCTGTTGTTGTTATTGCCAGGGACGTGTTCTGCTTCCTGGTGTCCCTTGTCCTCCGTGTTCTGATTCTGGTTCTGCAGTTGAAGCTGCTGCATGTACTGGTGGTAGTGCTCCCGCTGCAGCTGGTGGATAAGCACGCCCTGCTGCTCGGGGTTCCCGGGGAACTGCTTCTCGGCGTACAGCTGTGGAACGAGTGTAAGTGTTAGAAGGGCCAAGTTAATGGTACAGGAGCAGGCATGCAATTGCGTGAGAACTGGGTCATGACCCCTTTTCAATGGCAGGCAGCGCAGCCAAGGCCGAGCAACCAGTAATTATCATGCATTATTCAGCACAACAACAGGTGCAGAGGCCGGGCCGGTGGGTTGTGGAAAAAATCGATGGGCTACCTTAAACTGCTGGTAGGTCTGCTTGTTGAGTGCGTCCTGCAGCTGGCGGCGCTGCAGCTCCTCCTTGTACGCCTCCATGAGCTGCTCCAGCTGGGCGTTCTCCTGTCGCTCGCGTGCCTCCTTCTCCTGCTCCATGAGGCGCAGCTCCTTGCGCAGCGTCTCGTCGCGGTCCTGCCGCACGGCCTCAATGTACGGCCGAAAGGCGCTGCACATTGTGTCCAGCAGGTCGACGAACCCCTCCATCGCCTGCTCGCGCGTTATCTCACCCAGCAGCTGCCAGTGCTGCTGCCGGTCGCGTCCGATCACGTCCAGAACGCCCAGCGCCGGGGCGCGACTCGTGTTGAAGGGGCCCAGCGCCGCCTGCTGCTTGAAGGCGATCAGCTTGAGGTTGTCCTCGTACGACAGGTGGATGGCCTTGCCGGAGTTTCCTGCAACATATGAGATTAGCCGTTGTTGGCGTGCTAGTGCCGGAATCTCTGCCCTTACGCTTATAGAATGTGAATGCCAGGCGGTAGAGCTCAATCAAAGGGAAGCCCCACTTTTCTGCCGATGATGGTGCCGTGTCCGTCGACTGGGCCGCTCCACTGCTGCTTGTGCCGCTTGTCCCGCTCGCCATGCTGCCGTTGTTTGTGGGCTAGTCCACGTTCGCTGGCCTGCTAACTTTTAGCACAAAACAAAATAATAGAATTTATTGTGACGTCTGCTGCCAGTGTGACCAGTCAGCTGCGCACCTAGAGTAATTCTATTACTCGCCTTGCAACACTGACCGAAGGGGATTATTTTTGTTTAACTTAATGTTTTTGCCTATTTACAAGGTATTGATAATAAATTTGAAAGTTCGTTTGGTGTTGCTTGGACTTGTTAAAAATCTGTATAAAGCTATTGGAAATTGGGATTGTGGCTATATTTAAGTGCAAGTTTTCACCTAACCGCGGTCACACTGGCCCACACCAATTCTTGTCGAGATTTGGATTCTACACGTGCATTGATAGCGTAGACATAATATGGGCAGCACTCGGTTTTTCCTGGCGGATCTGCCGACCAGGACCTCGGAGTCGGACCTGCAGAGCCTGTTCCAGGACTACGGACACGTAGAGCACGTGGATCTGAAGCGCAAGGAGCAGGATGGGGCCACCAAGGTGATTGCCTTCGTCACCGTGCAGACGGATGATGCCCAGTACTGTAAGTTATCCGCTGAAGATCACATCCAGACAGAAGGAGTAACCATAGCTTGGTTTTGTAGGCGTCAACGAGCTCAAATGGCAGAAGTTGCACGGCGAAAAGCTAAGAGTTTCTCTGGCCAAGGAATCGTTCCTGGACCGACTGAAGCGCGAACGCGAAGAGAACCAGCGCCGGGAACAGGGCGAGCCAGACGAGTCCGAGGTGCAGGCGCCGAGCTCTCAGCTTCTGGCGCAAAGTGGCCAGAACAAGCGCAGGGTATTCGGAGAGGATGAGGAGATCGGCGATGATGAGGTCGCTCCAGAGCTGCTGATCACTAAGAAGCGCGCCGTCAATTCCATGCACAATGGCCGGGTATGCACGGACTCATTGTTCCCAAGCTCATTGTCGGCTAATTTCCTTTCCTTTCCTTTCCCACAGATTATCATCCAGCAAGAGCACGATGTAAAGCCACTCCATGTCATCGAGCAGCACCGCAAGCCGCCCAAACAGAAGCGGGACGCCAATGTCAGCCAGGCGGAGCAGAAGCGCAAGGAGTCGCTCAACAAGATGCGACAGGGGCACCAACAAAAGAAGTCAGCCATCCAGCAGGCGCTATCTGCGATATCAGTCGAAGGCAGCCAGGCAAAGAGGATAAAATTCAGCGACGCCGAGGAGGAGGAGGCGGCCAAGCCCGTCCAGAAAGACAAGATACAAAAACGGGATCTGTTCGAGAACGACGACGATGAGGAAGAGGAGGAGCAGGTCGTCCTGCCGCAGCATAAGGGCAAGAAGGGCGAGCGTCTTGTGGAGATGCAGAGCAAACAGAGCATAGATCCCCGCTTCCGCATCACATCGAACTTTGTGAACGAGGAGGAAGAGGAGGAGCTGGAGGATCAGCCTGAGCCGGAGGAGAGTGAGCGCAAGTGGCACATGAACATTCTGGAGCAGGTTGTGGGACACACGATCACCAGTGCGAACGATAATGTCGGTAAGCCGCCAAAGAACAAAAAGATGCTGCGCTTCGATCCGGCCAAGGAGGGCCATCAGAAGCTAATGCGCCAAAAGCAGCCCAAGGAGGAGGAGAAGGAGGCTCCCAGGACGAAAGCCATGGACGCCGAGGAGAGCAACAGTCAAGCTGCAGCCGTCTCAAAGACGGCCTTCTACATTGTCACCGACACATTGAGGGATTCGCTCAACACGCGAGGAGAGGGCTTCAGCCTGCTGGACATGTTTGGCAGCGCGCCGGAGAAGGAGGTGGCCAAGCGCCAGGACCAGTTGCAGAAGCTGGGTCAGGAGAAGATCCTGGTGGGCACGACGTCTGCCAATAAGCTCGGACTGGCCACTCTCAATCCGTTCTCCTACGACTCGTCCGACAGCGAAGACGAAACCGAAGTAAAGCCGAAGGAAGCGGAGCTGGAGCTTGAGGCCAGCAAGGAGAACAAGGCCCAGCCAGCGAAGAAGTCGGGTCAAAAGAGGACCAAAAACAAATTGGAGTCCTTCTTCATACCCAGAAACGATCCTCGGCTCAAGGGTAAGAATGTGTATTTTTTCCATGTTTGCTTTCTAACCCACCGATCGTCTCTTCTTCGCAGAGGGCGCCAAGTTTTTCAAGTCCGCGAAGGGGGTGGTTGACCACGCCGAATACGACCAAGTGAGGAACCGACTGAAATTGCTGATCACCAAAAAGATCGCCAAGGCAAAGAAGAGCCTGCCCAGCAAGGATATCAAGATGCAACGGAAAAAAAAGGGAAAAAGCTGATGCCTAAGTTATATTATACCCTTAGTCTTAAGCATAATCGTATGGAAAATAAACCAATACTGTTTTTTTTTTTTTTGTAAATGGTACATGTATTCATCTAGATTACGAAAAAAAAGAAATGTTTGTGCTTTGGTTACTGCACAAATGCATTTGAGCCCCGTTGCAGCTCCAACTAGATTATCGTAGCGGTGTGAATCCGGCTCTGTTGAGATTCATTCGGCATCCGCAGGTGGGATTCCGCCTAACTAAAAGCTAATTAAGAGAATTAAGATTATCGCTTCAACAAAAATTGCGACGCTCGACATTCGACATTCCAATTAAGTCTCCTTCGTCCGCTAAGCACTTGTGTAGGCTCTCTAAGTAAAAATGGCAATCTCAACTGAAATTCGAGACATGGCTCTTCTTTGGCACTGTATCCTCTGCCGCCATCCGGTCAGGAGTGGCGGTAGGGAAGGGTTACATGTAGGTAGAAGTCTTAAGTAGATCTAGGGAGCGACTGTTTGTTAAAGTAGTGGATGCATTCTATTCTACGTCTGCCTGCCATCCGTCCGGTCATCTCCGCCAGCCTTTGGTGTCAGATTGGCCAGCTTGTCCTTCACCTGAACATCGTCACCGCTATCGCCGTCGTCGGGCACCTCGATGGCGGCATCCGGATTCGCGACGGGAATTGTGCCGCTCCTGCCTGTCGCAATGCCGTTGCGCTCCGGACTGGTGGGCTGCTCCTGAGTAGCTGGCGGCGCTGCAAACTGAGCCTCTGGTGGCGGAGACAACGGTCTGGCTGTCGCTGGCGCGTTCTCTTTGATTGGATTCACTGGAAACGTAAGTGCCCGCTTTACGGCCAGCGTTTCAATGGCCACAACCGTGCGCTCCAGCAGGTTCATCAGCCGGTCCTCGCGCGCATCCATCCGCTTGAGGAGCTCCTCGTCCCGCTTCTCGCGCCGCTTCAGATACTCGATCAGCTCGTAATTGGTGCTGTCGCCGTCGGTCGAGGTGGACATCTTGCGCTTCTTCTTCAGCGTTGTCGATGAGGAGCAGTCCGACAGGATGTCCGTGTCGACGATCACATCGGGGTGCAGTATATTCGCATCCATGCCCGGCGAATAGTAGTTCTGCGCTCTGTGCAAGCATGGATTTGGTCAATGGAATCGGTTTGGAGAAGGTGGCTTCCGCCGCCACCGCCGCCGGCACTCACCCATTGTAGTTCGTCTGCATCAGCTGGATGTCGTCCGGATTGAACTCGCCCTCCGAAAGTGGCTCCGACCTGTGGGCGGCAGAGAAGCGAGAGTCTTAGACGGGATCTCGAGAACGGGGCAACCCAATAATCGCTCTGGACTTCCCCCATTAACAATTAAATCTTGTGACACCCTTTCTTTTGAACTGATAATTGTTGAGTAAAAGGGATTTAAAAGGTTGATCCTTATCAAGAGCCTATAAACATTGAAAACCCTTCCTCTACCCATTACATAGTTTACCAGGAATCTATTACCACTTTTACTCACTTCATCGATATGTGGTTCTCGTTGTGATTGTTGTTCTGGTGGTGCATGTTGAGTGCTCCATTGCAGTCCTTTTCGAAGTCGGGTGCTTCGCCAGAGTCGTCCATGGGCGCGTGGCCCAAGCCGAGGCCGTGGCCATGACCCAGGACGTGAAGGTGGTTTTTAAATGCTGGCCGCTGGGGCTCATCCTCGTCGTCGTCCTCGGGCGCCATTTGGACGCCGCCAACGCTGGCCATCTGGAGCTCATGTCGCTTATGAGCGGCCACGGCGGCAGCGGCAGCAGCTGCCTGAACCATCTGCATCTGGAGGGGATTCTCGTCGAAGCCGCCGGCGGACAGGCCGGATACGCCGGATGCGGAGCCACCGACCGGGCCGGCCACCTCGCTGAGCTGCGCCTCCACAAAGTGATTGGGCAGGAAGCGCTCCAGCTTGCTCCCGCTCTGCGAGGAGTCCGTGGAGTGGGCGTGCGAGTGGCTCTGGCTCTGGCTCTGGCTGAGGCTCTGCAGGAGGCTGTGCTGCTGCGGGGTGAGGTTGTCCTTGTTGAGCAGCACTCCCAGCTCGGCCGCATGCCGCCGGCGCTGGTAGTAGGATAGCTCGTTGTGGTTCTTGGTTATGAGCGCCAGCCGCTTGCCATTCGATCCCCAGCACTCGCCGCGCTGCTCCTCGATCTCCTTGAAGAGGAACATGTACGGCCAGTTGCGGCGCACATGGCGCTCTGGATTCTTTTTCAGCTGCGTGTAGATCTTCTTGAGGTTCTCGTACCGATTGCAGCACTGCTTGGCCGTCCGCTTCCGCGCACTGAAGCGGTTAAGCACCTCGGCCACCATCTCCCACACGCTGGCATGGTTCTTCCGGTTCGACTGGAACGCGCTCTGGATGCGCTCCGACTTGACGATGTTCAGCAGGGCCACCGACTCCGGCACGTTGAAGTACGACTCCGGCGTCCGCGGCGCCCGCTGGTGGTGATAGCTGCTGGTCACCGGCGGTGGATTCTTCGTATCCTGCAAGGATCAGTGTTACCGGTTAGCAAATTGGGAGTCGCAGTTAAGGAGTGCAATAGAAAAACAGGATAATTTAAGGAACAACTGCTACTAACAATAAGGTAATAAAAAAAAGATTTAATGATAATAGTGATAATGTGTTACATCCCTCATTATTTAGTTTTAATAATTAATAAATCGTACAGACATTTAGAACGTTGAAAAGCTCATAAAAAACCAAGTTGTTTCGTTAAATTTTTCATTTATGTATGTATGAGAATATGATTCATATGGTAGGTAAATTAAAATCCAATCCAATGTACAAAATAAATGATTTAATAATTCGAAATAACTATGGACCGATGTATCGCATTTATTATAAATATATGCTTTGATTAATTTTGATATCAATAATCATAAATATTTTTTAATAAATTTATTACGGTTAATGGTCAAAACATTTGTAGATACTTATGTGTATGTACATAAATATCTTTTATTAATAGCTACATCTGTGCAGTTAAAGTTTGTCACAATTATTTCTATGTACCTACATACATATATTTCATTTCAATTCTATATTTCAAACGTATCTTATGTAAATACACCATCTATTATGAACTACAAACATGATCAACTAGATCCAAGAAACTCAGTAAGATTATATTTATCTATTATATATATCAACACCATTCAAATTATCCCTCTATATCTCTAGCTCGAAACATAGATAATATCTCCTAAATTTTCCAAGAGATATATGGACGTGCCATTATGATCTTGACCAGAAGTGCTTGTGCATCATCGTGCTGATCGCCAAAGCTCATTCATGCCGTCTAGATTCTACGAAATCTTTCCTTCCCCGGCAGAGATGAGCTGCCGATGATGACTAAGCGCGGCGAAATTTGTTTCGCAGATATTCACGGGTTGTCACTGCCGCAGATAGCGATCCGTGCGGAGGCTGTGGCGTTCGGATCGGATCTGCTGCACTTCCGTATCTGGGAGAATCTATGTACGTACATGTACATGCATGTATATGCATGCATCTTCTCGCCCCCACTTCTTGGATATGCAGCGGTATTTGCCTGGAAGCTGATCTCTCACTTTGCTTACCATTTGGGAATTCTGTGGTGTCAGCAGCTTCTGGATGGCCCCTTTCTGCTGAGCAGGCGCAATGCTGGACGATGATATTGTCTTCTTTCTGCTGCTGCTGTCCTCTTCTCCGATCCGCTGCAGATTCTTTCGAGTGTTTCAATTGCGGAATCTCCGGCTCTGCTCGTTGTTGTTGTTGCTTCTGTTTTTGTTGTTGCGGATGCTGCGTTGGCCTGGCGGCGTTTGCATTTCAAATGTAACTAGTGTGAACGCAGTGAAACCTTTGTGACACTTAACGCCTAGAGCACGGCGATTGTGCGTGTGTGTGTCTAAAAAATAATAAAAATCGAATCACAACAAAAATAAAATCTGTTAGAGCACAAAATAACGAAACGGAAACAAAAGCCGAAACAAAATCGAAATCGAATTCGAAATCAACGAACGTACTTGTTCTTTGTTGTTTTTTTTTTTTTTACGTTACTCGATTTTTTTGTTGTTGACAACAAACCGACAACGACTATTAATATTTAGAAGTTAACCTTTTAGCCTTAGACGGCGGCTCATCGGCTACGGCAACGTCGACAGAAAACGCGAAAAAAAAAACAAACTAAAAAAAAAGAAGCACAAAAAAAAGTGAAAACACAAATCACGAAATCAGATGCACATGTCGCCTTTCTGCGTTCTCACTCACGAATATCCGTGCGAACATTTACCGTTGGCGGGCACTTTGACAGATAAGCAGAGCTGCCACTATTCTTTCCGCCAAAGCTCTTTTATTTGCTACTGTTGCAGTTGTTGTTATTGTTGTTGATTGCACGTCCCTGCTCTCTTGTTGTTGTTCTTCTTTCTGTCATTCATCCTTGTTTCGCGCTCTCACTCACACCGCCACTCTCTGGGCTCTCTCCATCACTCACGTACGAGAAGCTTTCGCTGACCTGCATTTGCACTGAGAGAAAAGTAGAGTGGAGAAGAAAGGAGGAAGCGAACGCGCGCGCAATTCTCTTTCTCCGGACAACGCTGCGATTTACCGTTCTCCGTAGTCCGCCGTCCTGAGATTCCAACTACCCAACTAAAACTAACCAAACCAAACAACAACGAAACTGAAACTGAACTTTTTGCTTGCGATCCCGTTGCCGATACTAACGGCAGTCGCGCACACACCCGTGCGCGCACGCACACAGACGGGCGAGCTCCCACATAGACACACACATACATATGGACCGCTACGATCGTTAGGCGGACGATCGCTCCTCGGGCACGGAACACCACGGAACACTGCTCTAACCTGGTAGATTGCGGCGGAGAGGCGATGGCGATGCCTTCTGGGGTGCACATATGTTCTGCACACACACACGGACTTCGGGTATATAAATATATATACACGAACGTGTACATACAAGTGTGTCTACTTATAGATTCGGGCAGAGACAGCGAATACGTCGAAAGAGGAGAGGGTGGAGGGGGAGGAGGAGGAGGAGGCAGTGGCGGTGGCGGTGGCAGCGGCAGAGGAGCAAGGCGGAGACAGCAGATCCATCCGATCAGAGCAAGCATGATTCCAACGATGCCCACGATCCGAAGAGGGAAGCAGTTACTCCGATTCCGATTCCGATTCCTACTCTACAGATCACGCACACTACCGTGCACCGTGTGCCTGTGTTCGGCTTTGGATTTGGATTCGGTTCTATTCGATTCGACTCGACTCGATACGATTCGGGTGCGGATGGGATGGTAGGAGATGGTATGGTATGGCATGGCATAGGACGGAGGTGAACCTATGTGGATCTATGAAGGGCCAAATGGGAAAAGTCGTAGCCTAAAAATAGATACGAGTATGTTGTGCAGTATGGCGGGCATGGGCACCCCAAGTGGAAGTGGATGTGGATGTGGTATGGATGCAAACGGTTGGCGTTGGCTTCTGTTTGTCGTCTCTTCGCAACAGCATCTTGAGCACTGGCCAAAACGCAACAGGATACTATTACAACCTATTTATTATTCGTTATCATCTGATATAAATTAGAATGTGGAATCTACATATGTTCGAAAATGAAACATACAATTCTTGTATGCAATTCTTCAATTATATATCATTATTAATTTATTCCACCGTCACTAACAAAGGCTCATCAATTAGGCATTCGTACTAGCAAAGTAATATCCAAGGACTGTAAGCAAGTTATTTAGTTTATAGTAATATATAAGCTTTGATTGCACAATAAATAGATTTTATATTTTATAGTTTTGCAATGGTTGGAAGCCAACAGACAGGTATATTGTAGCGACTTGCAGATACCCGTTACTCGTTAGTAAATTCTTCTCTCTTTTAACAAAAAGAGCGACATCTGCTGGTAAATTTCATTACATATCTAAAGTTGTCATTTATCTGCCTAACTCATCTTTAAAACATTACTTGAATCATTGATTTAAAAAGTTAGTAGGTGTTAATTAATTGCTTTATAGTTCTTATAGTTCTGTGTACTTTGTGCAAATGGACGGATGGGCATTTTTGTATACTTTTCAGCGAGTCAAGTCTAATATAATATAATATATAACATAATTCTAGATTAGTTGGTAGAGCTTTGTTTTCTGTACAATTCCTTTTAGTGGTGTTAATAATAGATATTTAATAATTTGGAATATAATTTAAATATTTGTTAATCACAAAACTAAGTTCGAGTCGCAGTAGAATGGAAAAGTGATGTTCGTCCACTGCTCGCCGTTCTAATCAAAAAGTAGTCCTATGGAAAAAGATGGTTGGTTGGCTCTGGTTTCGAGATCGGAACCGAGTCGACTCTACGGACCAACTGCTACGGACCAGCTACAGTGATAAGTCATTGGGTCGGAGATAACCCCGCTCCCGCCAAACGCTTTATATTGTTATTTCGAGCTGAGATTATCTAAGCTACGCCGCTGAGCAACTTGCTTTCGTGCTTTCGCGCCGGGGGGATTGGTGCGCCCGAAAACCATTTTGGGATCTTTCCCGCCGCTAGCTGCTGCTCCAGATCGGCCAGTGTCGTTAGCTTCAGATGGTAGATACAGGCTGTACTCTACCAGCAGCAGGAGCAGTGGCAGTAGACTCTCGATACGGAGCACAAAGAAAAGATTCCAACGGAAGGCGTTCGTCGTTCGTCTGCCAGGTCGAGTCGAGTCGAGTCGAGTCGAGTGGAAAAGAGAGTGGGCATCGAGAGATCGTAAAGCGAACCACATAGTTCGGATGCAGATACAGCCACAGATACGTACACTTATTTTGGATTACAAATAGAATACGATCGTTGCCAGAGCATGCGTTGCTACGACTGTATCTGTATCTGTATCCGAGTATCTGTGTTCTGTGTGTGTTCGCCGCCGTGTGGTATATGTGTACTAAAATTAAAAATAACGGTGGGGACGTGTTTAAAATCTGTACGGCCCCAGCAACGCCGCCCAGCCTCATTCAATCCGATTTCTTTTCCAATTTCCAACGAGAGTGAGGCGCTTTCCATGTCCACATGCCACGGAAAGAAATGATCGTCGATCGCCGATCGCCGATCGTCGATCTTCGATCAATCGATCGATCGATCGATCGTACTGGATCGTTTCGAATCGAGTCGTATCGTGTCGACACGTGAGTCAGGCAAATAGTAATCAATGAAAAGCGGCAAGCGAGCAGAGGTCTCAAAGGTGGGCGAGCAAAGCCCAAATCCAAATAACGACGCCCGATCGATCGCTATTCGAGTTTGTCCACAGACACTCGTCCGATCGACATTAGTGCATATATCTGCATGTGCTTAGCAGCACTCAATGCATATCAAAATATTTGCTCTTCGACTGGATAAAAGCGGTCGGGGCTTTAGCGCAAGCCAAGATCGAAGATTTCTGATTCGGCCGCTTGGGTCTTTTAATCTTTCAGATCGGTTGATGATGACCAGCAGGAAAAGGGGCTCGGCGTTTATGAAATATGCATTTACTATGCCAATGACTAGCCTACGGCCATTAAATAGACAAGTAGACAAGAAAATATATTACTCTATTATTACATTATAATTGTTGCATTATTGCAGTGCTATTGAATGAAATCTCTCAATAGCTGCCCATTTTGAAACATCTTCGTTTGACTAGCTCCCGTTTTCACTCAATTTGGCTGAGTTCAACAACCCATCCCGATCCAAAGACCCCGAAAGGAGCGCATGAGGAGCTCCCCTTACTTCCTATGGCCGATCGCATCGGTTCGGATGGATCGGCGGTAGTAGTAGTAGTAGACTGCTTCTGGTCGCTGGCCTACGGCTCTTAATACGCCGCTTTAAAAATAGCAACTATAAATCTTATGTACTCTCGTCGCTGGCCGTCATTGGCGAAAAACGCCAACGTTCGTTAAACGCTCCCCGCTGATCTCGAGATCTTGGGATCTTGGTGCCGCCGGTGCTGTGGCAGCGTGTAAAGTAAGAGCATCGCATCCGAGCCCATGTAAATCGGCCACATGCACTCACTCAGCCGAACATCTGTCAGTCCATGGCACACACTTAACAAAATCGACCTGCCACGTCCTCAATCGAACAGGATGTGAATAAACCATTTTGCTCTAGGTACTCGGAATGGTTTCGTATGTACCATAGTCATCATGTACCCATGATATCAGATCAGTTCTATAGGGAAACGGAATAAAGCGGGAAAAATTATTGGAAAGAAAATATGTACATATATGTTAGTAGCATTGGATATTTGCTGATTCTGACTGAGGAAAATCAAACCAAGAGCGCTTAGATGAATACTTATATTGATCCTAAAATATCAGAACAAATCCTAACACAGTGAATTTATGTATTTATGTATTTAGAAAACATTACTATGAAATATTTTGCATTTTAGCTAATTTATGGTTTTGACCATGGAATATTCGTTATGTGCCGTTACAAATTGAATGCCCCATTCCCTTTCCAACGTTCTGAATATTTTGACTTTGTTCCAAGTGTACACACATGTTCCCACATATGAAGTACATACATACATACATATGTACATATGTGTATGTTTAATGCAGGGCTGAAACTATCGAAACTAATGTTACTTAAGTTGCCATTGGGATTGGGGGAGGAAAATCTTACAGTCCACGCCGAAGATCACCGGACCCAAAAAAAGATACCGATTCGAATTCAGAAACAGATTCCGATTCAGATACAGATACAGATACAGGCATAGCGATACGGATGCACATACAGGCGTACAGATACAGATTATATTAGCTACAGCTACATTCACGATCGTGACGCCAGCGGAGGAAATTTTGAGCGTGGGCAAGGGGGAGGGTGGAGAGGAAAAGGGGCGACGGACGGACAGCAACTACAGAACGGAGCGTAAGCAATGTTAACGAGTAAAAATCAAGAAAATTTTAGTTCTAAAAATAACCCTTGTACTCATTTTTGTTTCAAAACGGAAAGCGGCAGCCAACAAACGACCAAAAACCAATAGCTATAAAGCGCAAAGATACGGAGATACTTGCAACGCTCCCAGATACAGATATTCACACACACACATACGTATATATATGTAGAAGACGGGCCATTAGATGAGTCTGCGGCGGTGGATTCTTATTCTTGGCATTGCCATTGGGGGTAGAACATACTGCTTTACATATGCCATGGGTGTTGTTCGTGGAATTCAAACTGTAACGTTTTCAAAATTATTCGAATTGCGATACATACAGAGCTCGAGAGGGGCAACTGTGAGATATTCTCATCACTCAAATAAGATTCTGTTGTGAAAACTGAACTTTAAACTGCAGTAACAGCCTCATAAGCATTTTAAAAGCCAACTTGCATCGACCTACATAAAAACAAATATAGTTTTGATAATATAATTTCACTGTATATATTTATGATTTTAATAGTTGGATAATAAACATGCCAATGCATGTGTTAAATATAATTTTGCCTTCTACAGGTACATAATATCTACATATAACGCTCTTGTTGCCCAGAGAAAATAGCACAATTTAGAATATAGATTCTTAAAAAAGATATGTAGATTCAGTTTTTGTTGTAACATGAATACGAAGCATGTACTACCATTGAAACTAACGTTGCTTTGTGCTTACAGAGCGTCTTAATCTTATGGGTTTATCTATGGGCGAGTTGCAATCCTTAGACAGGTGCGCCATCTGGCGGCACAAGTGCGCGATTATCCCGTTTGAAGTGCGAGCTTTGAGCAGCTTTGAGTGCGATGCCAGATAAGCGCCACTGGAAACTGGTGAATGGCAAGTTTGGGCGGGCGTTCGGGTGTGTGGGCAGACAGGTAACAGTAAATAGCAAACAGCAGTTAACAGGTGCGCACACATATGCTGCTCGGTGCCGTTACACAATACACAGTTCCGATGAAAGCGGCGCCTCTGGGGAGTGTGTGTATTTGCATATCCTTGAGCGACTCTCTCGCACACAGTGTGCGAGTGTGTTTATGTGCGTGGGAAGGGGGTGCGTCTGCGCTCTCGCCGCTTGCACTTTCCGTTGCCTACTTTTGTGCGTGCAAGAGAGCGACCCAGAGCGGAAGCGTGTGTGTGTGTGTGTGTGTGTGCGGGAGAGCGGGAGAGCAGAGTTGAAATCGAAAGTCGAGTAACTTGTAGCTTTGGCAGGACAACTCTGTTATAGATACAGGGAACTTCCTGCTCAGCGGCGTTGCCAGATCGCGGCAACCATTCACCGTTAGCCTTTCAGCGTTCACCGTTCACCGTTAAGCGTTCGCCATTCGCCGCATCGCAACACGCACGCAAGTAATGCTGTAAGGACGAAAGCTCTGCAGCAGGAGCGGGCCAGAAGGCGAACTCGCTGCTTCGTTCCGCACAAAAAAGTGATACACACGGAAAAATCGCTGGCATTCATTCACCGAATACCGAGGCGAGAAGCGCGACCGCCTGCGAGAAACGTGGCCAGAAAAGAGAGAAAGGACGAAGGGCACAGGGCGCATAGCTGACCAGGACGAGAAACAATAATAACGTTAATAAAAATAAAAATAAAAGTAGCCATCTATGTTAACTGCAAGTCGCCGAGACATTTGACTTTTTGTTTTTGTGCGAGCGTGTGTCCGTGTGTCTGTGTGCGTGCGAAACGGCGAAAGGATATAGGATACACGTATATACACGCGAGTGTGCGTGTGTGTGTGTGCTGGGGCCACGTGAAGGCGAAGGCGCGCAACAACAGGAGCGGTTGGGATACAGATAGAGATAGAGAAAGTGACAGTGGCAGTGCTGGCGAAAAACCGAAAGTGAAAGCAGCAGTAGCAGCAGCAGCAGCAGCAGGAGCAGGAACAGCAAGGATTCGTAGCGTAGCATTCAACGGGCGCGTATCCTTCAGCCGTAAACTGTTGAATATAGAATGACGCTGCTGACAAAAATCAATGCGAAGCCCAAGGAAGCAACAGAAGCAGCAGCAGCAGCAGTAACGCTAACAACAGCCAGGATCCCCAGTCTGCGCCGCTCCTCCTGGATAAGGATAACGCTATAAGGCTAAGCATAAGCACAACTCGAGCGAGAGAGAGCAAGAGCAGAGCAGCAGAGCAGAGAAGCGGAGAAGTGGAGAGGCGGAAGTGCCCCTTCAAGTGCAACAATCGCCGAATTCTCGGCAACTCACCAAGCTACAAACCATCCCCCCACGCCCGCTGTTATCCTTTTGATTCGTAACTGTTGAGGGCCGAGATACAAAAGCGCAATGAAGCCGTCGGATTTGTTGTTGGTGCTGGAGAAGGTAAGCGATGAAAACCCAATCAAATAGCAAAAAGGCCAAAGGAGACCCAAAATACAAACAAACTTCGACCTCCTGCCCCCTCCACAAAAAAAGAAGTAACAAAACAGAAGAAAAACACACAACTGAAAAGTGTATTTTTATTTCTCCACTGAATCTGACACAGAGTTTTGGTCACTGCTAAAATTGGAGCCCCCTCATCCACCATCCATCCACTCACACACACACACACACGCAAGCACCAAACACTGTGTGCTTGTGCTAATGGGGCTCCGTTGTAATGGTATGCTCCAAAAAGGTCATTATGATGCCGAACGCCGACGCACACACACACACATACTCACACGCACACGCATAGGGTGAAAGCGAAAGCGTGTGTATGTGCGTGTGTGTGTGTGTGTGTGTGTGGTACCGTGGACTTATGCAAATCCATTTGACAACGAAGAAGCTCGCCACACACACACACACACAGGCAAACAGGCGAGCAAGTAATCGACGAACGAGCATAGACGTGGCAACAACTACTCTTACACCGAGCTTCAATGCCAAAGCATAAAAAAAAACAACATACACCCACACACAGACACACACAACACAAACAGCAGGGGAAGGGGGTTGGCTGAAGGGGGGCGAAATTTTTGGCTCAGCGTTATCTTTATTGCCACTTCTGTTGCGCTGGCCCTTTACAGCCGCGTCTGTAATTGGAGCCCAACTCCTCTAGGCCAAATCCCCCAGCTGCAGAGCGCTGGGTCACAGTCACAGTCACCCCAGACCGCACCGCATTCCACCCGAGTGGAGGATACTCAATCCCAATCCGGGATCCCGCCCACACTCCACACACAAGCCTGTGTTTTGGCCAGAGCCGGAGCTTTATTATGACCATATCGCTCATACGCCGCGTGTGACTGCCTGCATGGCGGGCTTAGCCGTCCGAAAAGTATGCTATATATATATATATATATATATATATATACAGCGAGGAATAATGGCAGTGTGGCATGGGCAAATCTGTTGCAACACTTGATTAACTTTCATTCAAAAGAATATGATTTCGGTTATTATCTGAGGAATTTTTAAAGTGACCAAAGTAGTATATATGCAACATATTTAATTTGGCGTTATTTGGTTATTATCTTTATCATTGCGTCAACTTCTTTGACCCAGCCCTTCATTTGTAGGACCTATAGTGTATATTTGTGATGTTTTCATATTATAAATCTTATATGATAGCATATTATTAGATATAAGATACCAACTTTTGAACAAAAAGTTTATTTTTTTTTTAGTTCGAAATTGAAAGATTGGTTTCTTCTATTTCTTCTTCCTCTCCTTCTTCTATTATTAATTCCACATCAGATTTGCTTTAGTAGTATGAGAAATATTTGTGTCCAAGAACAGAGGGTTCTCACAGGGTACAAATGATCTATCTATTTGCGGATGGCCTCTTCAGTCGACAAAGCCATTTGGAAAACAGGGCACGCAGGACTCCCCCGCGAGATTAACGTCCCCCCGAAGGAACAGGCCCCATCCTGGTGGGGTGACCTTCTCTGCTGCTGTCATTGCAGTTGCTCATCCACTCGCCCCTGGCACTTGCACGCCATTAATATCGCCGAATTGTTGGAAACGCAGCGGAAAGAGGTCCTGGAAGAATGGTATCCTTGGGCAGTGGTATCCCAGCAGACAACTGATGCCTTTTTGGCTTATTCAGCGTGATTTGGTGTTGAATGAAATAACCAAGTCGGTTTGTTCTTGATCTTTTTTAATTCTGTACAGACGTAATAACGGAGCATACTTTTAGACAGCTTCTTTAAAAAGGGATTTGCATTTTCGAGCAATTGGTGCGTGTTGTTCGATGCGATGGGAGAATTTGAAAACAGTGCAGTGCAAAACTAAAACGCCATCGGCAAGGTTATAAGTATTTGGGGTAGCATGATACTCTTCATTGAAATACAAAGGGCTGAGCATGGGTGGTTGTCCTTCGACCACACCACACCGCGCACATGTGGATGTGGATATGTGGGATGTGGGATGTGGGTGGAGCGGGCAATGGAGGCCACTGCCTGGATGGCTACCCAGTGCGGAAACGAGCCAAGGCGCCCACGCACCCACTTTGAATGCCAAAGGAAATGGTCATGGAGATGGAGCTGGTGGTGGAGGTGGAGATGGAGATGGAAATGGAGGCACTCGTGGAGGAGACACATCTGCGGTCGACCGCCTGCCCGCTGAAATGCCATTTAGCTGGGAAACTGGGGAGCAAATAATGTCGGCCATTGCAGCTGACATCAAAGGCTCTTCCTGAAATGTATGCAACGAGGTCCTCTTTACGAGCCATTTCCTCAAAAGGGGAGCAAAAAACATGAATCAGTGGTGGTGGGAAGCGTGGCGAAGCAGTTCCTCCTTCAGGCAATCCAAATAATTGCTCGATTCTCACTTCAATTCATGGCGGTTTTAATTAAACTGTCTTTACGTTTTTTTACGCGTGTTTATGCGAGTAATAAAAACAATCATTTTAAACTCGGGCAATCGACGCAGATTAAAATATGATTGCGTTTCTATGTTTATCTATACATACATTTAAATGGCCATAAACAATATTTGTGTCGATTCAAATAAATCAAGTTACAGCTGAAAGCACTCGCAACTGATTTTAAATTTATTTTATGTTTGTGCAAATAACAACTCAGCACATTGGCGTAATATCATTCAATGGGTTTGGATTGGATACTTTTTCGTTCATTTAATTACCATTTTCCAAGTAATTTGCGTTTTTAACATCCCTGAGCTTGCTTTCGCAACTCGAAGTTTAAATACCCTTGCGCACATATATATAATAATATATATTTATTAGTATTATAAATTATTCGAAAAGGGAAAGGGTTTTTCACGCAGTTTTTTTTTATTTTTTATTTTATATTTATTAAGTGAGGAATCCGCACATCATAATATTGTATCTTAACATCACAGGGTGGAGAAATATTCTTAGGAATTACCAAACACTATATCAAAAGAAGTGAAGTGGGGAGTAAATCACAGTCAGTCACAGTGTTGCAAAATTGTGTCTGCGGTCGGAAGATATGTTCCGGAGAAAATATGTTCGGAATATGAGTTCTTTTTCGAGTGTGCAAGTAGTGGTCACAGGACTTGTTGCAAATATCGATTGCCAGGACCTTGCCGCTAGCACATCCTGCCATTCATATTCCGCTGCTCATAGCTGACATCAGTTATCAGTGGAGAGCACTCGCTTTCCGTGTGGGTGGTTGGATGACTGGGAGACTGAATAACTGGGTGACTGGGCGACTGGATGGCAGGGGAGGCTGTGGTCCTCGATGGCACTCATCTTTCAAAAGCAGCTGCTCGAACGTTGGTCCTCGAATTAATTGTGCTGCTCTGCTCCGATTGCAGGTCAAGTTCAGGGTGCCCCTGCCGCCAGGAGTCAGCTCGACGACGCTCCTGCCCAAGCTCATTCGCACCAAGGACGTGAAGCAGCTGCAGGACGGCAACGCACAGCCACAGAAGCCCAAGCTAACGGTGAGTCAGTGGAGGGATACGCCCTTCGAGCACCAAATAACCCCAATGCCCATGTACATGTACAGAAATGTCTCAACACGCTGGATCTGACCTCGCTGGGCATCGGATCCTGCTGCGGCACGGGCATGTACCTGGTGGCCGGCATGGTGGCCCAGAAGATAGCCGGACCCGGAGTGATTATTAGTTTTATTATAGCCGCCATAGCGAGTATTTTCTCAGGTAAGTGGCTTGGACTAATTTCGCAAAGGTGATAACTGTGTGCTTTCAAGTGCGCTTTACAACACTAAACCATTCAAAATGCAGTGTTGCATACTAGTTGTCACTTATCATATGTTTTACTTACTTATGCTGTGGCAGCACTAGGATCCTCTTCATCCACATCTTTGTGATCCTATATATCTATATCATTTCATTGATCCACAGGCGCCTGCTATGCAGAGTTTGGCGTTCGTGTGCCACACACATCCGGCTCGGCCTATATGTATTCATATGTGGCGGTTGGAGAATTCGTAGCTTTTATAATTGGTTGGAATATGATATTGGAATATCTAATAGGTGAGTGCATCCTCCGGAATGTCGCAATGTTCATGCTAACGCTTTGCTTTGAATTCCGGACTTCGACAGGAACAAGTGCCTGTGCCTGTGCGTTAAGTTCTAGTTTCGATTCCCTGACCGGCAATGCCATTGCGCGAACGATAAGCGAGTCCATCGGCACGATATTCGGTGAGTATTGGGTGCTCCATGGACCTGGCTCTTTGGTCCCGCTAATCATGATTGAATCTTCTACACTCGCAGGCAAACCACCGGACTTTATTGCCTTCGGCATCACGCTGCTCATGACCTGCGTCCTGGCGATGGGTGCCAGCAAGTCGGTCATCTTCAACCACTCACTCAACGCCGTCAACCTGGCCACGTGGGTCTTCGTAATGGCCGCCGGGCTGTTCTATGTGGACACGAAGACGTGGTCCGAGCACCAGGGATTCCTGCCATACGGCTGGAGTGGTGTAAGTATCCATTCTACCTTGCAACTTATGTCTTACTTAAGGGCAAATGGGTATAGATCACCACTTGTAGTCATAGATATCAGATACTCATATAACACTCCACGATGCATGGACTTACAGGTGTTTTCCGGTGCTGCAACCTGCTTCTACGCCTTTATCGGTTTCGACATCATCGCGACAACCGGCGAGGAGGCACACAATCCGCAGAAGAGTATACCGAAGGCGATCGTTGGTTCCCTGGTCGTCGTGCTAATCGCCTATGTTAGCGTTAGTCTAGTCCTAACTTTAGTGGGTGAGTATCTTGGTGATAGGTGAATGTAACCCACAATCCAATGGTAATCCTAAGCTTAAGGCCCAATTACTATACCATGATGACAGATCGATCTAATCGATGATATATATATCATATTGAGGAAATTGGGAGTAAGAAGATGCATTGGTGCACTTTTAAGATATCTATTATCCTGCGGCTTGAAATTCGAACTACGCTGATGTAACGCTTTCCGTGTTCCAGTTCCCTACGACCACATCAACACGGGAGCGGCGCTGGTCCAGATGTGGTCGTACGTGAGTGCCCCGAAGTGCCGGGCGGTGGTGGCCATCGGAGCTACCGCAGGTCTTTCGGTGGCCATGTTTGGCTCCATGTTCCCCATGCCACGTGTCATCTATGCGATGGCCCAGGACGGCTTGATATTCAGGTGAGTGCTTCATAGCCATTTTTGAAATGGAGCTTGAAATGGGATTTCTATTTCGTGCAGACAACTGTCGCAGCTGTGGCACCGCACCAATGTGCCCGGACTGGCGACCATTGGCAGCGGACTGGCCGCCGCCCTGGTGGCGCTCACCGTGCGCCTGGAGATCCTCGTCGAGATGATGTCAATTGGAACGCTGCTGGCCTACACGCTGGTGTCCACTTGCGTCCTGGTGCTGCGCTATCAGCCGCACAGCACTTCGCTGGTGGAGCTGCTCCCAGCCCAGCTGCGCACCCCGGTGGCGCCCGGGACGGCCAGCGATTCCCGATCCCACGTCACGCCCGCCGAGGTGCTGGAGGTGCCTGGCAAGCTGACCATCAAGCGTGTCACGCGCGGCATGTCCGACTCGGACGACTCCTTCATCGACGACAGCCCGGAGGGATTCCTGGGCGGTCGCGACGACCAGT
This sequence comes from Drosophila sechellia, assembly GCF_004382195.2. Lineage (NCBI taxonomy): Eukaryota > Metazoa > Arthropoda > Insecta > Diptera > Drosophilidae > Drosophila > Drosophila sechellia. The sequence goes on from NC_045954.1 coordinate 19,838,331, forward strand.
TCCTCGTGTCCGATCGCTCCGAGAACAAGTTCTACGGCAGTGTACATGGCGCACCAACCGGGCCCACTGGCCAGGCCACCGCCTTCGATGCCATGGGCCTGAACTTCGTCACCCGGAAGATCCACGACTATGCGTACCTGTGCCCAGGCTTCTTTCCCTGGATCAATCCCGGCCAGGCCACCGCCGAGAGTGGTATGTTGACCTAGAAGAATATGATTCCCTAGTAGTTTTTGGTCAATTATGGTGCTCCTGGTTGATCCAAAACTATACACACATCCGTTCTTGGTTCCTGCTGAATATCCATACACAAACTAGAAAAACTGCGATTGAAATTGACTCTTTGCTTTTGCTTTTCCAATCCAATACGCACCACCGTATCCACCGTATCCACCGTATCCACCGATCCATCGAAATCGATCCACCAGGCATGTACGTCACCAAGCTAGTGGGCATCATGTTCGGTCTCATATTCTTCCTGGACCTGTTCGCGGCCATTGGCTGGTCCGGTGGCCTCGCCGCCTTCATTTATTTCATTTTGTTTATCGGCATATTTGTGATATTATTGATTATATCGAGGCAGCCGCAGAATAGGTAATTCAATCCACCTGCTCCGCCAGCAGCTCCAGCATCCCCGACTAACCCGTCTCCTCCTGCTCCATTCTCGCCCAGATATGCGCTGGCCTTCCTCACGCCCGGACTCCCGTTCATTCCGACCATCGCCATCACCGTGAACATCTACCTGATATTCAAGCTGAGCATCCTCACGCTGGTCCGCTTCACCGTGTGGATGTCGCTGGGATTCATCATGTACTTCTACTACGGCATCACGCACAGCAGCCTCGAGCAGGCCAGCGACGACCTGGAGTTGCATGTCGACTACGTGAGTGCTCTGCCGATTGGTTTGGCATTGGTTTACTTTTCCGTCCCACCCTACTTAAGCCCCTTTCTATCTCCTTTCCAGAGCAAAAACGTCGAGGAGAAGGCCGTGTGGGATCAGCAATCGTACAACCAGACCCACGAACCCGTCTGGGCCAGCAAGGAGGTGAAGCAGCCGTCGAGTGAGTCTCATTTGTTTGTCCCCCTTGATAGCAAGATCCTTGATCCTTTAGTAAGACATTATAGAAAATGTGACCTATGAATACATATCCTGCGAATGCGTTCTGCATCCACAACCATTTCGAACTAGTAAATACATACATGTAAATACAAATCCCCTTGAGCAACATGGCGGATGAGTGATTTTCATAAAAAGTAAACAGAACTTAATATGAAAACGAATCAAGAAATCACGATTTCATGATACTTGGTAGGAAGTCTATCCTCAAAGCCCATCTATAAGAAGTGATAATCGTATTACTTGCTAATATAACCATAATTTGTCCAGCAGAGCAGCGCTATAACTACGGAAAGACCACGTCGTCCTCGTCGTCGGCCCAGGGCAGTGCGCCGGAGAAGCCAGCTGGCAGGAGCACTGCGGGCTCAAACCGACCTGTTCCACCACCTCCGATCGCCGGCCAGGCGAAGGGATCGGGATCGGGCAGCGGTCCTCCGATGGAACGCCAGTACACTGGCCAGTTCAGCATGTTCGTGGACGAGGGCCAGTTCCCCACGTGGGATGACTAAGCACAGAGACCCAGTTGCAGTCCCTGTCCCTGTCCCTGTCCCAGTTACCATTTCAATTCCAGTTCCAGTTCCCCAAGCCCGATTCCCGCTAATACCCGAGTGATGCTTCATCAACGTAAGACAACCCACTCACATCGGCTACGATCTCAAAGGCAGTCAGTTCGCTGGATCCGGATGCAGCTCACTCACTTGTAAATACGATTAGAGATGTTAAGTTTAACCATATGGATGGCGAGGTGTGTTGTTGGCGGTTTGCAGATGCATACCGTATACGACGGTATACCGCCTGGACGGTGGAGTCATTGTTCACAGCACCCCGCTGGACCAACAGCGAGGTCACCGTTATACACATATACCATATACAATACATAATATACACTCATATATATATTGATATATATATATATTGATTATACAAGCAAATATATATTTACATATATAGCGATGGGTTATTAGTTCAGCAAGAGTTAAAGTGCAAAGTTGCCGAATTCAAATTACCCAAACCTTGATACCAAACCGACCGATTAGCGATAGACGATAAGCAAAGCCACGGACAACCGATTAAACGTAACAAATAACAGATAATAGATAACTGATAAATGATAACCAACAACCGTTAACCGATAACCAATGAACGATTGTGCTCAACTCCGATTGGCTGGCGTTTTGGGTGACGTTGGTCAATCGGTTTTCAGCACAGGCATCAGGAAGGCAGACACAATACTACTCGGGCGTGTGTCTGATCCAGTTCAGATATGTACCACACAACCGGGAGTGAGGTGGTCGGGTCGTCGGGGTGCTACCATGCACAACTGTACATTTTAGGCACCATCACCCCCACACTCGCAACCGCACTCACTCACCGACACGCTCCAATGCCAGAGACAAACTTGAAATCCTGGGCTTGTGGATGGATACCCCTAGCAGGTCAGAGGTCACCGTTCGTAACCCCAAATGATATTGGCCCTCTGGCCCAAGACGATCCTTGCACAATGTCGGGATTTGCTCAGCCACTCAGACAGACAGACAGGCAGACATATAGACGATATAACGAGACACGGGACGCTCTTGAACACTAACCTTATGCACCTATGATTCGATATTGTTGTTTACATATTTATGCTATGCATTTTATACGGCGCCTGGACGCGAGAATTTACGGTACAGTACGCTCTGCCTACGGCCGTCCCGTCTTACACACTCTTTCGAAATGTTATTTGTTTTTTTATTCTAGAGCTCGCGCTAAACTAAAACTCATTTTTAAGCGGCATTTCGCATTCGTTATAATACAATTTATTTTACTAATGGGATACGAAGCAAAAATTATACAAATATGCATATATATTTATAAAAATTACCATATAGACGAATACCAAAGAATACCAAATATTTATTGAACTATTCAAACTTAAACCAAGGATAAAACCAAAGCAAGCATAACTACAAATATGTATAAACACAATGATACTTAAACCAAAAGCAAATATGATAATGAAAACATTTATGTACAAGTACAAGCATACTTTTTTCCACTTTATATACTATGTACAAGCAAACCATGCATAACTATTTTTAGCTAAATTACAAGTACATATATGGCAAGTTAAAGCAAAATCAACCTTTTTAATAATAATAATACTTATGATCATTTATTCCTTTTGTACTTCACGACTTTGTACAGGAAAGAATCCGAATAGCGAATATCAAAGATTGCAACAAGAACTCAATAACCTAGGGCTAGCCCTCGATCTTTCGATCTAGCCCCGCAACAGAGAAGAACACTATTTATATACAAAACAAACGTACCGTATAAGACATTCGATACTTGATTTCGACCTATGTATGTATGTAATTCGTTTGAGTCCATTAATTTGCGTTGAATCTGTTAAATTTCGAGTGCCAAATCAATGCACCATGCACTTCTTGAACCAGTAGACCGAAACCAAACGAGTTCCATGTTCCACTCACTCAATATTAGGGTTTTCGAAGAGGAGCTTTCCGGACCAACTACTTAAGATATAGTGCCACCCAACGGTCCTGCACCACGTAATATGTATCTATGCCTTTGTTCACCAGGACTCCCTCTACTCGCTTCAAAACATCAGAACCGAACACGATTTGTACATACACAACTTATACGTACATACTACCAAAGGTGTATATTTTTATGAACAAGACACTAGAAAATGCAACTAAGGGAAACGAAACTCAGATACAAATGTAACAACTAAAGAATAACATATCCTACCACACAGCTTAAAGTTGAGATACAAAACATAACGGAGCTCAGCGAGCCCGCATTCATCCGATAGTGTCGATACCCGATCACCGATCGCCGATCACCGATCGCCGATAACCAATTGCGAAAGTCCCGTTCCAAGTTTTGCTTTCGTTACCAAGTTGGGTCAAACTTTGTTCATTTTCATACATAATCTCTTATGCGGACTACAGTGCTCATCGGCGAAAAGGGCTCCCAACTATCCGCTGAGTGTGCGCTCCGAAGAGTTACAATCTGTACTATCCGTACATGTCGGTCACCCACATAAATAAGAAATACCAATAACAAATGACAAATGTTACAGTACAGGCAATCCAGTAACTGCGGGCTGAAGCTGCTCGCTCTTCCACCTTTCGTTTCTTTCGATACCACCAAATTAAGATAAATGTTATGGGAATATGATAGTTTTAATAGATTTTCTACAGTTCCAATTTAAAGCGAATAACAACCAAGTCAACATAACGTGCAATATGTATATCGATAAGTGTAAAGGGAAAACCAGAAGCTTCCGTTAACAAAAGTATGCATTTTACTACCACATATTGTTTCCGTACTTTTTTAATCCCTCGAAAGGAGGATAAAACCCACTCCAAGGTCTATGCTCACTCAGAATCAGAAAAACTGGATAGGCAGGGGACGAACAAACCTAATCGCACCCACAAACACGCATAGACACGCACACAACAAGAGGAACCGGACAACAATAAGAACAGCAATAAAAAGACCGTAATCGATGAGAATTGTACTTGCGAGGACGAAGAAGACCGTTTACTTAGGAGCCAAGCCTGATTATGAAAAAAAAAAAAAACGAAATCGGGAAAATCCGCATTTCATTGTTTTATTGATTCGAAATGGCTTTGGACGATTTTTTTCTTATTGATTGATTTTCCAGCTGAATATACCGGACCTAAGTTTCTGTTTATTTCATAAGACTGAATTACTGGAATATGATTTATTTAAACGTGTATATAATTAAGGTGTAATAGCGAACTTTACAACTTTTACTAATGAAACATCAAAATTTTTAAAGTTATTCCGAACTTATTTATTAAAAAAAAAAAACAAAAAAAATAGATGAAAGTGAGGAGAAGAAAAGGGGATAAAAGTGATGAGAAAGTCGTGAGCGAATGAAGTTAATATGCAACTATTAATATACAACATATATGGGAAAATCCCCATATGAAAATGATGATATATATATATATGTATATATATATATTTCAATGGATCGATAAAAAGCAAATGAAATGAAAATGATGTTAAAATATAAGAAAACAAAAAATTTTTTAATTCAATACTACTCTTGGTTTGTTTTATGTGTTAATAACTTATTAAATGATATTTCTTGAGAATATTAAAAAATAAAATTGTTAGGATATTCAATTATGTCTATTTCAATGGGGAATCATGGAGAAATGCGACACTTTGAGAAGTCTCGCTTTTTGATGATGATGATGAGGCATCGCAAAACTAAAAAAAAAGATCTTTTAAAACAATCGTACATAATGTACTTTCCTTTTAGACTTAAAGGAACCCATTTTATTGAAATAAATATTCTAATTCATGTTACTGCCGTCTTGCGTTCATTCTTCCTTTAATATGGGAAAAAAACATTGATCAATTGATCAATCACATAAATGTTTTTTAAATATAAGTGAAAATTAAATGTTTGATAACGTTATTATAAATAAATAAGATAGCCTGTTGCTTTTTCGTTCCGCTTTTTTCAGATGTAATATAGTCATCTCACTCTAATTCGCTATATTGCTCTCTAGTGAGAGCGTCGACTTCACTTCATCGGCTGTCCTTTATATTATATCTGGAAAAATCTTCTGCACGATTTTCCTAAACTGAGCTCTTTTACGAGCAGGAGATGCTGACCTTGAACAGAACCACCAATATCAAAAAAAAGGATTTAATTCACCCACTTATTTAAAAAGATTTCGATAAGAACACAAAACTTCAGTGTACGAAAAAGGCGATACAATCGGAAAAACTAATCGATTTATCAAAATACTAAACAGAAAAATACCAGCGCTTCGACAAGTCACTCCCCTGCAAACGGTCGCACTAATTGCAGAGAGAAGAGAAAAGCTAACAAATTTTTGTGCCCGAAAATTAACTATTTGAAAGGTAATTAAAAGCAAGCTGCGTTTGCAGAAGTCTCCCTAAGCTGGCATAGGGGCAGTCCACTTGGGGGCTTCTTTTCCGCTGGCCAGTTCTGAGTCATCCCGAAAATCGGGCCCCTTTTGAGACGTGTTCAAGCTGCGATAGGGGCGAATGTGTTGGTATTCTGGTGATTCCGCCCCCAAGAGGTGGTGCGGTGTGAGGGGGATTGCAATCAATAACCGCAGTTCTTGTGCCGGAAACTCTGCGTTCCACTCTCTAAACTCGATCTCGATTCAAATTTCAGTACGCAGCTAGGAGCAGCAGCCACGATGACTGATTCCAAGTACTTCACCACCACCAAGAAGGGCGAGATCTTCGAGCTCAAGTCGGAGCTGAATAACGACAAGAAGGAGAAGAAGAAGGAGGCGGTGAAGAAGGTGATCGCCAGCATGACCGTGGGCAAAGACGTGTCCGCCCTCTTCCCGGACGTAGTCAACTGCATGCAGACGGACAACCTGGAGCTGAAGAAGCTGGTCTACCTTTATCTGATGAACTACGCCAAATCGCAGCCGGACATGGCCATCATGGCGGTGAATACGTTCGTGAAGGACTGCGAGGACTCCAATCCGCTGATCCGGGCGCTGGCCGTGCGCACCATGGGCTGCATTCGGGTGGACAAGATCACCGAGTACCTGTGCGAGCCGCTGCGCAAGTGCCTAAAGGACGAGGATCCGTATGTGCGCAAGACGGCCGCCGTGTGCGTAGCCAAGCTGTACGACATTTCGGCTACAATGGTGGAGGACCAAGGCTTCCTGGATCAGCTGAAGGATCTGCTATCCGACTCGAATCCCATGGTAGTGGCCAATGCGGTGGCCGCTCTGAGCGAGATTAACGAAGCCAGTCAGTCCGGCCAGCCCCTCGTGGAGATGAACTCGGTCACCATTAATAAGCTGCTGACGGCGCTCAACGAGTGCACCGAGTGGGGCCAGGTCTTTATCCTGGACTCGCTGGCCAACTACAGCCCGAAGGATGAGCGCGAGGCGCAGTCCATCTGCGAGCGAATCACTCCGCGTCTGGCTCACGCCAACGCCGCCGTCGTTCTGAGCGCCGTCAAGGTGCTAATGAAGTTGCTCGAAATGTTGTCCAGCGACAGCGACTTTTGCGCCACACTCACCAAGAAGCTGGCTCCGCCATTGGTCACGTTGCTCTCCTCAGAGCCGGAGGTGCAGTATGTGGCCCTGCGCAACATCAATCTGATTGTCCAGAAGCGACCAGACATTCTCAAGCACGAAATGAAGGTGTTCTTCGTGAAATACAACGATCCCATCTACGTGAAACTGGAGAAGCTAGACATCATGATCCGCCTGGCCAACCAGAGCAACATCGCCCAGGTGCTTAGCGAGCTGAAGGAGTACGCCACCGAGGTGGACGTGGACTTTGTGCGCAAGGCAGTCCGCGCCATCGGGCGATGCGCCATTAAGGTGGAGCCTTCTGCCGAACGCTGCGTGTCCACGCTGCTGGATCTTATCCAGACCAAGGTCAACTACGTGGTGCAGGAGGCCATTGTGGTCATCAAGGACATCTTCCGCAAGTACCCCAACAAGTACGAGAGCATTATCAGCACGCTGTGCGAAAACCTGGACACTCTGGACGAGCCGGAGGCACGCGCATCGATGGTTTGGATCATTGGCGAGTACGCAGAGCGCATTGACAACGCTGACGAGCTGCTTGACAGCTTCCTTGAAGGATTCCAGGTAAGTTTTTCTCTGGATTTGCCAACATTATCAGGTCTTTGAATTGCTATTTTCTCTATCGCCAGGATGAAAATGCACAGGTGCAGTTGCAGCTGCTGACGGCCGTGGTTAAGTTGTTCCTCAAGCGCCCGTCGGACACCCAGGAGCTGGTGCAGCACGTACTATCATTGGCTACCCAAGATTCGGACAACCCCGATCTGCGTGACCGCGGCTTCATCTACTGGCGTCTCCTGTCCACGGACCCGGCCGCCGCCAAGGAGGTGGTGCTGGCCGACAAGCCACTTATCTCAGAGGAGACCGACCTTTTGGAGCCGACGCTGCTGGACGAGCTCATCTGCCACATTAGCTCGCTGGCCAGCGTCTATCATAAGCCTCCCACGGCGTTCGTGGAGGGTCGCGGAGCCGGTGTGCGCAAGTCGCTGCCCAACCGAGCCGCTGGATCTGCAGCTGGTGCAGAGCAAGCAGAAAACGCAGCCGGCTCAGAGGCAATGGTCATTCCCAACCAGGAGTCGCTCATTGGCGATCTGCTCTCCATGGATATCAACGCACCCGCCATGCCATCTGCTCCGGCAGCCACCAGCAATGTGGACCTTCTGGGCGGCGGTCTTGACATACTCCTCGGTGGCCCGCCAGCAGAGGCGGCTCCTGGTGGTGCCACCAGCCTGCTAGGCGACATTTTCGGACTGGGCGGAGCAACGCTATCGGTGGGTGTTCAGATTCCCAAGGTCACATGGCTGCCGGCGGAGAAGGGCAAGGGACTCGAAATACAAGGAACGTTCTCACGCCGCAACGGCGAAGTGTTCATGGACATGACTCTGACCAACAAAGCCATGCAGCCGATGACTAACTTCGCCATCCAACTGAACAAGAACAGCTTCGGCCTGGTGCCCGCGTCGCCCATGCAGGCTGCTCCCCTTCCACCCAACCAGTCGATCGAGGTCAGCATGGCCTTGGGCACCAACGGACCCATTCAGCGCATGGAGCCGCTCAACAACTTGCAGGTGGCCGTGAAGAACAACATCGACATCTTCTACTTCGCGTGCCTGGTGCACGGCAACGTGCTGTTCGCCGAGGATGGGCAGTTGGACAAGCGCGTGTTCCTCAACACCTGGAAGGAGATCCCCGCTGCCAACGAACTGCAGTATAGCCTGAGCGGTGTCATTGGCACCACCGACGGCATCGCCTCCAAGATGACCACCAACAACATCTTCACCATTGCCAAGCGTAACGTCGAGGGCCAGGACATGCTCTACCAGTCACTCAAGCTGACCAACAACATTTGGGTGCTGCTAGAGCTGAAGCTGCAGCCGGGCAACCCGGAAGCCACTCTCAGCCTCAAATCGCGCTCCGTGGAGGTGGCCAACATAATCTTCGCCGCCTACGAGGCCATCATCCGTTCGCCATAAGCGTTCCATGGCGCACCTCGGATGGCGGACGATTAGCACAAAGCAATTGGAGCGATCGATTTGCGGGTGTTGAAGATTAGCTCAACAATAAGTTGTAAATTTACGTATTATTATTATATTGTGTATTGGCCAATTCGCCGCCTACATATATTATTTATGCATATGCACACATATAAAAACCAATCGGGTTCGTCGAGAGATCTGTTAATTGTTAATCGGAGCTGCTTGTCTTCAGTGTACTAACGTGTGTTAGCAACGTTGCATAACCGCATTCCAAAACTCTGTAACCCCATATATCTATGGTCGGCATTTATGTATATGTTTGCGTCCTAGTAAAATGCATAATACTAAATAATTGACACATTGTTTTCCTTAATGATTATGATTTATGATTTGTGTATTGTAATATTTGTTCGTTCTCAAGTCTGAAAGATTTTTATACCTTCAGCTCAAAGTCAAAGTGCACCAAAGTTAGTGTTCTAAGCATATATAAGTCGAAGATCTGATAAATTAATTGCATCAGTTAGGTTAAAAGTCATTACATTGAGGTTTAGGATCATTATGATCCAAAACTAGGCTTGCCACTCAAAAGTAAGTTTTGAAATATCATATTTACGCGAAAATTCGTTAAGGAGAAAGAGGTTTTCCGGCTGGAACTATAGACTCCATCAGATAGGAGATGCAAAGCGCTCTTCCCGCCCAGATTAACTTTGGCCACGCCCACATTGGCCCAATGTAAGTGGAGCATTCTGTAGCAGCCACATTTGGAGAAGTAGAGATGTTAAACCCACATGATAGCGATTTGTACAGACACCCAAAGCTGTCGAAGCTACCGAGGAGTCAAACCCTATCCCAATGATGGAAGAAGAGTGAAAGCTTTGCTTCCTTGTTTACAGGGATAACCATGTTGTATGCAATGGATATATATATGATGGATTCCCAACTGATCATGCTGGTCAGTGGAAAGATTGCAGCAATTGGTCCTAACTGAGGCACCCACTTAGCAATGGTTGTAGTGGGCTCATCAAGGCAGCAGTGACTGTTAAGTTAAGGGTATAAACGGAATGTGGTATACCTGGTCAGGGATGCGAAGGATGGGTGGTGGCGTCGAGCTTCGGCTCCTGAGCTTTCGGAGCTTTCGCGCGAGCCCTTCGGGGGTTGTTTGGATGCCTGTGTGGCCCACGAGAGCGCAAGAGAGGACAGGCTTCCCCATCGAGGACGTGGACGTGTAGCCATCCCTGTCGTGGCCGCAGGACACACTGACTGTTTGCCTGCTCCACTGTTTTCCTGTTGTACCACAAGCTATTCTGGCTTGGCCCCGATTGTAACGAATCCGTATCGCACGTCGCAGTGCGAAAATGTGTGCAAATACTGCAATGTACCCGCAGTAAATTGGCCGCAGGAGCGCCTGACACTCGCTGCAAAAGGACATCCAGGTGCTACGCCCTATTTCGCAGTCAATCCAGCCAGGTAGTATAGGTGTACAGGCAGAGGTGTAACCAACCATGCCCCTGCGAACGGTGCAGGAATGCGGAGTCCTTTTGTGCCAGTGAAGAGCAACCAACACGAAACAACGCCACGACGAAGCGGGCAATCCGCCAGTGCTGTGTAAAAGAACGAGAACCAGAACAACAAGGGCAAGACCAAGAGCATCGAGTACACCAGATCGCAGATTCCGTAGAGAAGGGTCCGCCAAAAATTAGTCCGCCGGAATGAGGGTGGCGGCGGACATGGTGTACGACTACGGCAGCGAGGACTCCATGAGCACCACCCACCTGGACTGGCCCTTCCTCATCAAGGTTCGTATCCGCAGCCCCTCGCACCCGCACCCGCCCTCGTCCATCATCCCCTCCCAAAACCCTCGACATATTTGCACGCTTTTTAGGTTAAGTCGAGACTACAATATGCAAAGTGTCGAGTATAATGTGTATAAGTGGGGTTTGTGTGTCAACAGCTTTGTCACTGCGAGGACGCGAATGTATGTGGAGCTTCATGTGCATCCCTGACAGGCTCCCGAAGGCTTCATTCCACCTTGTAATCGGACCTGGGAGGGGAAAACTCCGCCAGCTGTAAACAATCCGTAGTCCCTTAAGTACAATGTGTACATCCTTACCTCATATTTCGTGTCATTCTTATGTTTCTATGCTTATACTTTCCGAACTATGTTGATATGGTTGATATGTTATAGAACTACTATGTACTATATCTACTGTTCCAACCAATTCCCCTCAACTATAATCCTTGATTCATATTTTAAATATATTTACTCAAATTGGGGTTTTAAAGAGAGTTCCTTTCATCAAGTTCTTGAAGGATTATAACGATTGCACACCCCTCTTAATAAATTCTATAGTGATTTCATTAGAAAATATTGAATATGAACTTATAGGTTAATAAGTTAATGATTCAAACCGATTTAATATGATATAATACTAGATTAAGGAGATATATCCCGTGTTTTTATGTGAGCCAAGTGGATATGCCAGCCACCGTTGAGTGCGTTGGCAAAGTGGCTGCAAATTGGCCAATTTGGAGCCACCTAAAGTAGGTTGAGCCAGTGACCAGAAGTGAGCAGGGCGGTGGTGCAGGGCGAGTAGTGGCGTCAGCGCACGGCCCTTGCTTGATAAGTGTGTCGTGTCCTTGGTCGCATTACGCTGACACGCCCCCGATAACCAGTGACCTCCTCCCGCAGGGCATCCTGGAGGGCCAGACGTGCACGCCCACTGCGCCGGAGCCGCTGGCCGCCATCCTGTGGGCCATCTTCGCCGTGTTCGGCATCGTGTACGCGCTGCTCGGCTACCGATGTCTGCGCGCCGTGGGCTTCCTCAGCGGACTGCTGGTGGGCGCCAACGGGATCTTCATTCTGCAGGACTTCCAGATCACCTTCCTGGGCAAGCCGGCGGACTCGGCGCTGGCCATTGTGGCGGGTTTGCTGGGCGCGGTGCTCGGCTCCACATATCCGGTGGCCTCTGTCCTCATTAGCGCCTTCGCCGGCGCCCTGCTCTCCGGCGCAGCCATGGCCTTCTGCGTGGCCACCTTTCCGGACAACGAGTTCGGGGTAAGTTCCACCCCTTTTTGCTTGCATCAGATGCTTATATCGATTCTCCTACTGCAGTACCGCGAGATCTATGTGGCCGTGGTGGGTGGAGCCGTCATCTGCTCCGTGCTGACCTTGTGCTGCGTGAAGTACGTGACCATTCTCACCTCCAGCATTGTGGGCACGGCCATGATCCTCAGCGCCATCGACTTCTTCACGCACGGCCTGGAGACCATTAATTGGGTGAGTCAGTCTGCTCCACATGTCCACCATAGGCTGGTTCGATGTGAAGTTGTGCAGTTGGTATAGAGAGTGTGGATACCATTGATGGAATTACATTGCTCTCTGCAGATTATCGGCATGCGGCCGCATCCCTCGCCGCCACCTTGCTACGGTGGCCTCCTGATCGCCGCCTGGCCCGTCACCATCGTGCTCAGCATCATGGTGCAGTGCTTCATTACCGCCTGGCGCGTGGATCACCGCAAGCGGGTGTACATGCGGCATCACAACCATCCCGGCCACGCCCACGGCGCCCATCTGCCGCACAGCCAGCAGCAGGCGGGACCCAACCACGCCCTCGCTCCCGTCCGGCGATCCCAATCCCGCACCCGGGAGACGCGCGAGGAGGCCAGGCAGCGCAAGTTCCGCTATCTGTACCAGGTGCGCACGGCCCGTGGTGACATCATATCGCAGGTGAGTGGTTAGACCCGTAAATGCGAGTAAAGGTGTCCAACAGAATGCAACAGTATATGTATGCAATCCTTTAGACACCTTAGCGTGTGTCTACTGTGTAGCAGACCAAGCTGATCCTGATCTCTTGTTTGCAGAACTTCGTGTCGGCTCTGCAGAAGCGCATCCAGCTGAGCGGCACGGAGACGCCGTCGGAGAGATCGATCAAGAGCAGCTCGAACGAGCGGAACACGTTCCGGAGCGACCGCACGCACTTCACCACCATCCACGATCCGGACTCGGAGCTGTGCGACAAGATCGAGATCGTCCGTGACATTGGATAACAAACAAGCAATAGCTACATGTAACTATACCCGTAGGGGGGCTACGGGCTGCGGTACTTGGGCGCTGATGTGGCCATGGTCGGGGGACACAACCGTATGGTTGGATAGTTGAACAGGATTGGGGGCTCTAGGGAGCTCTAGGGGGCGGCGGAGGACTCACACAAGTACGGTTGCATGTAGACTTTGTAGACGAGGCACCAAGTGCCGGACACACCACAAACGGAAGCGGAAATGGTGGCACAGAACCGAGTGGGTGGTCATTGGAAGCTTTAAATATCAGAGGATATACGACGGATCTGGAGCTGGTTTCGCATGGAAGCCTTGGAGCTCGTGCCAGCCGCAGATCAGCGGGACGAGATAGCCTAGACTAAGATTAATCGCATCGTGCACAGCTAGAGTCTAAGATGATGGACAGCACGGAAGGAAGCTGGCAGGGCGCTTTTGTTCTCTTCACTTAATCGAATGTTACTACAGATAGGAACACCTACTACATAGCGATGGGCTGCGTGATGCATGATCGTGGCGGATCATGCGTACCTGGGACTCCTGCAACTACACTATATCCAACGCAGTACTCGTAGCTTCTCCCACTTCGTATATAGCCAGCGTATATAGCAATTGCAATTACTAATCCGGTTCTCTACCATTATAATGGGATGCATCCAGCTGCAGGTGCCCATACCATGCCCATTTCAACTATCTAGCAAGATATATATAGCATTACGTTGTAAACTCCAAACATTCGGATGCAGAGCAGTTTCCCGGAGGCTCAAGGCAGGCGAAAATACAATACAATACCTATTAAGTACAATAAGAGAGGGGGGAGGGGGGTGTGTGCATTCCATCTAGAATGGACACAGCCATCTAGACTAGAACTAGGATTAGCCAGTTAGCCGGATGAGCCAAAGCTAAGCCAGTAAATCACAATCCGCTGCAAGGGGCTCGCACTTGGGCTCGACCAAGTCAGAATCCAACGATCCGCTCGATCAGCCGTCTTAGCGTTATCCGTAAGATTAGCGTTCGAAATATATATATATACTTTAAGACATTAGATCCATGCAAACAGCGGTACAAACTTCAGAAATTCACGCTATAAATGCTAGATGAGACATACCAATTTAAGTGATATAAAGCATTTTAAACGGTCTGACTATGGGGCTTAATCGGTTCACTAGCGCGAAATGCGTCCGTGCATCTGGTTTTACGAAGTCCTGCGGTCTTCCATGCTCCTTTGTTTCCAAGCAATTTGCAATTCATTTCAAAGTACGGACGTATTTTTCATTCCGCAGCACGGATTAAGCCCTTTTAGCTGGACACAACTACAAGATAATTAGATAAAGTGGTGCGTTTAGAGGAGGAACTGGAACTGGGGGGTTCTTTCTCCTCGACGGAGGATTGGACATTGCCGGGCAGGAACTTCCATGTCGAATCGGTTGGTTTCCAAATCGCAAACACCTATACAACTCAAGTTTCCTGTTAAGTTGATTAGCAATTAGTTTCTAGGAATGGCTGCCGTCCGCAATTGTTGATTTATTACTATTACTATAAATATGCATATATTTGCGAATTTTGTTCTCATACTTTGATTAGTTGCTCACTCTATCCTCCGGTCGTTTTAATGTTCAACAGCAATGTCTAATCGCAGGATAAAGCATTTCAGTAAGGGGTTCGACACACTCAATTTAAAAGTTTAAAAAAAGATATAAAACAAAAGAATAATAACTGCAAACTAAAGTAGTGAAAAGCATAAAAGAGTTGCACACACATGTATACACCACTAATGAAATCCAATTAAAAACTAATATAACAAAAAGGCCAAAAGCGATTATAACCAGGAAGAATCCGATTTCCGAATGAAATCAAGTCTCGAGGACGGGCTGCCAAAGATTAAACAACTTGTAATGAGCAAACAGAAAAGTAATATTAAATAAACGATGCAGGCCACACGTGCGTTTTTCTTCTTTGAGTTACAGAATCTCCTAACCACCAAGTGGATCAAATGACAAAACACTGGCCTCTTCGTGTCTAATTGTTTATTAATAATAACACATCGGAATACAGTGGCGTGGCGTCGATCTGATTCGGATGCCAGTTCGGCCAGCAACGGCAGGAGCAAGAATCAAGGATCAAGGATCGAGAATCAAGAAGAAACACAAACGATCGGTTCAGAATTCAAGTAATTGAACATTCGTGTATTTGTTTTATTAGCCGATGATGGTCTGCATTCATCGCTGGGGAAAGCACAAACACAAACGCAAACACAAACTAGTCTCTGTTGCAATTGCTGGATTCTGGTTACCACGCTCCTCTACCTCCGTCCGTCCATCGACCGCGTCCTGTGTGTTTGGGTGCTGGATTGCTGGGTTTACTGTGTGTTGCTGCTTAATGGGCGCAGCTTAGATGCGGCCGGGGAATGTGCCGCTCTCGCGCTGGTCGTCCCACTTCTCCACCCAGGCGTTGGGGCACATCGACTTGTAGACCTTCTGGAAGTAGTTGCAGGGCGCGAAGTCCTCGCCACGCTTCTTCTGGCAGCGGTGGAAGTCGATGTACGACTGGTAGCAGTAGCGGGTCACGTTCTGGTTAGGGAACCGTGGGTCGAACGGGGCGGTCTCCAGCTTGTAGGCGGACATGTTGCTGCTGTCTGACGATTTGTCGCTGCTTTTGTTTTTGGACATGAAAAATTGCATATAGACTTTAGTTGGCAAACGAAAATAAAAACATAACGAAACGGAACGGTAAGGCAACCAAAAAGTAAACCAAGGCGAAGACCGGGACAGATGGAGCGTTGTCCAAGTGAAAAAGAAAGAGACGAACACAATGGGGTGGGATGGGGATGGTAGGCGGTACACAACCGAATCGAAATCAAACGTAAATACAATTTCAGTGCATAAACGGGAAGGAAGAGATAGATATATAAATCACAAAGGTTAGTTCTTCGGTTTGCGGTTGCTTAATGAGCGGTATATATCATATTATATCATATTATATTATATTATTCGATTCGTGTGAAAAAAATACAAATTACGCTGCTCGCGCTTGCAGCTCATAAGCCCACCCTCGACTTAAACTATAAGCTACGCATCTCTGTTCGCTGCTTTTCGTGTACAAAACTTTCAAAGGGGCCGGGAAGGGATCGCTATGTGATGGTGTCTCGGGAATGCGTGACAGGGGTATTGGTCGAATCGAAATCGAATCTGCGGCTGGACAGTTAACGTTTCTCGCTCTATTTGCGTTCAAGTTCATGTTTCTATGGAAAGCGCGACTATTTCGGCGACTACTTGACCAGCGGCCGCTTGCCGTTGTCCGTATCGCAGGCGTTGCTCTTGTACTTGTTGACCTCGGCCAGGTACAACGACCAGAAGTCCTTCGGGTCCACGTCGCTCTCATTGGGCGTCTTCACCTTGGCCACTACGCCAGTTTTGAGGACCTTTCCGCCGCGACGTCGTCCCACGATGGGTGGCGGCGGCGCCAGCTTGCCGGCCGCCGCGGCAGCAATGTACGGCGCCGCAGCACTGCTGGCAGCTCCCACTGCAATGGCCGGCAGTGCAGGCCCTGTGGAGGTCGTCTCCGGCGGGACCAACTGCTGCTGCATGACTTCCTTGACCGCTGGCGGCACTAACTGGCTGGTCGCTTGTTGCTTTTGGCCCTCCTGCATCTTCTTAAATAATTCCATGAACGAGCCGTCGTTGGCGAAGACAGGATGCGATGGTGGCTCCGGCTTTGGCGGCGGATACACTTTGCCCTCCCTGGCCAGTGCTTCGCGCAGCTTTTGCTCCATCTCGCGGTGAATGCGCTCCTTGTCAAAGGGCTCGTCAGTGTCCAGGTTGTAGTAGGCGCCCACCGCGGACGCGCCACTGCTCTTGCCAGCCAACTGGACCTGATTTGTGGCGGCAGCAGCTGCAACAGCTGCTTTCTGTACGGCGCTTAGCTCCGATTTACTGGATGACGATGCATGTTGGC
The DNA here is from genome assembly GCF_004382195.2 of Drosophila sechellia. NCBI lineage: Eukaryota > Metazoa > Arthropoda > Insecta > Diptera > Drosophilidae > Drosophila > Drosophila sechellia. Next base: position 19,855,511 of record NC_045954.1, read on the forward strand.
CTCTTCGGCTGTTGTTGGATCCATGGCCAATGTCAGAAGAGGACGGTGATTCCGAGCGTCGATAGTGGCTAGAGCGCCTTGAGTGGTCCCTATCGCGATCACGTTCTCGATCCCTAGAGCGATCTCTGGAGCGATCTCTGGAGCGATCTCTGGAACGATCTCTGGAACGATCTCTGGAGCGATCTCTGGAACGATCTCTGGAGTCGTGGTCTCTATGGTAACGGGATGACTGCCGCTTCTGGCGGCGGCGACGCTGGCCAAAGCGTTCGGCGGAGTGGCTCCGACTGCGGGAACGCGAATGGCTGCGACTGTAGCGACTGTGCTCTCGTCTGGAGGATCCGGAAAATGAGCCACGCTCGTAGTAGCCGCGCTGATGGCCGCGTGCGGCGCTCCGCTGGTGGCCGTCCTCCTGATCCCGCTGATAGTAGGGCAGGCGGGCCGCCGACATGTCGGTTGTGGATGTAGTGATGATCTGCAAATCGAAACTGTGCCGCGTTAAATCGAGCAGTTGACAGAGGCGCGTTTACGAAATACCTATATACACAATATCTGTATACTTTGTAATCAGTTAGCTTTTTGTTCTTTTTTTTGGATCTGCGTTTCGGTTCGGTTCGGTACGGTTCGATTCTATTCTTTTCTGTTCGGTTTGGCGCGTGTCAGAATCTTGAGGGAGAACCAGGAATCGATAATCGAGAATCTAGCATTATTTTCGCGCAGTGTCTTGACTTGGCTGGCGCTGGCTCCTTGACCGGGTCGAATCAGAATCAAAATCGGGGTGACATTGTGTACAGATTCGGGAGCCGGAACTCCAACCAAGTGGACGGGCGACAAGTAATGCTCGCGACAAGTAATGCTTCACTGCGCAGACGCGACTCTTATGCAATTTTGATACTCAGACTTGGATTTGGATGCATTGATTTGATTTGATTTGGACTCGATTTGATTTGATTCGATTCGATTTGATTGGATTGGTACTTGGCTGGCAGATTTCTGTTTGATAAAATGAGAAATGGTAATTTACTTGTTTGCGATGTCCGCTGCGGTGGAAGTGGATGTGGAAGGTGGCGTTGCTCCAACGTTGCGGCTACGTTACGTTATCATCCGTGGATGTTGTTCGTGCTGCTCGCCGTTGCTGCTGCTGTGGATGCGGAGGAGTCCTTCCGTTTGGCTGGCTACGTGCGAATCAGTGCGATTCAGCTTGTTAGCCTTTTAGCTTTTAGTGGCGATTTGTGCTTAACTCTTGACTGATTGCGACTCTGAAACGTATCGGATTTTCGGATTCGCCTGCATGGAAAAATGACTTGAACGCATGAATACAAAACGTTACTCGAACCAGGACGCGCTGTGCAGGGGGTTTGATCTGATCTGATTTGAGTTGAGTTTTCTTTCTGGCTACAAAATAGTGGCTACGTTAAGGGGACTGTTTCTGTTCGCTTTCCGTTGCAACCCCTCGGTGGACAGCGGTGACTTATGTAACCCTGGGGATCCGTACGCCCATTCGGTTACGGATCCATTTGGTGGGGGCCAACTTACGCAGGAGGATGCAGACCCGGCCCGCCCCTCCTCAAACAACTCACCCCGACAGAAATGACTAACCCGAGTACATCAGCGAGTTATGTAACTTGTACTTTTTTCTTTCTTCTTTTCCTGCTGCCCGAGGAATTCACCAGCGGAAGTGTGTAAGTGCGCTAGTGTATGTGTGTGTGGGTGTGAGCGAGTGTTGCGAGTTGGAGTGGCGAAGTGGCGCCGCGCGGCCAAGTTAATTCTTGCTTTGGATGGCATCGATCGGTGCCTTGGCTTACGGTCTGGTGTACTTGATAAGGTGCCAAAACGAAAAACATACCTTTGTTGTTACGAGAGTACGACGAAAAATTTTCAACTGCCGAGAATCTCACGAGCCTGGCGATAGGTATAGCGATGGGCTGGCACAAAACTATCGAGTGCTGTCACAGTGACAGCTAGAGCCAGGCTGCCAGATCGCCCAGCTGTTGGCCAGTGTTGCTTAGCGTGGGATTCGGAGTGGAGTCTCGAGTCCGAAACTGCGACACGCGCAGGCAAATGGAAAACACAAGTCGCCTCCTCCGCCGTTGATGATGGGAAGCAATCATCCCGAGCACGGGACCAAGCCGAGATCCACCAAACACCACAAGCAACAGAACCACCGAGTGGTGCGCAAGCAGCCGCCGCGCCCCGCAGTCAGCGACCGCCACAACATCTACATCACCAGCAAGACAGACTTGAAGGCAAGTAGAACTGAACTCATGCTGGATGGTGAATCGCCCAAGTGCTAAGTGACCGAGTCCATCTCCCTTACAGGCCCAGCAGCGCCGCTGCGAGGAGCTGATCAACTCCGGGGTCCACGAGATCTTTCTGCATTGCATGGGCTTCTCCGTCACCCGCGGCCTCAATATCGCCCTGCGCCTCGTCCAGAATTCTGAAGGCGCCCTCAGCTACGCCATCAACACCTCCACCGTTCAACTGGTGGACGAACTGCACCCTCTGTGCGATGCCGAGGACATAACCTTCCGCCAGCGCAACAACTCGGCCCTGCACATCAAGATCTCCAATAACAGTCTCTTCGACATCGTCGTGCCGCAACCGTCGCAGTCCCAGACGCAAGCCCAGTCCCTGGGCCAGTTCCGAGGCAAGGCGAAGGCCAGGCAGTAGCATGTTCAAACTCTCGGAGCTGGTGCGCTGGCTGGGGCTCACCGAGTTCGAGATCCTGGTCAACCTGTGCGGCCTGCTTGTGTTCACCATCACGCTGGCCGTCAAGCTCCATCTGCAGGCCAGGGCCGGACCCGGCGGCATACTCCCGGAGCCCATGGGCGACTGGTTCACCGTTTTCAGCCCCCTGTTCTTCATCGACATCTGCAACGCGTACTTCTGCGTCATTGTGGGCATTCGCATGTACCTGGACTCTAACAACAAGCGCAAAGCCCTGCATCGCTTCATGTGGAGCACGTATTTCCTGGTGCTCATCGCCATCTTCAAGTACCTGCTCTGCCTGAAGCTATCCAGCAAGACGGGCCTCGAGTACTCGGAGGTCTTCTCGCCAATCTTCGTTCTGCTGCAGCTTGTGGCTGTGCGCGCCTGCCAGTTGCCCAACTCCATCTGAACCGTAGACGTAGCAAAGTCCTAGTTCTGTATTATGCATATAACTATTCTGATATGATACGCAGGTGGAAGCCTTTTAATCATTGGGTGTTGCATGGATTGGTAGTTATCTATATACGCAATGTGTACAATAATTTTTAAGCGGTACGAAATTTATGTTTCTGATATAGCATATTTAATATATAAGAATTATGTCTGATCTGATTCGGTATGAAGGACATATGCTTTTTAATCAATGGTTACAGATCTACGCACTATCATTTGTTGACAATTTCAAACAATTTAATTTGATGTACAAATTCAATTTATTAAGCTAATATGATTTTCTTCTTGCTGTTGTTGCCAAAAGCAACATTTTTTATAAATTATAAGTGATAAATATCATTTTAAGCTCATTGTTTTAATTTAATATGGAGCTAATGTTTTTCAAAACAAAATATGTGAAATTTTTATAATGGAGTTGAAATTATTTAACAATTAATTCCGTCTGGTCAACAATTTATTATTTAGCAACTCCCAATTAAATCATTTAGTTTTTATTCGATTTTTTTGGAAATTTCTCTTGAGTCCGAACGTTAGTGTTGGGCAACACGGGTGGTGCGCCTGCGATCAGGTGGCAGCCCCAAGGGAAACTGATTGCTCAGCTCCGCCCGAAACGAATCGAAACAATAACACAAACTGTTCACTTAGTCCGGAACTCTTGGAATCCAGCAGCACCATGTCCACACTGAACCGCCCCAAATCCCCGCACACGCCTACCGCCATTAAAAAGGGCGAGAAGGAGGACAGCTTCTGGGACAAGTTCAGCACTTTGGGCCGCAAACGCGGCACCCGCGAAGGTAAGTCTCCTTGGTGATTGGAGCTCTCCAGATGGCTCTTCTCGGCCAGGAATTGATGGTTATCCCAGAGTATTCCATTCTTGGACCCCTGAACCTCTAAAAAGTGTCCCAAAATGACCCAATGGATCCTCCCCCTGCGCACTGGAAGCTCTTCTGGGAACAGATGTGCGGATGCGCTGATTAATCAGAACATTGCGTCACTGTTGACCCACACACGCAAACGGCGCTGACAATCGAGAGTGTGTGCGTGTGTGTGAGATGGCCTTGTGTCGTCATCGTTTTTGTTTACCTTGTTGATGGTTTCTTTAAATAACATTAATACACCCCCGCTTGATCCATTTGCAGTGAAGAAGGTCCAGGAGGAGGGCAAGTACGCCATCGACTCGCCCGGATCGCCCAGCCAGTATGACATCCCGCCGGAGGACTATGCCCTGCGTAAGTGGATTCGTTTTGAAGGGGCATCTGCTCGTATACCCATCGCATTTCCCACAACTCATCGCATTTGATCCTACAGGCGAGCACGAACAACGCGCCGTCATCGATCCACAGTCCATCAGTGATCCCGAGGTGATTAAGCTGCAGCGCATCCTCGTCGACTGGATCAACGACGAGCTGGCCGAGCAGCGCATCATTGTTCAGCACCTGGAAGAGGACATGTACGACGGCCAGGTGCTGCACAAGCTGTGGGAGAAGCTCACCGGCAAGAAGCTGGACGTTCCGGAGGTCACCCAGTCGGAGCAGGGCCAGCACGAGAAGCTCAACATCGTCCTGAAGGCCGTCAATCATGTGAGTAGAGTTTAGCTACTGCAGGTTTTAAAAATCGGAGTTACCCAAAACCCATTAATACATAAATTGGGTTATTGGTTTTTATATAACATTTCATTATTTATCCTTTCTTAAAGTCGAAGGGAATAACTATTATTCGATTTACAAGTAACATTCCCTTTCTCGCGATATAAGAATAAACATAATCCTTGCCCCAACAGACACTCGGCTTTCACCAAAAGATTCCCAAGTGGTCGGTGGCCAGCGTGCACTCGAAGAACATCGTGGCTATACTGCATCTGCTGGTGGCTCTGGTGCGCCACTTCCGGGCGCCCGTTCGCCTGCCAGAGAACGTGTTCGTGACCGTCGTTATTGCGGAGAAGAATGCGGGCGTGCTGAACGCGCAGAAGTTCCAGGAGCAGATAACGTCCGAGTACGACGACCTGGGCATGCGCTGCGAAAAGGACGCCTTCGACACGCTGATCAACTGTGCGCCGGACAAGCTGGCCGTGGTGAAGAAGTCCTTGATCACATTCGTAAACAAGCACCTGGCCAAGCTGAACTTCGAGATCAGCGATCTGAACACGGACTTCCGCGATGGTGTCTACCTGTGCCTGCTGATGGGCCTGCTCGGTGGATTCTTCGTGCCGCTGCACGAGTTCCATTTGACGCCGCAGGACGTGGATCAGATGGTCAGCAACGTGGCCTTCGCCTTCGACCTGATGCAGGACGTGGGCTTGCCCAAACCAAAGGCGCGGCCGGAGGACATCGTGAACATGGACCTCAAGTCCACCCTGCGCGTCCTCTACAGCCTGTTCACCATGTTCAAGGACTATGCCTGAGTGGGAACCAGATGGAACGAGCCAGCGGGTCGCAGGAGCAACAAGCGGCGCCAATTTTACATTTTATATTAACTTTTTGATAGTGTTTACACTCCTAATTTATGTGCATTCTCGAAACTGATTGTAGGCGATGCAGCGGTTAATACTTACTGATCCTAACTCTCAAAACCACAACTAAATGCTGCTCCGCGTACAATCAGCCCAAGGAATGCTTATATATATATATATATATTTATGTGTGTCGTACGTCTAACCACTGCGAACTGCTCCAGATTCAGATTGCTCGGAGCAGGAAGGAGCAGAGCAGAGCAGAGCTAACCCAAACCCAAAATCCGGCGGCCAGTTGTTAACTTGTCTTACTCACGTGCCAGACGTTGTAGTTGTTACTAAGTGAATTTATTGTATTAATACATTATTTGAACACAATAACCGAGATTGTGCCTTCAGATCACACAGAGCTTTTGCAAATTATGTCACAGATCAGATTTTAACGCTGTAAATGTAGAAGTTTACGGAAAAGTCTTCAAAAAAAATTTTATTGTGTACGTTAAAAATTTGGATTAGAAAAAATCAATAAATATTGCCAATAGCATATGTGTTATTCTATTTTAAACAGTTCCAAGGCGCAAAATTTATCCGGGGCTGCAGCACTCACAAACGCCAGCTTCCATCCCATACACATGTAAGTTGTTTTGAGCGTCTCCAATTTATTGAGAAACCTTAATAATTTGCTGAACGCTTTGCTATTTGAATTGTCGCGGTTGCGCGCGCAATTCGCAACGGTCTGTTATCGATCACAGCCGCGAGCAGGCTGCCAGATCGCTTCCCGTATGGGAACGATTTCGCATCAATTTTCGATTGCTGACCGGTATAATTTGAAAAGTAACTTTTTCAAACTGACCGAATTTTGGTTCTTGGCCAGATGTTGGCCATGATTCTAAAAGCTAGTAATTAGCAACTTGCGTTGATTGCAGCCGCTTAACAAAGCCGCTTAACCAGATATGTCTTAAAGTTATGTGTTTCGTTTCGAAACAAGGTGGCAACCATGCGCATGCTTTTTATGATTTTCACAATAGCCGAGCGAAGTTTCAAGATTCTAGAACTACCCATCACACCAACGCTCTTGCTGCGCCGCCAGTCCCACAACTACGGCTACGACTACACCAGTCCCACGCACATCGAACTCAGCCGGGAGGCCACTCGCCTGGTAATCCGCCGTCTGCAGCGCACCGTTCTCCGCCTGATCCGTGACCCGGACTTCATCATGTCCGCCGAGGCGAATCCCGAGATGGATAAGGAGCACCAGGAGTCCCCATTCGCAGCGCACCGCAAGGCCGGTGCCAGCGGTGCCGGCAAACAGGACTCGAACTGCCGCACCTGCAACGATTTCAAGTCGTGGTCCAAGCAGCAACGCCTCATCTCCAACGTGCAGAGCGCCAAGGTGACGCGACCCCATTGCCCACTTCGCCTTCGCAAGCAGGACGTTAACACAAGCCTCTTCCACTTTCATACTCCTCCAGGTGAAGCACATGGCCGCCGCCGAGAAGCTGACCGTCAACGCCGCCGAAGATCTGCCCCGCGACGACTGCCCGCTGGACAAGGTGAGGCTGGGAATTTCCACCTGGGGACTGCTCCACACCATGGCCGCCTTCTACTCGGACAACCCCACGGACACCGAGAAGCGCGACATGAAGACCTTCTTTGAGGTTCTGTCGCGCCTTTACCCCTGCGAGTTTTGCGCCAAGGACTTTCGCACCGAGTAAGTGCATCTTCGACCCATTTGAAAAAGCTGACACTCTAACTGGCCCTCTGTTGCAGCCTGGACGTCAACCCCATCAATGTGAACTCCCAAAAAGAGCTAGCACTGTGGCTGTGCAAGTTCCACAACCGGGTGAACGACAAACTGGGCAAACCGCTCTTCGACTGCACCAAGGTGAACGAGAGGTGGCGCGACGGCTGGCTGGACGGCTCCTGCGACTAGGCGCCGCAGCCAACCCTCGCCGAGAAGCCCCGTCTCCCGCCCGTTGCAGGCTGCCATGTTGACCAGACTTTGTCCCACATTTTGCTCGGCTGGCCCACAACTACAACCACGGAACACGGGACACCTGCTCGGCGGTGTACCGCCGCCACCCAAAACTGTGCCCTGTTTCTGGCCGGAGGCCATGCTGCTCACCAGTCGGAACCTGCGTCAGCGTGACATTAAATTGAGTTATGTTGTAATAGAGCGACACACTGAAGGTCCATTGTTAAATGATTTGCTGGCTATGAACTCCATTAGAATACACACATTATGTTGAGGACCCGTATTGTGCCTTCTCACTGGCCCTGCAGATATTGCAATCTCTAATCTGCCGACTGGCGTTTATTAGATTAGAATGGTGGCCCTTTTATGCCGAATCATAGGTGGTGTATGGGGAAGGCAAATGCTTTGCACTTCGATAAGCTGGTGGTGGAAAGATCTAGAGCGTTCACTACTTCTTCCTCGGAGATCGGTACAATGCTTATTTGGTTCAAAATTAGGGGATTTGGCTGATACTTATATAGTTTTTAGATTTCTTTTCTATCCTACCTAACGGACTAAAGGTGTTTAAATTTGTCTGCTCTGGTTATATATATATATTTTTTTTATATTTATATTAAATATCATTTTTTTATTGATTGCAAGCAACGAACCATTGATATTTTATTCACTTAACATTTGTAATATGTTTTTAATAAAATATTTTAATATGTTTAAAATGAGAGATATCCAAATTAGTGGAATTTTCGTAAGAGTAGGCCATTATATGATTTACTTATATGACATAACAGAATTGCTCATCAATCCTAATAAGTTGTATAAGCGGGGAAATTTAAATTTGGCTAATTAAAGATATTTAATATGTCCAATTTAGATAACGATATTTTCGATACGTAATTAACTGCGATAACTCGTTCGATAGCTCTTCGTTCAGAAATAGCCAGATTTGGCCGAGAAATAGCTGCCCCTGCAGCACCGCTGCCCGCACATTGTCTTGGTAGCCAACACTGGCACAGATCGAACTACAGTTAGTTGCCTGCTGTCTTTTGCGCGTCGCACGTATCACTTCGTCAGATTTCTCGATTTGGCCGAGCAGAGTAGAGTGTAATTACCAAACAAAGAAATGCGCCTAGCTCAAATTGAATAAATAAAAGCGCCCGCCGTGTGTGACAATCACTTTGCCCACCCCCTTTGGTCAGAAAAGGAGCGCCACTAGCAGCGGAGGAAGAAGCAGCAGCGCCATCACCACCACCAGTTGTAGTACAGGAAGAAGAAGAAGCAGTTGCCCCGAGAGAGAGAGAGAGAGAGAGAGAGAGGACAAAGCTAAGACAGGGCTGTTCGACAACCAGGTGTTTACATCCTGCAATCCGCCATCTGTGTGTGTGTGTGCATGTCTGTGTGTTGTGTCGTCATCGAACAGCCGATTAAAATATTGAAAACCGTGCAATAAACAATAGTGTCTGTTCCCCATTCATACTTATTTATTTATTATAATTTTTTTTTAATTTTTTCCCTGTGCCCCTCCCCACGTGCGGTTAATCGAACACTGAAGTGCTAACACGAAATTGCGAATTGTAAAATTCACAAGGTGCACAATTCGAAGCCAAACGAGATCCGTAGCCACATCGCAATAGCAGAATGGCCCCGGCTCTAAGCAAATTGGCCAACAACCAGAGCGCCATCGTCGGCGTGGCGGGCATGACGGCGGCCCTCTGGATAATTGCCTACGGAAAGATGTCCAACAAGAAGCGGTAAGCCCCCCTCCCCCTCTTGATCTTAATTACGGATAATTGTGGCTCAACCATGTTATGCAGTACCACATATTGGTCAACCAATATGCAGTATTCTACGAACATCTTATTGCGCAAGGTCTCGGTCTTGGCCATCGAAGTGTCCGTGATATTGACTTGAGTTTGGTTTGCTGTGTATGTGTATGTATGTACATACAGATTTGTTTGCCGGACATGCGATGCGATGCCACTATTGTGGGTCATCTGGCGGACTGCAAAACTGGTTTTCCGATGGCCTTTTCTGCCACACTGTATGCACTTCCCCCTCATTGTAGTCCGGTTTCAATTGATTCGTCCAGCAGCCGCGCACAGTGGGCCAGACAGTTCGTTTGCAGCTCAAATACTGTTCTTTTTAGTTGCCATAATTTAATAATAAGTTTGGCAACCGCCAGCTTACGTTTTATATTAAAATAGTCAAAAGATCCTCAAAAAGATGTTTTTGAGTGCATTCCCAATAAATAAAGTCAACAGATCATCGATTCACTTGAGTAGATATGAACCAAAGTAGCTGCATCTGTTGCAATCTATCCCTATTATATAGATATACTGATATCTAGGCGAGGTCTGAGTGTATATGTTGTCTGGGAGGAACGGAGGAATTCCGCGCACTTAGCAGGTACACCCAGATAGGCACTACATTTCCGGCCAAACAGCAAACTCGATTACCAAAGCCTTCTCGGCGCCCTCGACTATTATGGCCCGAATAGCCACTTCTTGGCGGCCTGCTCCATTGCGGTATCGTGTTAAGGATTTCCCCATCGAGCACCTGCGATGCGGACTTGATTCCCCGGTTAAGGGCCACGTTTCGGTGCTCGGATGGACTTGGTCTTTAGCGCTAATCTAATCGACAACGAGCCAGTCTACAGCACTCCATCTATATGCCCCATTCCACTATCGCCACTCGTGCCGATTATGCTGTTGTTAACGCGCCCGATATTTGGCCATATTCGATGTGTGCGGGGTTCGGCGCGCAATTGCCCGCTATCAGTCGATTCCATCTAATTGAATAAACTTAAACTGAACGGGGAAAGCGGGCGCAATCGACTATTTGCATGACAGAGCCAATTAATTAGACAGATTGCGCAGCCAGCGGCATGGGATTGGGGGGATCTGCGTGGCTGCATGTGCCACTCGATAATTGCTGGCATTACTCCGATATTGAATACCCAACTGGTGGCCACCACTTTCAGCAACTTCTCTGCAGTGCACTGCACTTTGGCAGGCGATCGAAATCGAGCATTTTAATGCGCTGTTTACTTTTTTATGCAACTTTTGCGAGCCACTTGTGGATGGCCCCTAAATTTATGCGCCATTCCATTGTTCGAATTCTGCACAGTCGATGGTGGAGTCGGTTCAATGGATGCAGTGACTGGACACTCCAGAGTCCAGCCAACCAAATGGGCCTCGCCAGTGGAGCTCCACTTCGATTATGCTTTTGAATTTTGTGGCTCATTTCATATAATTTAATTTAATTTCATTCATTCTATGATTCACTTTCAAGTGCAAGAGCTAATCGCTAAATGATTAAGAACGTTGAAAGTTTAAAAGGGACTTTTCGACTGTGTCAATGAGTTTCCGAGTAGCAACGCCTCTTGCACAACTTTATCGGCGCTTTTTTATTGGCGTTTTTATAGCCCCATATCAAGGACAGGCCCTAGAATTGTCAACTGATATGGCATGGTTATGCTAGCTCGCATCAAGGGTTTGGACAACTGGACAACACACCCAAGCCCGTCTGTCCAAAGGTCCAAACACTTTGACATCCAGCAGCCTGCCTTGCAAGCGAACACGCAACCACCGGTGGGCAGTTTGCTTTGGGTGTTGCAACAGCACTCGATTGTACCCCTTACCCGGACCCGAATCCGTACCCATACTTATACCCACACCCATTCCATGGATGACATGATGACACCCGGGTATAAAGCATAAACATTACAGCCGTGCCGTTTAATGACTTGCGACGGGCCACAATATAGCCACAACGTTGGATGGCGCAGAAGAGAAGCGCAGAGGACCAGTGGCTTCTGGTTTCATTTTTCCATTTTCATTCGCATTCCCATTCCCATACCGAGCTCTTTGCCTTCGAGGTGGGTAATGGGTAATGGGGTATAGGTGTTAATTTGTGTAAAACTTGCTCTGTTTTTCACAGGTAGACACATTCTGTCTCGCCCCACCCGTCCCGCCGGCTGTTGCGCAATACCTTGTGTGCGCCGTACTCGGTGTGCTCCAGAGTTTCGGATGGGGAAGTGGAAGAGTCGGATGGATGAGAGACCTTGTGCCCGGGAAACGCTTGGCCCGCGGTAATCGGCTTGCCCCGCAAGGCAGCCATTTGTCGTGTAATTTGTATAATTTTCGCCTTTACTCGGACGGTGCGTGAAATGAGATCGTAATTTCAATGCAGATTCGCAGCCGAGCGCTGACATTTGCACCTGTTGCGGATGCCACGTTGCCAAGGCCTGTCTACCGCTCACTCACTTACTCACTCGCTCGCTCACTCGCTCACTCGCTCTCACTTCCGAGACATCGCAAGCGGAGTGGAGTGAGCGTCGAGTGCCGGCAGACTGACTACGGGTCTACATGTAACAGTCAAGGCAACAGGTGATGAGTGTGCCCGCCTATCTGAGCTATCTGATTTTGGCCAGCGTTTATCAGACACACTAGCTCCTTAGCCGCTGCTATCGGCTACCGGCACAAGAAATAACCACTGAACTTTGATCGCAATCGGCGGCCAGATCTCTATCTGAGTCAGACGCCAGCCGATCTTCTCGCGCACGGGTTCAATGTACCCCCCATTAGGCGATCGCCGGCGATTAGCGAAAGAGAGCTTTGGATGAATTGCAGGGGCAGGCGATTCGGAATGGGAATGGGTATGGCAATGGGAGCCACCGGTGTTGACCTATGGACCCAAACACATGTTCCACGTATAGGCTAATATACTACGAATCAATAAAGGAAAACCACACGAGAGACAGCCAGGCACACAGACGGATTGAAAGATAGATAGATGGAAACATATGTATATATATATATATAGAAATAAATACAAGAGCGCTATGAATAATTCAGTGATCTGCGCAGCGATATCTAAGAAATAACCAAGTCATCACGACTCGTCGCTTTTTCCAGCCTGCAGATAACCAAGGCGCGAGCTTTGTACTTTGTTTGGCCTAACATACCAGTAGCGGCACCACCAGCACCTCGCATCTCATCACCCACATCATCCCATAGACTTCGCACCCTGGGCAGGTGGCGATGTCGGACTCCATCCGATACGATACGATCCGATCCGATCCGATCCGATCCGATTGGCGATCCAATGCCGGATAGCCAATGGCCCAGTGGCTCGTGTTGAGCTGGTCAGCTCTATTCATCCGGACCTTGATCCCACAGCGATTAGCAGCCCAAAAGAATTCGAGCACTTTTCTCATACAGCAAATTTGGGGGAAATGGGCTTTTTTTAAAGAACGCTCAAGCAAAAGCGATAACGAATGCCCATAGTTTGTGAGTAATGTGTGAGATAGATAAACAATTTAGCCGAATTTGCATGCAATCTTAAATGAATATGTTAGGGTTCTTCGAAATAATAATCGGATTAATTGATAAAACTTATCGATAGGCTAATTAGCCTGAACATTTTGCGAATTACGCACGTTAAATGTTGGAGTTAAAAAGTTGGCCAAATGATTTATAGGTCGATTCCATGGCATCTTGGTTGGAAAAGTTTCTACATATAATATTAAGTACTTTGCTCACAGCGAATTCGTTTGCAGTATTGCTGCATAGACCGGATAAATGTTTGTTTATCAAACGAGTCGAATATTTAGAGTGGTGACTCGCTAACGCACACAACATTTAACAGGCTTCATGTGAATAATTTACCGGATTGTAAAAAGTACGATCGATGAGCGAGCCGTTTTTTAATTTTTATTTCTTTATTTGTCATTAAGCAGCCTAATGAAGTGCGCGTCTTATTGTTGTATTTAATCCCACACCTCCATTGCAAATAAGCGACTTTATGGAGGCATTAAACACGAAGTTCGTTCTTTATGTGCGGCGCCGATGATAGCGACTGGCTATGAAAAGGCAAAGGTTGCTATTCAAATTGGCTATGCCAACAGGGAGTTAAACCATTCTGATTTATTTCATAAATTTGCCATCAACGTTGCACATTTGTCAAGTGAGTCGAGTGGCCAATGATCGAAATGGCACAACATCGTTGGCTGAAAACGGTTTGGAGTGATAAGACCGCTCCTCTTATCAACATTTCTCATAACTGGTGAACGATTTTTAATTTATTATTAAGTTTATTGAGCCATAACCCAAATCCATTAGCACTCAATGGAGGTTTTTAGGCAGCCCAATTGTCTGCCACATATATGTATTATCATATCTATATATTTATAAAGGGCAAACAGAAAGAACATTTGTAAATCCGGTTAACTAATAGAGTTATTAATCACATTTGATTGCTTCAACTCCTTAAACATGCTATCTTCATTGCAGAAAACCCGGCTATGAGGACAAGATCCAGTACACAATTGCCGAGAAGAAGGAGAAGAAGGCGGGAAAGGCGCACGTTAACTCAGTATTCTTCAAACAGCTCCGCCAGCTACTCCGTAAGTAGACTCATAGATCCTTTAGCAGTCCCTCGGATCACCTGCAACCTTCCCTTCCCTTGCAGCCATCCTCATTCCCGGCTTTTGGAGCGTGGAGACCGGCCTGCTCTTCCTGGTGGCCGCCGCACTGATTGGCCGCTCGGTGAGCGACATCTGGATGATCCAGAATGCGACGGTGGTGGAGAGCACCATCATACACATGAATCGCACCAAGTTCAAGACGGCGCTGCTCAAATACCTGACAGCTCTGCCAGCGGTATGGGATACTAATGCGATTGCCCACACAAGGAATTGTTCTAGCTGCGCGTTGCTGTTTCTTGCAGATCTCCGTTGTGACCAACGTCCTCAAGTGGAGTTTGGGTGAGCTGAAGCTGAGGTTCCGCACCAACCTCACACACCACCTGTACAGTCAGTACCTAAAGTGAGTGCCATGGTCAGATTGCTGCGCCAGTCGGGCAGATATTAACCAGACTCGTTCGATTGCAGCGGCTACACGTACTACAAAATGTCCAACCTGGACAACAGGATAGCCAACGCCGACCAGCTGCTGACCACGGACATCGACAAGTTCTGCGAGAGCGCCACAGACCTCTACTCCAACATCAGCAAGCCCGTGCTGGACATCTTTATCTACGTGTACCGCCTGACGGTGAACCTGGGCGGCAAGACGCCATCGATCCTGATGCTCTACCTGCTCTTCGCCGGCGTCTTCCTGACGCGCTTGCGCCGCCCCACTGGTCGCCTGACCGTCGAGGAGCAGAAGCTGGAGGGCGAGTTCCGCTATGTGAACAGTCGACTGATCACCAACTCGGAGGAGGTGGCCTTCTACCAGGGCAACGTGCGCGAGAAGCTCACGCTGCTGGCCAGCTACTCCAAGCTGCGTTCGCATCTGCGCAAGTTCCTCGAGTTCCGCGTCAGCATGGGCATCATCGACAACATCATTGGCAAATGTACGAATGCATCTGCAACTATCTACATTCAAGTGCACCTGATTCCAATCCAAATCCAAATTTCGCCCACAGATTTCGCCTCCATTGTGGGCTTCTACGCCGTCTCCATTCCCTTCTTCTCCGAAAACCATCCGCTGCTGTCCGGCGAGCATAGCGGCCAGCGCCTGCAGGCCTACTACACGTACGGACGCATGCTGGTCAAGCTGGCGGAGGCCATCGGACGCCTGGTGCTCGCTGGACGCGAGATGTCCCGCCTGGCCGGCTTCACCGCCCGCATGACCGAGCTAATTAAGGTTCTGAGCGACCTCAACAAGGGCACCTACGAACGCACCATGGTTAACGGCAACAACCTTGCGCAAAACGCCGTCGGATCGGCGTCAAGCAACTTTGGACCAAACAAGGGCATCATGTGCTTCGAGGACAACATCATCCGCTTCGAAAAGGTGCCACTGGTGACGCCCAACGGGGATGTACTGCTGCAGGAGCTGTCTTTTGAAGTGAAGTAAGCGCATATATGATCCGGCTATGGCGATCACGATTACATTATCCTTGTAACGAATAGGCGATTGATTGCTTGATGCTCATTGATTTCGATCATTGCAGGTCTGGCACAAACGTCCTGGTCTGCGGTCCCAACGGCTGTGGCAAGTCCTCCCTGTTCCGCATCCTCGGTGAGCTGTGGCCGACGTGGGGCGGCAAAGTGACGAAGCCGTCGCGCGGCAAGCTTTTCTACGTACCTCAGAGGCCCTACATGACGCTGGGAACACTGCGTGACCAGGTGAGAAGCGATTTAATATCAGGAGTTTTTGGAATTTAACTATAACATCATCTGCTGCCATCGACAGATCATTTATCCACACACGCGCGATGACATGCGTCGCCTGGGACACAGCGACGAGGATCTCATGCACTACCTGGACATCGTGCAGCTGACCTACCTGGAGCAGCGCGAGAACGGCTTGGACTCCATCGAGGACTGGATCGACGTGTTGTCCGGCGGCGAGAAGCAGCGCATTGCGATGGCCCGGCTCTTCTACCACAAGCCGCAATTCGCCATTTTGGACGAGTGCACCAGCGCCGTCTCCGTTGATGTGGAGGGCAAGATGTACAGCTATTGCCGCGAGGTGGGCATCACGCTGTTCACGGTCTCGCACCGCAAGTCGCTGTGGGCGCACCACGACTACTACCTCCAGTTCGACGGCCGGGGCAGCTACGAGTTTGCGACCATCGACCAGGATAAGGACCACTTCGGCTCCTAAAACTAGCAATTCCCATTCTTCAAGCCCAAGCCCGATGATGATCATACCGCTCTGGCTACTCCTCCATATGGTGCACTGTATATACCGAGATTGTATATATTGCAAGTTGGAAATCCTTCCTTGTTTCGATTGTGATTGTTTCTTTTGTACGCAATTCCACACTATATTCCGTTTAATATAATTCCTTCGCTGGGATTTTAGATGTGTAACTCTGAGAATCGAGGTGGTGTTAGTGATGTAAGCGTAAAGTAGTCGGCGCACAGCCACAAGCGATGGATGAGCGTTTAGAAAACCTTTTAGTGAATAACACACCCATACCTGTAGACCTGCGTACCGCACAAGTCCCAAATCGCGCATAGAGAACTTATAGTAATTTGTAAAATACGCTTGGCTTATTCAAATGTTTTGTATTTTTGGTTAAATTGGAATTGGAATGGAACCTTGCACGGCAACAAATGTATTGCATTATACAGTGCAAGACGCAATAAATGTATATAAACATGAAAAAAACGTTTTGATGCCGGCGGTGGAGTTCAACGATAGATGCTACTTGTCTAAGCTTAATTAAAAATGAGTTGCAGCTGAGTATCAGGCCTTCCTCTTCGGCTTTTTGCTCTCCATCAGACTCATGATCGTCTTCCGCAAGTCCTCCGTCTCCTTCTGTTCCATCTCGAGGTTCTCGATCTGAGCCTTGCGCTCCTGCAGCTGCGTCTCCAGCACGAAAATCAGGTCCTCGGACTTCTTGCAGGCCTCCCGCTGCTCCTCCAGAGCCTTTTGCGTCTTGGCCAGCTCCCGATCCCGCTCCGCGATGGTGCGCAGCTTCTCCGTCATGTCCTGCTCGTAGGCCACCATGGACTTTTTGAGTTTGTCGATACGAGAGATCTGCAAAGAGAGTGCCACATGGGTGCTCTGGCGATCTAATGGTCCTACTCTAAGGATCTTACGTTCTCCTTGTTGTGAACCTCCAGCTTAGTGAGCTCCTCGCTTTTGGCACTCAGTTTCGATCGCAGATTCTCGCACTCCTTTTCAAGATCGACAATCTCCGCCTTTTTCACGAGTAATCGCCGCTCGTTGGCCTGCAAATGGACGGTGTTCTCGGACATCTGCTTGAGCAGGATGGTCATGTTGCTCTTCAGTTCGACCTTCTGCTGTTTGAGATCCTTGCACCGGGTTTGCAGCCTAAGGATAACGAGGAAAATGTGATGAGTAAGTTATATCACAATGGGATTTAACTTCACCTACCGTTCTTGGCTAATAAGCAGCTGGAAGTTGCTAGACTGAAAGCGTTCGAGCTCGGCGCTCTGCACGTGGGCACGTTGTGTACCAATAGTCAGCTGCTCGCCAGCCTGCTCCAGGCGCTGCTGCAGGTTCGCCACGGTGCCGTTCAGGCTGTCGATGCGGTGGTTGTACAGCTCGATCACCTGCGAGGTGGGTGCCGATGCCAGTTCGTTGCGGCTCACAATGCCGCCGATGTTTTCCAGAAGTGCGTTGAACCGCTGGACCATGCCTTTGTCGGCGGAGATGCGATAGTCCTTGAAGATCGAGCTTAGATTGCGCCACTGCTCGGCCTGGTCGGTGCCGACAGCTGAAGGCCCCGCCATCATTCCACTTGGACTAGAGGTGATAGCAGCCACATGCTTTAGAGGGAGTAAGAGGTTATAGAACTCATTTCTATATATGTATTTACAGATATACGCTGGCTTTGAAAGTGCAAAGTCACATACCTTTGCTACAGATGCCTTGGGAAAATGCTCGAACTGCGCAATTTGCAGAACGGCAGCCACCAATGCCTCGTTTTTGCTGACCATACCGCGAGCTAAGCAGTACTGCAGCTGCGGCTGCTCCAGCAGCGTGCAGCACTTGTCCATATAGGCCTTCTTGGCGATGCCGGCGACATTGACGAGCAGCAGCAGGCAAAAGCAAGCCTTCTCCACCTCGCACTGCGCCAGGCTCTGTGTGCTGAGAAACTGGGGAACGAGGGCGAGCGGAGCAGCCAGGATCTTATCGAAGTATGACTCGGAGACCTTGGACAGCACCAGTTTATTGGTCTTCGTCTCCTGGAGCAGGGCGATCAGCAGGCGCAGAGTGGCTAACACCTGACCGGCATCCGTGTCCGGTCGCTCGGCGCTGGCCACCAACTTGGCCACGCGTGAGGGATCGTTGGCGATCATCTCGGCCACCGCCGCCCGTTTGCCCAGGCGCAACAGGGTGTAGATCAGCTCAATAGCCGCCACGCCGCATTGATCGGAGCTCATCCAGTCGCTGACCATCTCATACAGGCGCCCCGTGATGGCGTCCAGGCTGATGCAGCTGTTGGCTTCCTCGGACATCTGCAGAATGTAGCTGACGAGTCGGAAGACTAGGCCGAGCGAAATCTGTTGGTGCTTGCTCGTCTCCTCCTGCGAATCGTCCATGACGTTGCGAGCGTCGATTTTCTGAAAAGGGGGAAGCTGTAAGAAGTGCATCCAGCTGGATATTCAGCGCTACTCACGTCCAGCAGCTTCTCCACATCCTCGCAGAAATGGCCGTGCGACAACATCGCCCGATGCAGGCCGGCGTGGCCCTGCGAGTCCAAGAGGAACTCAACGATGTGCCGCAACTGCGCCACGTTCCATTGCTTCAGGCAGTCCTCTATTCCGGCGAACGACAGGCGCAGGAAGATGCACAGCTCGGACTGCTGGAAGGCGTAGACGTCCTCCGAGAGGATGATGAGCATTTTGTATGCCAGCAGGCCATAGTTCTGGATGCGACGGCAAAAGACGGAAATGTTGACGCTGCGCAGAAAGAGGAACAGCACGGCGAAGTTCTTGTAGCAAAGGTTCACCAGCACGGAGAGGGCGAGCATATGCAATTCGTCGTCGTCGTTGCGAATGGACCCACTACTCGCGATGCTGGAGGCGTCATCCGTACACAGCACGATCCCCACCAGATGATCGATCAGCGCTGGCAGGAAGGGTTCCTCCCAGGCGATGCGTATGCCGTATGTAAGGTCCTGCAGCAGCACCAGCAGCCGGTGCACCCTTTCCGTTCGTTTGTTTTTCCTTATGAGCATTCCCAGCAGCGGCACAAAGCAGAAATGCTCGACGACCGCCTGGCGGGCCTCCAAATTCCGTGTGCAGTGCTGCACCAGCCCGACGCAGGCCCACAGCACATCGCCCTCGGCACCCTCGTTCTTCAGCGCGCTCATCAGCGCGTACAGATCCACGTAGAAGCGAGCCAGCTCCAGGTTGCCCGGCGTGGGGGCGAAGTGCGCCGGCAGCACCTTGGTGCCCAGCAGCGCCACGCTGCGCTGCACGTACACCAGCGACTCCTCGGAGCGCTGCATCTGGAAGCAGGCCACGCGCATCCTGAACTCCCGCACATAGCCGATGGCCAGCGTGGCGACCGCGTCCTGCGGTTCCTGTGGCGAGTCCTGGCCGTTGTGGTTCCCCCCACCGCCCGCCGATATGTGGTTCCGTAGCGTAGCCATTCGGTTCCGATCCGTTCGAGCTTGACTTTCAAGAGAAAAAAAAAAAACAACAAGCGTCGAACTGAAAATAATTTCGAAAATTCTCGATATCTTGCCGCTCGATATATCGATAAAGCGCGGACAGCTCGTCGATGCAGCCCTGGTCGTTTCGTAAACTTTTTTTAGTGCTGCAAAACGCCATACGGAATTTAAATATTTATTTGAAAACAAACGTTCAATTCTGTTTTTTTTTTTTTTACAAGTAAGCCATTTTGAAGCTGAATTGAAGGCGAAGGCCCAACTTTAATACCTTTTGTATGTTTGTAATATATGTAAAAGGGTAAAAAAAACCAATTTGAGTAAAAGCCAACTCTGCAAATACTTTAAAACACACTTTTCAAAATCGTCTTAAAGCGAAGTTCTTCGGCGTGCGTTCGAACTACTCTCACTTTTTTGTGAACCAGCGATTTTGGCCTGGCTAGCCTCATTTTGGGAACGATAAAAAGCTTTGGCTTATGCTTTCTGCACATTTGGGCACAGCCCAGTGTGTCCACCCACCGCCGCCCAATCGCCGACAACAATGCCTAGAGCTAAAGGCATGCGTAATTCCGAGGGGTTGGGGAACGCACATGTGGCACCGCAGTGGAGCAGCCATGTCCCACGTCCTAGCCCCATTCCCCCTACCTTCTGGCAAAGAATAGGGAGGGATGCTGTCCAGCAAGGAAAATTCGTTTTGATTTTGCATGGACTTTTCAAAATTTATGCGCTATTTGAAATGTAACGCACGTGTGTGTCCGTGTGTGTCCGTGTGCGTCCGTATGTGTCCGTCGTCCTGTGCCCATGTGTTTGTATATTTAAACGAAATTAAATATCCAAAGGGGCAGGGAAACGGAATTTAAGGCTTGCTCGCCCAAAAGTAGGATAAGCCAGGAATTTAAGCCGACCTAAGGCCCAGCAAAATGCGTAAAAAATTGTGGCAATTAATAAAATGAATTGGAAATCTGTATGTAAAATTTGCTATAAATAGCTGTCGTTCAAAATCGAACTAAAGTTAAATATAGCAACGAAAAAATCCTTGATATTGCATACTGCAAACATGTGTTAACCATAAAAACTATTGAATATTGGCATTGAATAAATGTATGTGGTAATTTAAGTACAAGCTTGGTGTCACTTTGCATTATTTTGCTCAGTGCACAAATCCCGCTTACGCACACATGGCAAATTTGAATCGTGTGTGTGTGTGCAGGCGTTGTGTAGTGGAAAGTTTCAATATTGGCTCAGTCGAAGGTCGCGGGGGGCGTGGCCGGGAGGCGGGGTGGTTGTGGGAGTGGGTGGCGTACTTTGGGTGGTTTTTTCCCAACTGGCCAAAAAACGCACACACTGACAGCACATACTTATGTGGGCACACACATGCAAACGTGCCTATGTATATGTATATACATTTTCATTATTCATGCACACACACATCGGCACTTTTGAAAAATGCGTTTTATTCAAAGCGGAAGCATCACGCTCTGACCAAGGAATCGACGGTGGGCGTGGGCGGATTGGGCGGTGTGTGGTGGGCGGGGTCGAATGCTCGGTTCCCGGAGGGATTTCGACTACAAGGTCTCCGATTCCGTGCTGCCAGCTCCCAGCTTAACTTTGGCTCCTTTGCTCAACCCAAAATTTTAAAACCATTTGGTGGGCTTACACAGTCCTTTACAAGTTGATAAACATACTTATTCTATTTGCAATTTTCAAGGTAGATAGCTTATAAACAAATAGCCGTTAACTTGTAATCTTGTACCACAATTGAAATAGAACTAAATTTAGTTTCACAATTTTCACCAATACTATATTGAACACTTTAGTTAGTCCGGAACTTACATTCAAGCCTTTCTTATTTTATAAATGTTGATTACAAATTACAATTTTATCGCAGGAAGTTTAATGGGTATCTAGTGAATCCCCCTTTGAAAGCCTGTTAGATAAAATTGAATATATCTACAGATACAACGCAATGTCATACTCAAATGTCCAGTAAGATGGAAAAGCTTCTGACTGGAAGCCACCTGGCCAGTGGATTAAATTCGAGTTCCCTTTGTTCTGGTTAACCAGATTTGGATTGCCAAGCCCAGCGATGATGGGACCTGCATCCCACTATCCAACTCTTACCCACCACCAGATGCGCATCTGTAGATCGTCCCATATCCCTGACCCGCCTCAATTTCGATTACCTTGTGACTTTCTACTTTCCACCTTCCTTCAACCACTCCTCGATTTTCCCTGATTTTTCCAGCGCGGCTGCAGCGAATGCAACCAAATCGGATTGTTTAATCAAAAGACTGGCACACACCCACACCCACACGCGTACACACACCCGCACACAAACTCAAAATCAAACTCAAACTGAAACTCGAAAGTCATTTGGACAATGGAAAACGGACACTGAACGGCGGACAGGAACATGAATCGATTTTCGGGCTATGTAACCGGCTTGGCCCGAAATGCTATTATCTTTCTTGATTTTCCACTGGATTAAGTGTACACGCAGAGAAAATGTTGTTATTGGCATAATAAACTTACTTAACATTTACTTGATTACAAATATTTAATGCATTAAACATTTATATAATCTTCAAATGTATAATAACATATTAAAGACACATCTTTATTTTGGCTCGTATTTAAAATATTTATGAAATATTATTTTATTATCATATTTTCTCCCAGTGCAGATGGGCGTTTCCTTGGGTGAGCTGAGGTGCAACGAAATGCCGTCCTCTGAGTTCCTTGTTCTTCCCACACAGAACTCAATAACTTGGCGTGCAACAATAAATTACGGCCATATGACAGACACATTGCGTCTTAGAATGGAAGCCATTCTCACTGGTGTCCTTGAGCGATTATTTTCAGTGTAGCGCGTTTATGGGATAGCAAAATTGCGATCAACAAAGATCATCACCCAAGCAAACGCAATAACTAATCACTGCTGGTAATCGAAGCAATGATAACCAGTTTATCAAGCCACAAAATATTAACTTTTTTAAACTCATTAATTAATTCACTTAATTCATGTTTTTTAAGGAATATGTTTAAAACAAACCTCTTCAAATATAAAAAGATATGCAAACAGTCAGGCTTACTTTACTTTGATTATACTGATTAGGTGCAAAATGCAATCTGTTGGATTTGTAAACTCTGCGCACTTCGCGAACTGGCCGCGCATAAACGTTGCTCCTGGCCAGCCCACCTGACTTTCCACTTCCACCATCAACTGCACGCACTGCAAGCTTCTTCGTTTATCAATTCCCGCTCTCCGTGTTGTTCGTAGCTGTTTTCTTTTTTTCCCGAGCCCGGAAAACTGTCGGTCGTCGGGCCGTCGCCACTACCTGTTGATTCCCATCCATTTGCACGGCTGCGTCGATGGCGATGGCGTCATTCCAAATGATGCACGGCGCCTTTTCGTTGGACACGGTCTGCGTGATTCCGCCCCAGAGTTTTCCATTTCCACATTTCCATCCCCTGTAATCGTTCGTGTACCTGCTGCTGCTTCTCAAGTGCTGGAAAACTGAAAGCGAAGCAATTGCTGTGCAAATTAATCAACACATTCTTAATGGGAAAATCTGTTCTATCTATATTTATGTATTTATGTATTTTATATATTTTTTTATCTGTTTTTTTTTTTGTATGCAGATAAAGTGAATTGCAGGCAACTTTCCCAAGACCAAATCAAAATGTAGGATAATTAGTTAGCTTTGCTAAATTCAACAAAAATCTTTTGAAGAAAATTCATTTGGAAATTCATTTGCGTATGAAAAATTACTTTCCTTATGTTTCCAATTTTCTGTGATGATTTTTCTTCAAGGATAACGTATTGTCATGTTGCAAGGACATACCCTCTACAAAATCCCAGTAAAACGAGAAGGCTGTAGTTTACATTCTTTATTTCGGTTCAAAAAAATTCATTTTTCGTGTGTCGTGTGAAAGTTTTGCATTACTTTGCTTTAAATACCTTTTGGTTTCTTTTTTTTTGGCTTGACAATTTTCAATGTGAGGGGGGTGGTGAGGCGTAGGGGAGGGGACCCCTTCGTTTACATGGATGTACACATAGATGTATGTACAGGTGTATTTTAGGGATGCATAACGGGTGAAAATTTATATAAATTCATTTTGGGTACATTGAGATGTGCTTATTAAAGAACACACATACATATACATATTCATATATATATATATATATATATATTTAGACTGACTTTTCAACACTGAGTTTTCCTAACTTTTATAATATAAAATCTTTGTTAAAATTCCTGATACGAGATGGGTTCTCTTGAGGTTACTTGTTTCTTGTTCGGTTTTGTTTTTGTGGCCATATAGTAAGTCTGTAAAAATGTACAAATACCAATGCACGCACACACACAACATATACCCAAAATCATTGTTTGCAATCGACAATGATTTCGATATTTTTAAACCATTATCTGTGTGCTTTTCCTATTTTTGGTGGAGCGTTAGTAGAGGTACACGGTTCCTTGTCGAATTATTGAATATAATTAAAGTGTTTTTCCTTCTTTTTTTATTTTGGCATTACTACGACACTCACATGTGGGAAATTCTTTTCTTTTATCCTTTAAATATACATATACCCGATCATCATATTCGTATGTGTGTGTGTGTGTATAATTTGTAGGTTGCTTTTGTTACGGTTTTTTTTTGTGCTCCCTTTTGTTCAATAATTAATTGCTAAAATTTAACATGTAGTTGCTACATAATTTAAATATGTTTACTTTCTCTCGCTTCGGTTTTTCCCTGAAGAAATTGCATTTGGCTCAGACCGAAAGGGTCAAGGGTCATAATCAGAACCAAAGGGGTTTTCGCCTGCATCAAGTATTGCTTAGGTGTTCTGCATCAAGAAAAAAAAATAAAATAGATCTAAAGTTTGCACATATGTAGTTGCAAACACAAACGAGGGGTGGAATAAGATAGATTCGGTGTTCCGAAAAATGTAATAGTCCTGCAAGGATACTCTTTCAATCGACCGTATTCTGATGAATCCTTTTCAGTAGCATGCATGTACATATTTATGGTATGTATATATGTACATACATATATCTATGTATGTAAATAGAGCGGACAAGCTCCAATTGTTGCATCATAATTATAATTGCTTGCAGGACCATCGAAATCACTTGCTTCGCTGCCACTCTCTAGTTCTCAATGGGATTTTCGTTGTTGAGATGATTGGGGCAGGGTATAAATGTGGTTGTGGGTGTGGTCACCGCCCGCCCACCTTGCGCCACCGCCCCCCGGGGGGCGTGTCCGTTGCGTTTGTCATATGAGCAACAAATTCACGGTAGCTGGCCAAACTGTAAAGATTCAAATTTAAACTGATGACAATGCCGCGCAACTCGAGGGGGGGGGGGATGGGTGGCGCAGGGGGCGTGGCAGGGCGGCGAGCGAATGCCATTAAGCCTAGAAGTATCCTTCGTACAGGATATACATACATATTGTATAGGTGTGTGTATAAATAGCATATAAACAATTACATTTAAAGTTATTTGTTTTAGCTTTACGTATAATTAGTTGACATTTTCTTCGATTCGTTCGCCTTCTCAAACTAAAACTATAACTAAAACTAAAAAATTCCTGCCGATCCGATCTTCAATCGATCATTGTTTTATTGCTAACGAGGTAGATTTCTATTACTTTCTGAGCGGTTCTGCCGAGGTAATCCTTTGTGGTTCTTTGCTATCGCTAGTTTTTGTCCTTAACATTTCGATACAAAAAAAAAAAAAAAGAATACATCTGTTAGTTTTATATTGCACAGTAGACACTCCCAACTGACGGATGAAATGCGTTTCGCAAGGCGAGCCAATTCACTTCGATTCAATTCAATTCAACTCAAATCAATTTCAACTAAAAGTATTGCCCCTGCTGCTTTTAACCTTTTGCTATTTAAGTTTAATTATTGTTTCTTTTTTTTGTCGTTTGCCCAATAAATGATATGCACAATGTTGATATAGGAGACAATGTTCTTCTGCTGCATCTTCTCAATCCTGCCCATCTAAGTTTTAGTCCTTGATCCTTTGTATGTACAGTTTAATGGTTGCAATTGCATTTGTGTGTGGATTTGTGGCTAGGAGCGTTGGGTGAGTGGGCTAAAAGTACGCGAGATAATGCCCGGATTGGTGCAGCTATTTGGCTGGCTACTTAGATCCTTGGATACACAAAGAGTTACATATGCTAAATTTACGCTAAGGAGATTCGATTTCGTTCGTGGGGCTTCTTGGGTTCGTCTTTCTCTCGACCAGAAACTAGTTGATTGCACTAAGAATACAAAAACAATCAAACAAAAAACGTTCATGTAGATCTATAGATCCTGGAATCCTTTGTGCAGTTGATGATGATGATGATCGAGAGGGGTTGGTTGGTTGGTTTGCTTGGAGTGCATGTGGTTAGTCCATCATACACCGCTCAAATTTACGGGTATCCTTCCTTCCTTGGTGTCCTTGCCAAAGCGCCGAGTTCGCGGCTTGTCCGAAATAATTCAATTCGCTTAAATTTTGATCCGTCGCTGGGCGTTCGCTGGGTACATAGATGGATGCGATTTGCTCTGCCTCCTGGATGCTGCAACGAATCGAAAGCGAGGGGATTGTTCCATTAGTGCGAGATTAATGCCAGTGTCGGGGGCGAAAAGGCCAAACCGAAAGCCCAAGTTGGCTAATTAGTCAACGACAGACGATGACAAGTACGCAACTGTATCTGTATCTGTAAATGTATCTGTATCAGCGAGTTTTGAAACATCTGTTTCGAGTTCGGTACTTGTATCTGTATCTGTGCCTGTATCTCCTCCGCATCGAACGAGATCGGGGAACGGGGGCTTCGGTGTAAGGCTTGCTATAAAGGAATCACATCGAACTCAAATCCAATAAATCTCTAATCCAATTTTAACTCATTATGCTTATATGCACACACGATCCCACAGCGGTCTCGCTCGCACCCCCGAAAGTGATTAGCCATAAGGCCAGCGCTCTATAATCTGATATCTAAGATGTTGCTCTTTTCCTCCCTATTCCGCTGCCACTCCTCCCCTCCTTCGTCACCGATTCGGTTTCGGCGTAATTCCTATAATTCGTATGATTCTGCTTCTTCTTCTCCTCCATCGCTCGCTTTGTTGTTTCTCTTCTGTGGCCCACAATCCACAAGAACGACAACAACAAGGGGGAACGCCTTTATTTTTTTCCTTTTTTTTAATTTCAGCTCGGCTGTCTTCTTCTTACATCTTGATGTGTGTATGCATGCGTCACACCAAGGCTTAGATTATACACAGCGAGAAATCGCGTGCAAATCACAAATTATAGAACTCGAAAAATCAGAGGCAAAGCATAAAGACATAAGATTAAGGCATTTAATCTTTTATACAACAATAAAAGATATAACAATATATTCGCTTTCAGCTTTTTGATAATTTCTAGCTTTGTTAACTTAAGCAACGTTTTTGTTCGGTCTGTAGCTCTAGTATGTAGTCTAGTATCGCGGCACTAATCGTTTTCTAGTTAATTAAAGCTAATATAGTTCTACAATTTGCCCCAATCCGTGTAACTTTTGGAGTTGGGGAGCTGGAGTCATGCAATGCGCGGCATGGTCGCTTCTAACCCAAATGCGACCCCCCACCTCCCACGCCGCCTATCTCTATGCCATTCCAGCCATTTATCTTGGCTGGCTGGATTTCGGATTTGGGATTTTTGTTGCCGGATCGCCGGGCTTCACTTAATCTGCAGCGCATCAGCAATTAGCGGAAACTCGTCATAAAAAAGTAGCGGAGGAGCAGAGCGAGGCGGCGGGGAGGGGAGAACAGCAGCAACAACACAGATTGGGATAAAGCGCCGACAGCAACAAGGCACAAAACAACAACAAAAATATATATATAAAATTAAAAGCGAAAAGACCAACAGAAAAAAATGTTTTGGCCATAGTTAAGTTTTGTTGTTTTTTTGGTTGAAACTCAAAAACTCAGAAACTCAGTCGCCGGTTCGTTTCGCGGCTCAAAAAGATTTATTTTGTTTTACTTTACTTCTTGCTGTCGTCGTTGTTTTTGTTTTTGTTTTTGTGTGTTTTTTAGGTTTTTTGTTTCTAACTGATTGTGAGACAAAATTTCGTCTGAATTGGAATTAGGACACACACATGAAGTGAAGCTTCGAAATGTAGCAACAATTTTTTGAACGGCCACCAAAAAATAAAAATAAAAAACACGACGTTGTTGATTTTCGCTTGAAGACGCAGCTGTGCGCCATTTGATGACGCTCCCCTCGCTTCTTATTTTTATTTTTATCTTTAGTTTTCCCTTTTTTCTGTTTTTTTTTTGCCATGCGGCAGCACAGCACCACTGCCCCGCCCATCCAGAGCACCGCCCCTGCTCTCCATTTATCATTTCAGATTTTGAAATGCCCCACAGCTCGACACCTTGCCCCCCCCCCCCGCTCCGCTTCCCCACCGCTCAGCGCTTACTTTTCGCCGAGGATGCGGAGTTCGTTAGCAAGTTCGTTGCCTAAGTCTTTTGTTTTGAATTCCCACCGGCATTTTCAATATACAGTTAGCGGCCGATCGACTTGGGCTGATAAGGCAGGGATATATGAGCCATATTCCGAGAGGATCTCAAGCAGCAGGAATAGCCAGGAAGTGGTAACAATTGAGCTACTCTATTTTAAGACCAACCAATCCTCGTAGCATAAAACTAAACACAAAAGTGTTACTCAATAAAAAACCAACACTATTACTAAGCAGTAATTAAGGCAAGCTACCAGCAAAATGGGTAGAAATTAGTCACTTAGATGAGCGGATAACCCCAAAAGCATACTCGCAAATATGTATTGCTATGTGGAGAAGGAGTTTTAGATTCCCCAAAGGATCGTGGCTTAGTTTCTTAATTATTCTTATATAAAATACGATGCATCGCTATTTGGGAATCATATACTATATATCTCTGCAACTTTCTCTCATTTCCTGCCAGACAAGTGCCTTCAATTTGCCAATCTGTTTTGGTATCTGTATCTATATCTGGCCATTTTCCAAGCGGCGTAATTAAGGTTCTAGACCGACGCTCGCATTCTTGGCCGGACATGGCAGATGCTCGAAACAATGTTTAGCCAAGCCGAGCTGAGTCGAGCGGAGACGATAATCATAATGATGCCGATGATGATGCGGCGGCCATGCTATCCTGTCATCTTGGTCCGCTCGCATCTCTTGGCCTTCGAGTTCCTGTTGTTCTTCTTGCCGTTTGTCATTGAATTTTGGAAATCAAATATCTAAGACCGTAGCTCTCGGGGGTTGGTTTCCTCTAGTGCTCACACACACACACACGCACGCACACACATGCCCGAAATGAAAGCAAGAAATGGTTAACAACAACAGCCAAGACGCTATGTCCAGAGCCTTTGATGAGTATACACACACAATACACACACACGCATACATTTATATGTGGAACACAATAAGTATTTTAGGATGCTGTCAAATGTTTGGTAATTAAAAAGGAAATTTCTCGGTCTAAGCCAAAGTCAAATGGGGGGAAAACCTATCGAAACCTTTAAAAAAAAAAAAAAAAAAAAACGATGGAAAATTTCACATTTCCCCGGAAAGAAGAACAACATTTCGCATCCCAAAAAGGTTGGTGGTGGGGGGTGGGGGTAAACGGGGGTGGGCAGTGGGATAATTTCCATTTTTCCGAGAGCTAATTTGATTGAGTTCCTGTGTTAGATGTCAGCAGAGCCGTAGCTTTCTGACAGTTCCAACTTAACCTTTTCATCCAACTGAGGACGTGAAATTAGGCAAAAACCTTTTGATTATTTTGGGATTATGTAAGCTGGTACTTTTCTATTCGTTTTTTTGGTTGTCAATGCCGAAAGTGCAAGGGTACATAATGAAGATTGCAAATGTACATATACTTTGCACAAGTGTGTATTAATCATATGATAATATCATAATATCATACGAATATATAGTATTATATCTTATCTTTGTATCTTAGTATCTTTGCCCACTTAGAACTGTAAACTCTTGGGCGCACAACTACTGGTTTCTAGACGAACAAGGCTGAGGAATTGGGGAATTCGGCCAGGAGATGGAGATGCAGGGGTGACCCTGGGAACAGCAAATACAAAAGAACAGTTAGCCCGGCGCGGGGAACCCGCATCCAATCCCGGCCAGAAATGTAAACACAGTCGGCGAAGGAGAAAGAGCCAAGGAAGCAGAGAGAGCAGATCACACATGTTTCGGCAATCGCGTGGGAAGAAGGGGCTGTGGATGTGCAAGACGGGTCTTCGGAGCCGAAGAGGAAGAGCAGGAGGAGGAGGAATGTGGAGAAGTTGAATGCGAAATTTGCACATCGATCATATAGCACAATTTTCGGTTGCGGTTGCCTCACTTTTGAATAGCATAGTGCCTTCGTGCCGCTTCCTTCTGCAAAACAAAGACACAAAAGCCTGTCAAGGCGAACCTATTGTGTATTGTGCGAGAAGTTTTCAATATGGAGACATATGTACATATATATAGAGATACATATATATACATATATACATATTTATTTTATTTTTTTTTTGTTTTTGCCATTCAAAGGAAGATTCTTTCCTTCGCCCGATCTGTGTGTGTATAACTATGAATCATGGTAAGTGCTAACGCTGTACATATACATACATATATATACATATATACATACAACCGTACCGTATAGCTGAAGAATCGGTGGAAAGAAGAAAGAACAGCACAAAAGGGATGGCGGGATGGCGGGATGGAGGGATAGGGGAGGGGGGAGAACGAGCGCACATTTCAAGGATTACACTGCTCGCGTGCGAGCGAGACGGGGCGATCTACTGTCTTTCGAGGGTACGAATGTATCTACAAGATACACACGCACACACTGGGACAAACGGACACGAAGGTAGACAATTTCTACCTGGATACCCGATCAAAATCTCTGCCGAAAAACACAAGAAAACGAATACGAATACGAAAAGCAGGAGGAGAGCGAGAAGATAGAAACGGCGAAAGAGGGAGGCAGCAACTGAGCGCAACATCTTGCCGAAAAATTAAAATTACAGATGGTTTGTTGCTGGATGAGCATATGTACAGGAAACCAGTTTTTATGTTCAACAAACAAAAACCAAGAAACCAAGAAACCAAGAAACGCACGGGCACCGAAAACCGAGTAGAAGATACAAACACAAATGCAGATACACATGCGGCGGCACACAAATACACACAGATACACCGATACGGACACAAAACCACACACACCACACACCGATGCGCGCCAAACGCGGCAAGAAGACCAAGCGGCCAAAGACGAGGAGCAGGCGACGTTGGAGGAGGCGGCGGGCAGCGTTATGATGGCATAGCCACAATTGTTGCTGCTGCCGCAACTGGTGTTGCTGTTGTTGTTGCTGCTGCTGCTGCCGCTGCCTTTGCTTTGCCTTCTTTCCATTGCTATTGCTATTGCTATTGCTTTTGCTTTTGCTTCGAGTGTCGCGCAAGCGCAGCCCCCCGAAAAATCTTTGAAAATGCCTAAAAACCGCACGAAAACAATGCCGGCAAACTTGGAGCCACAGTTGCCAAGAGCCCATAGATAGGGATTAAGCAAGAAGATAGGGATTTCTATTCAGATAATCAAGCTAATGCATTGAATAGTGTACTTTATACCATATAATCTTATAAAGCTGCCAACTGATCCTGAGAGATCCTATCTAAGTAGCTTGTAGACAACAAGACAATGTATCTTGTGAAGAGATTTGCTTAAAATGGCTAATTGCGAACCATTTGGTTAGAGTAAGTGTATCTGTTGATTAGAGTTCATAGATAGACATAGATATAGATCATTCCGTGTAGAGTGAATCCTAGAATAATAGTTTGTTTTCCAATGAGATCCTATGTGGTTGCTATGCAACCCAGATTGAAATTGCCATGCTGTTTGCCAAAATTGCCAGTGTATGTGCGTGCACATACTTACAGATACATACATAACTTGTATCTGGGTCTATTGGGCACCCCTGGGCTTCGTGCTAGCCGATCTGTACGCCGAGCAACTCTCGTGCGTTTTTCGACGCTCCCCGGGAGCGGAGGAAGTGAAGGAAGGTAGCAAGAGATACAAAGATACTCGAACATGTGTTGGCGCAATGTTTTCACGCTGCGAAAACCCAGATCGCCTGGCGATGCCACCGCCAGGCTAAGGATGGCGAGGTCCTTTGTGCCCGAGGATCCTGCGGCGGCAGCGGAGCAACAGGCCAGCCGGTTGCCACACACAAGCGACGCGTATCTTTGTATCTACACATGTCGCTTCTTGCCCGCCAATCGGCGCTTCTGCTGCGCCTCTTTCTTCGCAAAAATTGAGCCTCACTCGAACAGCCGAACTACGAATTCGGATGCGGATTCTCAACATCAACAACTGGATCGGAGTGGGGAGTGGGGAAGGGGGAAGGGGGGGGGGGGGGCTCAACTGAAAAGCGGGGGGTTGAAGAGGCGGCGTCGAAAAATAAATATTAAAGACACGCACGTAATTTCTTTGGAACTAGCTGCGAAGAACAACAGGAACCACAATGAATTTCTACAAAAATAATTAAGAAAAACGAAAGAGAGAAGCGACACACACACACACACACGCACACACGCATTTGTTCAACATTTTATGGCCAACGGTTGGTCGGCAATTTCAGGCGAAAGAAAAACATGGTCAGCAAAACTGAAGAATCCGGCTAATGGTTGTTACATCCAAGCTAAACTGAAAAATACACATGTACATACAAACTTATGCAATACAAACTGAATAAAATGCAGTCCAATGAAATCGAATGAAAGAAAAACATAAATTGCGTAATTTTCACTTTTTTTGGTTTTGTTTTATATTTGTGATTGAAAAAAAAAGTTGTGGTAAAAGCATCGAATTGGTTAACAAATAAGGTAAGAGAAATAATTACAAACAAGATGCTGGGTGTCTAGAAATGGGTATCAAATGATAATGTTAAATAATTACAATTGGTTTTATTGGCGGAACATAAGTTAGGGGCAACTAAACGTAATAAATACATATATATGTAGGTATAATAATACGCGAACAGGTGCGTGCGTTTGTGGCTTAGAAACATAATAATATCCCTGATTTCGCATTTCCTTGCTTGGTTTTCCCATTTGCATTTGCATTTGCATTTGCATTTACTCATGCTTCTGCTTTTCTTTTTTGCTTTTGCTTTTGCTTTTGCTTTTGCTTTTGCTTCCTTTTGCTATGACAGACAATTTGGCGTTTTTAAGGCTAACATATATGCATATATGCGTGTTGCAATGCGTTGGTCTAGTAACTAGATATAGTATATATATGTATATATATCAATTGGCATATAGTTGCTGATTTTTAGTTTACATATCGTGTATATGGCATTCGTGTGTGTTTGTTCCTCCCGATTACAAAACATAATCAATAATCAAATAATAGTTAAAACAGGTTACAAATTAAAATACGGCAAAAAAAAGTGCTACAACTAGTGTTTACACATGTAAAATGGAATATGTATAAATATCTATATATCTATATATATATATAGGTGTGTGTATATATGTATAATTATAGGCGCCCTGATTTAAAGCGTTTCGTGGACTGCTGTTTGCTGAGGTATACTTGATGGTTTAGGTTTACACGTTATCATAGAGGCCTTACAAATAATGCGTAAATGTTACAAATAATAATAATACAATTTAACATACAAATAAAATTAAATAATTTGCTGCTACAACAATTAGGAATTCTGGCTGTCTTTCAATCGTTTCACACATACATATGGCAAACTCACTACAAATTACAGGAATGAATGGATTAATTGGGATTGTGGCGCGGTGGGTGGCACATTGTCACATTGTCACTTCGGCATTTCGATGCGATGTTGCGAGGCGGGGGGAGTGGCCGGCCCGCTGTCTAAGTTATTGAAATGCTGCGGCTTTGCGATCAATTCTAAGTACTTTCGTGTTTACCCCCCAGAAAATACAATACAAAAAAAAAAAAAAACAAAAAAAAAACAATTAATTTAACGAGTGAAACGGCTAAAACAGCGAATTATTGCCTGCCAAGCAACAAAGTGTGTTTTTTTCTTAACGAGCAAGGGC
The DNA here is from genome assembly GCF_004382195.2 of Drosophila sechellia. Taxonomy (NCBI): domain Eukaryota; kingdom Metazoa; phylum Arthropoda; class Insecta; order Diptera; family Drosophilidae; genus Drosophila; species Drosophila sechellia. Next base: position 19,889,284 of record NC_045954.1, read on the forward strand.
GAAACTCGTTAAAACTGAATCGGAACAACCCCCAGCCCGACCCGAATCCTGTGCCCCAACTGCAGAGCCGCTCCAGCTGCGCCCGCAGCCCAAGCCGCGCTCAGTTGCCCGCTGATCCTCCGCTCCTCAGATCCTCGACAAGCCCAAAGCCCAAAGCCCAGGAGCATTTCAAAACCCAGAAACTGGCCTGCCCACTACTCAGTAGAGCTCTATGCTCTTCTCGATCATCTGAAACTCCTCCTGCACGTACTCGCTCTTGATTATCATGTGATGATCGCCCAGCTCCTCCTCCTCATCTTCCTCCTCCAACATATCCATCTCCATCTCCATCTCATCCTCGTCCTCCTCCAGCAGGCTGTCGTCGTCCACGGCCACATCGTCGATGTGCCGCTTCAGACTGAGGCCGGAAGTCAGACTGGGATTGACGGCCTGGACAAGAGCAGACGCTGATACAGATACAGGAGCACATGCGGCAGTGGCAGGAGCTGAGGGAAGTGCAACTCCTGCGCCTGGCTCACTGCTCACAGCCGTCACCGTTAGCGAGCGGGCAAATGCCGCCTTGATGGAACCGGCGGCTGGCGCACCTCCCAATCCCGCCGTGGCAGTGGCTGCTGCTGCTGCGGCTGCTGCTGCCGCGGCGGACTTCTTGCCCACCACCCGCGGCCGGTTGTGCGTCTCGAGATGCTTGCGCAGATGATCCTTGCGACAGAAGCCCTTCTCGCAGATGTCGCACATGTGCTGCTTCAGCCCCGTGTGGATGGCCTCCACGTGTCGGCGCAGATCCGTCTTGTGGTGGAACTGCTTGGGGCACAGCTCGCACTTGTGCGGCTTATCCTGGGTGCGGTGGCGACCCAGGTGCGTGGTGTAGACATCCTCGCTCTGAAAGCGCTTGCCGCACTTCTGGCAGCGAAACGGGTACTCACCGGAGTGGAAGCTCTTGTTGTGCTGCGTGAGGTAGCAGTTCTTGGTGAACTCCTTGTCGCACTCCAGACACTTGATCCGTCCCGAGGGCAGGGTGGTCGAGTGCGGCGACGTCGATCCGACGCTGCTGTTCCGCCGTCGCTTCGTCGTCGATGGTGTTGCGTTGCCGCCACGCCGCTTCTTGGCCAGCGGCTGCTGGACCATCGACTGGGTCTGATCCGCCAGGATCTGTTGCTGCTGCTGGTGGTCCAGCTGCTGCTGGTGCTGCTGCAGCTGCTCCAACTGCTGGTGCTGCATCTGGTACTGCTCCATCTCATAGTCCTGCTGGTGCTGCATCAGCGTGGCCATGTCCATCTCCAGCGCGGGAGTCGCCCGCGAGCTGCTCACTGTGGGCGAGTAGGGCGTGGAAAGCACGGTCAGCGTTGGCGTCTGCGCCTCCTGCTGCCCGCCCTGCTGATGGGCATGCAGGGCCGTGGTCAGCGTGTGGACCGGCGGCAGGTCGCCCTCCTGCGGCGACCGCTGGGCGGCCACCGAGTACGGCGAGAGCGGGGCATAGGGCGCGAACAGGGATGTTGGCATCAGCTGCAGGATCTGGCCATCGCTGGTGGTGATCTGGTTGCTGTAGCCCCCGCCGGCCGCTCCGGCATGCGCCTCCGGGCCACTACCAATAATAGTGTGATAGCTCATTGTGGGGTCCAGCGGCTGCAGCTGCTGGTAGCATTGCGGCGGCGGCGGCATGATGGGCATGTGCATGGTGGGCGGCATGGGCATGGTGCTGGTGATGTGCGGCGGCGGCGGCTGCAGCGGCAGCAGCTGCGGCGCTGTGATGGTGGTGAGCGGCATGGGCATGGTGGGCGGTGGGGAGCTGCTGGTGGGCGAACTGCTGCTGTGCGGCAAACTGTCCGCCAGGATTAACGCCTGCTGCTGCTGCTGATCCAGTTGGTGAAGCTCCCGCTGCTGCTGATGATGATCCGCCTCCTGGCGCTGGTCCTGCTCCCCCAGCTGCTGATGGAGCGGGTGGAGCACCGCCTGGTAGTGGTGCACCAGCTGCTGCTGCGGCGGCTGCATAGTGTCCGGCATACTGGTGGTGATGGTAGTAGCTAGCGGCGTGGTGCTGGTGCTGCTGCACTGCAGCATATTGCTGTGCATGAGCGTGGGCATGGGCATGGGCATATCCAAAGCCAGCATGTTGTAGTCCATTGCCATAGGCGGCAGCATTCCCATAGGCGGCAGCGGCTGCGGCGGCGGGGTGGTGCGCGAGAAATCCGTTCCCTGCTGCTCCTGCCGGTAGATAGTATGGGGCGAGTTGCTGCTGGGCGTGCTGGGATTGGTGTTGCTGCTGCTGAGCGTGTTGGGCGTGCTGCTGTGGTAGTGGCGCGCCGCCAGCAGATACTGCTGCGACGCCTGTTGATGCTGATGCAGGTGATCGTCCGCCTGCTCCTGATCCCGCAGCTCCTGCTCCTCCGCCTCCTCCGTGGCCATTGAGCTGCTGCTGCTGCTGCTGTGGCTCCTGTCCTGGCTGTGACTGTGATTGGGATGCGTGTGTGTGTGGGTGTGAGTGTGGTTGCTGTCCTCCATTTGCTCGCTCTTTATAGCTACCGTGGTGGCCGCCGTTGTTGTTGTTATTGCTGTTGTTGTGATTTGTGGTGCTCGGGTTGTTGTTGTTGGTGGCGGCGTGGTTGTTGTTTCGTTCAGCAGGCCCCTCATTTGGGAGGACGGCATTTGGGTGGTGTTGTTGTTGTGTGGGGCGGAGGGACCTGCTAGCCCGTTTGGGTGACCGTTTAAAACGGAGTTGTGGTGCTGCGGCATCTGCTGCTGATGGTGCTGCTGCTGTTGTTGCTGCTGCTGGTTGTTGCTGTTGTTGTTGGAAGCGTGCTGTGGTGAAGCGTTTGTCGTGGATTGCACTTGTTGCTGCATGTAGCCATAGCCGTTGGCGGTGCCATTAGCATAGCCGTTGGCCTGCTGCTGATGGTGGTTGAGGTGGTGCTGCTGCTGCTGCGTGGGCGAGGGTGAGGCCGAGTACTGGGACATGGCAGCGCCGCCCATCGCTCCCACGCCCAAGCCGCCTCCTCCGCCATAATCGGGCGGACTTCTGGGCGGCTCCGGGGGTGGCACATTGGCCGGCGGCGGCGCTATCGGCGGCTGTTGCTGCTGACCCTGACCGCTGGCCGAGGCGGCAGCTGCAGCGGCGGCCGCAGCGGCTGCGGCATTGCCCCTGCGACTGGGCTTCGTCACCGGGTCGCGGGCGGGATGGTGGTGCGCCGAGATGGGCAGGGTGGCTGGATCCGGCTGACCGCTCGACTTAACCGCGTTCTTGTGCAGCGTCGTATTGTAGTGCCGCTTCAGATGGCCCGAGCTGGTGAACCACTTGTTGCAGGCCGTGCAGTTGTACGTTTTCGGACGGCGCGCCTCGTTCGACTTCCAGGTGGCCGCCTTGGCCGTCAGGCTGTTGGCCGGCAGCACGGAGCTCGAGCTGGGTGGCTCGAAACCGCGGTATCCACCTCCTGGCGCCGCACCCGCCGCGCCCTCCTGCCCGGGTCCGCCCGTAGTGGTGCTGGGGAACTCCGCCGGACTGGTGGCCACGCTGGCGCACAGTTCCGCGCCACCGGCTCCGCCAGCTGTGGGATCGAAGGACTTGTCCACGTAATGCTGCGAATCGGGATACTCGGACTTGGTCAGTCCGTGGCCGCCGTACTCCTGCTTGATCAGCGTGGCTCCGCCAACGCCGGTTGACTGATGATAGGGTGACTGCTTTGGGGAGTAGTAGGGCGACTTGTCCACGCCTACTCCCAGCCCCACGCCCAATCCCTGCTGCATGTAGGGTGGCAGGCCCTCCACGGAGGCCACCGTCTGCTGTGGCTGCTGCTCCCAGCTGTGGAGTGCGCGCTGCTGCATGGACTGCATCGAGTGCAGCGGATCCGGCAGAGCGCCCAGCGGCAGTCCAGCGACCACGTCGTGCTGCTGTTGTTGCTGCTGCTGCTGCTGGAGCAGCTGCTGGTGATAGACCATCTTCTGGGAATCTAGGTCGAGTAACTCGCCGGGATTGGCCGCTGCGGATCCAACGCCGGGTGGCTGTGGCGTGGGCATCTCCTCCTTGATGTACGGCGAACTGGCGTAGCCGCTGCTGCCGTACGGCGACTCCCCGTGCACGTTGGCGATGTGCTCCTGTAGCTCCGACTCGTTGGTAGTGAGGATGCCGCACTTCTTGCACTGCAACTTGCATCCGGCACTTCCGGCGGCTCCGCCTGGTGAGCCTGGTGTCTGGCCACTGGAGCTGCCCAGCTGCAGGTGTGATGAGGTCGACGTTGGACTGCTGCTGCTAACCACACGCGGACTCATGGCCACCGCTGTGGTGGTGCTGACCGCGCTGGGCGCACTGCCCGGCTCCTCCTGTGCCCCGCTGGCCGTTGGAATGCCGCCCAGTCCGGAGGTTGGCGTCTGCAGGTAGGGATGATAGCGCACACCGGCGCTCTTGCCGTAGTCAACGCCAACGGCGCCGAAGGCGTAATCAGTGCCCTGCTGCTGCTGCTGTTGCTGCTGGTAGAACTGCTCGTAGCTGTTGATGTAGCTGCTGGCGTAGCCCTGCTGCTGCTGCATGTCCCCGCCGTAGAGTCCGCCGTAGATCTGCTGCTGTTGCTGTCCGCCAGATGCGGAGTACATGTGGTGGGTGGCGTACGGCTGGTGGGTTATGCCCGTTACCTGCTGCTGCTGTTGCTGCTGCTGGGGATCTCCTCCACCCATGGCCTGCTGCTGCTGTTGCGATTGTGGCTGCTGCAACTGTTGCTGCGTCGACTGCTGCTGCTGTTGCGTGGGCTGCGGCGTGCCGGGTTGATTATCACTGGAGTCGGCGGCGGCGCTAATGGTGGCATTGGGTGTAGCGGGCGCACTGCCAACGCCGCCCGATCCTCCCGCTCCTGGGCCGCCCGATCCTCCTCCTCCTCCTCCTCCTCCTGCTCCTCCCCCACCACTGTCGGTGGCACTGCTGGAGGCGAGCGCCTCTGCCGCGTGCAGGGGCGGCATCTCGGTCTTAATACTCGTCATGGACCGCTACATAAGTCGATGCTTGGTGGCTGCTCGGTGTTCCGCTTCTCATGTCTCGAGCTCTCCGGGATCAGTGGTGCATCCTCTGCTCCTGCTGCTATTGCTGTTTGCTTTTCGTTGGCTCTGCTGAGCCGATCGTTTTTGTTTTGGGTTTTTATGTTATATGCTCTCGTTTCGTTTTATTTTTTTGTGATTTTTTGTTGTTTTTTTTTGTGCTTTGTATTTGTACTGAAAATAAGCCAATTATTTTTTAAGACATTATTAGTTTGAAATTAGTTGAGTTGCGAACGAAAAAAAAACAAACACATGCACACTGTGTTTTCAAAGCTTTTGGTGTCTAACGGTTCTTGGTGTCCATTTCACTTCGATGCGATATCGCAGGCACTTTTGTTATTTGATTTGGATCGTGGAAATATACAATAGCTTTTACTTGCGAACGTAAAATGTCAACTGCAATTGTTTGTGGAGATCACACATGGACGCTCACGCACACTAGCACACACACACTTGAAAAAAATATATATGTATATGAAGGATCCTCGCTGAAGATCCCTTTTCGTTCTCTTTTGCGTTTCTTACTTATCTGCGCCTCGCTTTGGGCACTTCTTCGTCGGACTTGGACTTCTGCTTCGCTCCTTCTCCTTCTGCTCCGCTCCTCCGCCTTCTTCTATTTCGCCGCTCCTCTTCGGCGAAACGAAAGACACACAACAGCAGACTCGATAAATAATACGAAACTGAACTGAACTGAACTGAAGAAACCAATATCGGAACCGCAACGAATGCTCGTCAATTTTGAATTTCGAATTTTGTTTTTGCGAATCGCGAGGGAAGCGAGAATGGCGATGCGATGTGATCACACACACTCTCTCTATCTCTCACTCTTGCTCTCTCTCGCCACTTTTTTTTACCGGTGATTTAGAGTTTTTCGGTTTGGGTTCGCTTTCCGCTTCGCCCTTTTCCGAAAGATCACTGGAATTCGCGTTTATCGTTTATCGGGGATCGGATCGAACAGAAAAAAATTGTTTACGAACACAAGTATTGCATCGGAATTGAATTTGTTGTTGATTCCCGAGCCGCGATTAGTTCGTTTAGTTTGTTTTTCAATTGGTTTGCCGAAAAGTTGTTGCCAAAAATGTTGCGTTTTTGTGAGTGGGGAAAATGAAACAAAAAAGGGCGCTAAAAGTAGCCGCTCCACTCCGTTCGCACGCTTCGTCGCTTTTTCACCCGTGTCCTTCTGTCTGCTACGGCGTTCCAAATACAAATGACCGACAAATACACCGCCGTGCATGCGGCACATTCGTTCTACCCGTTCTGCCGGCAGCGACGCCGGCGGCGACGGCGGCTGCGGCGTCGCGGTCGACGCACATGCGTGGCTGTGTGTGTGTGTGTGCGCTATGTACACTGCGCGGCGGCGTTTCGGTTATGTGCGTGCTGTCTCTGTCGCGCACGGCTGCCGTCGCCGCCGCTGCATTTGATTTTGCTTTGCTTTTGGTCTCGCCTTTGCTTTGCTTTGCGCTGCCTTTGCTTTGCAATACCCTTTGCATTGAGAGTACCACAAGTTAGCTCGGAATCAAGATAAATTATCATCCATGCATATTAGCATTAGTTGAGACCTAAGTTATGCAATCAGATCGAACTACTAAATCCTCTCTAAGACATACTAGTTGCAATTTAAATGCTTATATTATACGTCTCAGGCTCGAATGGCATTAAAATTGTTAGTGAAACCTAAGGACCTTATATTTAATATACATATGTTTAAAAAACCTTAAAAAAGTACTTTAAGTAAGGTCATCGATAGAACTTAACAATCCTTAGAAATTGAATGGATCGCGACTGTAAAGTGTATTTGAAATAAGATACAAAGCACGCAACTTCAGCATTGCATTCCCAGCAGCAAATCAATAGCTTTGATCATGTTAAAATGATTTTCCACTGTTTATTTATAAAATTATTTCGCAGTATTTGCATTTCTGGATATATACAGCGAACTATTTTTAAGCCGTCCTAGGCACTAAAAATGTTATATGTAATTGTTTTCTTTAGGATGGTTATGGTTGGACTTCGAAATGTTTATGCCGATCTCTAGTTTAAAACTCTGGCAGTTCGTAGAAGTCATCTACTCACCATATAAATAAATGTTTGTGTACTCTGTAAGAATAGCAAAATGTTGCTTGAGTGGCGATAATGTGGATTTCAAAAGAACACAGTGAGGCACCCTGATTGGTTGGCCCTTTTGTGTGATCCACCGATTGAAATTTGCCATATCGCTATCGGCAAATTTAAAGCTGTGTTGCAGTTCTAGGCTTGCTCAGTTGTACCCGTTTTTAGCCTTGGTATGGAAAGCGGCTTATTGATAGACTGACTCCTCGACGCGTCTTAGTCAGATGTTGACTCACTGGACGGGCCAAAACCAATTCGCACTACTAGCCTAGTTTCTGAGCGACCGACGATTATCGACGTCACGGGTCTCGTAAAAGTTGAGAACGTTCAAAAAATTAATAAACCAAACTTTTATTGCGTTGGGCACACGGGAGTGCAGAGCTGAGAGACAACGAAAGCTAATCTACATTTAAAAAGAACGGAAAAATCGCAAGTTTAGACTAACGGATACCCTGTTAGCTGATTCTGTTAGTATGCGCAGGCTATTTTTTTTTAGATAAAGCAAATAGTTTTGGTTAATTATTTATAAAGTTTCTGAAATGAAGCAAGTTTTGATTTGCTTTATGGTATAAGAAGACTAAGTAATTGCTTTAATGATGCAGGCGATCTTTCGTCTGTCGAACGGGTATGCTCCTTCCAATCTACGATTAGGGGGTATAAATAGCGACAGAAAGGGTTTGAATCTGTAGGTAACTATGGGGTTTCAAGTTGTTTTAGGTTTTATTCTTTGTTTTGCTGGGGGACTGGAGCTGGGAATCAAGCTCAGCTGAGAATGGCCCAAAAGTATTTAAAAATCTCGTAAGAGAAAAGGCGAGGGCTAATGGAGCCCAGATACGAGTACCTCCATCGCAGCCACACAGATACGACTGCGCTGTGCGGCTGTGTGCGTGGGGCCTTGAGGAAGAGTTTAGACTGGAGTAGGGCCAGAAGAGGGAGGGAGAGCGAGAGAGGGCGAGAGCGAGCCGGTGGAGAAGAGTGCGAGAGAGAGGCCTGAAATTTACATACATGATTGTCATAAAAAATCAGCAAGCAAATTGTCAAATCCCTAAACTGACAATAAAACAATAAAGCAACGACGAAGACGAAGGCGCGGGCGAGACGGACGACGAAAGTGGGTGGAAGTGTGGAGAAGAAGGCGAAGAAGAAGAAGGAGGGGGAGGAGGTAGAGGAAGAGGGGCAATGCGAGGGAGGGAGAAAACGATTGGCGATATGAGTGATTGGCAGTGAAAACCGGCTGCAAATCCCGAGATCTGATATCCCACGAATCTCACGGATAGTTAAACGCTGTTAGGAGATTTCTATGAAACCAATTAGTTTGTTAAAAACATATTTTTATTCAGCTATATATGCATATACTACTTAAAACAAAAACGGTCAGTCCCTTGCTGTACATTTTATTTGTATTTCCTTGATTGCACAATTTATTTAATTATTAAAAATGTATTTATCATAGTTAAAAAAGCATTTCTTAATTATCCTCAATTTAATATTGATTCCCTAATCGGTAATTAACTTACATATGCATATGTACATACTTATGTACATATGTTTTAGAGAATTATAAACATGTAGAAATTGTTAGCATATGTTGCCTGCGGTGGCAGGTGGCGAAATGGCTGGTGGCAAGAGGGGAGGGCATTGCTGCAAAAGCTGATGCAACTGTTGCAGCTGATGCAGTCGACTGCACTGGGATTAGCCCATTTTATGGCGCATTTATGGCACGCAACAGTAGACCTGCAGTGGCAGAAGTTGCAGGTCATCTGCCCCTCCAGGTCTGCAGATACAGATACATGGTAGCAATTAATTACACCCTGTAATCGGATGTAATAACCACGAAGTACCAGAAGGCGACACTTGTCACTTGATACTTCTCTATACATTGGAGTTTACCCCTTTCAAATGAGAAATATAGTGAGAGATCTGCCATCATGTTTCACAATAGTGATCTTCCATCATAGTGACGATTGCATTGCCAACTTTATTAATTAAAAATAATAATGCCTTATCATGTTAGAAAATCAATTTTGAAAGAGCGCAGAGTACCTGAGTTTGGACCTACCACCACCTGCAGCATGGGATTTGTCATCCCTGCTACTTGAGAGCAATTCTACGCAGAGTCTCTGCGCCACATGCCTCTCCATACTCGGATCTCGATCCTCGATATCCAACCGGGTAATTGCAAGGTGCGTGCATCGATATGTCTCTGCTATATCGGCAGATTTATACGGACGGACAGACGAACGGACAGATAGACGGTCGGAGGAGGGCGGAACGAGGGTGGATCTTGCGTGCTGGTGTCAATCACAGTCCTTCTATCGCTCGGGTCGGGTTTTGGTCCCTCTGCGTGCAACTTGTGCACTTGTGTGCCGCAGTTAATGACTTTTTAATTGAGCGCGTACAGATGTCCGTCCCAGCGCCGTCACTTTTTACCTTTTTTCTCTTAATTGCGCGGCACGATGGCAGCGAAATGAGCAACTTACACCTGTAACTTTGAATTCTCAATAATGCATTCTAACGACGTCGTGGATGCAGGATTTCAATGCTGTGCCTCACTACTGTCATATGCAGTAGCAATATGTTTATAACTGTATTTTTATTAAGTATGTACATAATACAATCAAAATAACACATTATCTTTGTTTATGCCATCACAGTTTCATTATTGATCCTGCAAGCAAAGTAGATCATCTTGCAAGACTGTAATGTTGTATTGAATTCCATATGCACTCACTTCTCACATACACATATTAAATGCAGTTTTAAGACTTCTTTTTATTTAAAATATTGATTGGTAAATCCAACAAGAATGTGTATTTCATTTTGCCAGCTTTTCATTAAATGTAAGTTATGTTTAAAATCAATTAGAGATGAGTTTAGCACAACTTTCAAATTTGTTGACATATATGTACATATGTACGTACATGAAGATTTATTTGTTTATATACTTGCATATGTACTCGTGTAGATTTCTTTGTAAATGCAAGCTATTATCTAGTATTTGCTCTTCACACGATAATTGTGAATTACAGAAATTGCGTACTTTTCGTTCTATACCCTAACAGAGGGTATCTTAGTTTTATATAGGTGATGAAACTGTGAAAATTAAACCTTATAAACCTTCTTAACTATATGTAGAAAAAAAGAAATCCAATTAATATTAAGAAACTCAAGGTTTGTATCACATACATATGTATGTATGTATGTACATAAGCATATGTACATGCATATGTACATACGATCCTATAAAAACAATCGGGTTGAATATTGTCGACTTTATAGGGTTGATTTTAAAGATATTTTCAAGTAATATGATTTTTTTCCCAGTACATAAAATATGTAATTTGTGAGCAAAGTAAATACAATATTTTAAATACGTAAATACTATCTTGTATCTGTCAATATCTCTCCCAATTTATGTACATTTATACATCCAGATTTGGTCATTATTATAACTATTATTCATATTATTATTAAAACTTTGTGCGGATCGCTGTGGTGGACCATTGTTGTTGTTTTTGTGTCTGTTGTTGTCTTGTTTGCTTGTCGGCTGTTTTCGTTTGCACAATATCTATATCTCACTCTCTTTCGTCCCTGGCGTTTTTTTCGTTTTCTCTTCCCATTCTCCGCTTGTTTGCCCAACACTTCTTCTTCTTCATCTTCTTTCACAGCGCTCTCTTCATCTTGCTCTGCTTCTTCTTCCTCAGCGCCTGGAGTTTCGGTTCTCATTTGCATATCTCAAAGATTTTTATTTTTGCCAGTTACGATTTCAATTACTCGCCAGAAGAAGAGGAAGAAAAAGACGAAGCAGCAGAAACGCGAAGAAGAGAATAATAGTGATAGATGGATTGTGAAAGGGGGAGAGGGTGGTGATGGGTGGTGGGAAGAAAGAGAAGATCGATGGGTGAAGAAGAAACGGAAGAGCCGAACAGCCGGCAAGCAAAATAATGATCTTAGAGCCTCATAAAACAGGGTGAAATGCGAGAAAAACCATCACAAAAACTAAGTACACACATTCACACACAGATACAGATACAGATACGAATGTCGATGGAAAAACACAATGGGCAACTAAGCCAAACCAAAACAACAAAACGAGCGACAAATACTGCTCGATCATAATTGAAAAATGCATGCTGGCCAGCAAAAACAATAACAACAGCCAAACAACAAACAGAGAAAAAACAGCAGATGCAGAACGCACCAACAACAACAAATGCCATCGCATATTTTTAAGCAGTGGCAATGGAAGAGAAAGAGAGGGAGAGCGACACGAAAAGGAGTTGAAAATGTAAAGGAATTCAATTTGAAATGCAAACAATGCAGCTCACACGCACACACACACATATACACGTGCAGCAAAATGGCAATGGAACAAGAACAGCGAAATGAGCAGAGAAGAAAGCAGCGCGGCGGCAGAGACGTCGGCTGAGGCAGAGACTACACTCGAAGAAAAACTGTGCAGAGTTACAGTAGTGTGTCCTGTGTGTATTTCATAATTATCAAACTATGATTATTTAGCGGGGATTTTCTTATTTTTCTATACAAATATTGAGAAAGGGTGTAAAATCTTAATCTAATTTTATCCGCAATGTATGGAAAATACAAATAAATCTTGTAGTGCGGTATACCGATAATTAGAGGGTTATTGAAAAAAGGCGCTCTTACTCAAAAGGTACAATTCAGTTGTGTAGGGGTTGCCAAAGAACTGTAAAATACTAAAAGTAAGAGTATAATATCCGATTCGAATCTAACGGATAATTGCAATAAAAATGCGAATATATAGAGAACTTATATTATAGGGAAATACCGACGATTATGTTTCGTATGGTAAAAACAGCTTTTCGTCTTTATTTTAACTACCTTTTTTCAGTTATTAATTAATGTCATAAAGTCGTAGGGTTGCCACATAGTGCGACAAGGCAAATTGACATCGGAAATTGGGTAAACGCAGCCCCATCGGGGTGGGCAGTTGGCTTTCAGGGGGGAGAAGTGTGGGTAAAGTGGTGGGGAAGGTGGCAAATGGATGTGGATGTGGAAGGGTCACAGCTTGGCTGGCATTACCTGTGGCCAACTGTACCTTCTGTTCCACACACACACACACAAACACAGGAGCAGGCTTACTCACACATGCGCCGAGTTTTAATCATTTAAAATCGCAACTGTTATTAATATTTTAGGCTTCCACATAATGGAAAGCATACACACACACAAACGCAGACACACACTCCTCGCCACACATACATACATATGTATTTACATAGCAAGGAATATATTATGATATCTACTTGTGGTATACTATTATCTCGAGTGGAGTTTTAAAGTTAATTTGGCGACAAAAAAGTTAAAAATATTAAAAATGATTTTTACATGACAATATGAGCTGTTAGCATTGCAAATAACTATCGTTAGCAATCTGAAGAGCCCTCTTAGGTAGGCAACACTATTTAGCCAGGACTTTAATATATACTAGATACTTTATTTAGATACTTATTAGATACTTTATTTTGTTATTTTATTTAATTTATTATTTGCAAAGATACAGCTGCAAGGCCGGGAATTTTATAAATTTTTGTATTTTGTTGTCACTACTAATGCACAATTAAATAAAATAATACTGTAAAAAATATCAAATAATAGGATACTAGCTAGACATTGCCTTTTCTCATTCCTTTTTCTTGCAGTGCAGCTTCATACGTTTAATTCCACATGGACTCCCGAAATTGAACTGTATTTCCTCACTGTGCGGCATGACCGTCGCCGCATTTTCGCCCACATGACCGCCACCATACTCCAATCCCCCCACCCCCTCGAACCAAATAATCCCCATTCCCCCCGCCCGCCCCTCCCAACGCTCTAAAATATCCGAGCGCCAATTTAAATTTAATATCGACGCATGGGCGGACAATCCACCACCGACACACGCAGGACACTCGCAGGACTACAGCTCCTGCTGCTCCTTGTACTCTCGTAAATCTATTTGGCACATTCATGCATAAAGTATTTAGTATCTTCGAGATACCTTTTTAACCGCATGGCAACTACACACGCACAAGGGGGTGGGGGGTGTGTGTGTGGCATGGGTGTTGGGTGTTTGGCAGGCGTCAAGTTCACATGGCAGCCAACCAAAATGCGCGGACACTGGGAGAAAATCGTGGGGTGGAGGGGGTGGTGTGGGTGGGATTGGTGGTTACTTGGACCAAACGGCCGACACTTTCACTTGCAAATTTCTGTGGCTGCTGCTGCTGTGTTTGTGTGTGTGAGTGTGTGTCTGTGTGCTTTTGATTGCGATTGTGTGTGCGTTAGCCTTCCAGCCCAAATAAATTAATTTCGAATGTAAACTCGGACGGAACAACAAACACAATTTAAACTGAAGACACACACACACACGCAAGTCAATGCAAAGGATATACCTCAAGATATTAAGAATGGGTTGACTTTCAACTAGGATTAAAAGCTTAAAACTAATGCGGATTAGATGATCACTCATTAAAACGAAACAGCAAGTACGGGAATTTTGAATCACATATGTATCTCTATGGCAATTTAGCTAAAGTCTACTTATTAACTTACTATATATTTTAATTCTATACGTTAAATCATGTGAGTTTTGCTAAGCAGATGAATTCTCCAGCAGTTCTACTAACTAAAATGAATAAAAACTGTGGATTAGGATGTTCAAGGGGAAAATACATTTTTAAAATCGAAGTGCTCCTGGAAAATGCTCAGTAAGGATTCATTTGGCCTAAGAATAATCAAAACCCCAAGCTTGAATGTTATTTACAATACTAAGGCCAAAAACTTGCAACCACATTATGACATCTTACGCATTTTAAATTTAATATTTTAAGATATTATAATATTCTGCAGGCATGAAAATAAGTTAGTAGTCAAAGGGGGCAAGTGAGGCTTCAAGGGGCAGATGATCATCAAATGCTGAATGCTGTGCAATCGAAAGCGGAAATTGCCGTGTGCGGATTTTCATCTGTTGCCACCCCCCCTCCCTACAAAAACTGCTGGCCAAAACCAAAACTCCACCTTGCCGTGGGGCTTATGTGCCTAGTTTCCTAATGGCCAAGCCCACACCGCCTCCCCTGCCACCCACTCCCCACCGGAACTACGCACATACATACACACGCACACACACACACACACGTGCTGAAGTCGCAAAGGGATAATTTACGAAATTTGAATCTTAGAAATTGTTAAAAGCATTCCTCCTTCTCCATAGGCTCTCCCTCTCCCGCTCACTCCCCATCCCCAACTCCTTCCCCCTCCCCTTCCCTTTTCCCTTTCCACTTCCACTTTCCCTTTCACTCGCATTTCCCCCTTTCCATTTCCCTTTCATTCGCAACAACGCATGTGTGTGTATCCGCATGTATTTCAAAATTGCAAAATGTCTACCGTGGACATTCGAAGTCAGCATCGCCAGCGTCCGCCAAGTGAAATCACCCCCCTCCCCCCGCCCCCGCCTAAACACACATACACACCATTGCACTGAGAGAAATCTGGGTGCTTACATGCTTAATTATGCTAGTTTGATTGAGTGCGGTTATGAACAATTCCCACAATATCTATGCATTTTGATAGATATTAATATGTGTTAATATAAATATATATTAATATACATTATATATTATTATTCATATGTACATATATTATATATTTATATATAGTAAATGTCTATCTTATACATTTGACTGTTATATGAGCTTATATTGAAGGTACATATGTATTTGGGTTACCTGTAAAGTAACGCTCTTTACTAACTAGCAAACTCGAGTCTCTTTTTTGACAGTGTACTCCTCCTCTCTCTCTCCTCTCTCTGTCTCTCTCTCGCTCACAATTTCGGCTCATACATCTTGGCTCGACGTCCTTGCCCCAAACTCATTTGTACAACGCCCCCGCCGCCCCTCTCCGCGCACCACCACCCGGAATTCGACTGACGTTGCCCCCCTGCCCCGCCCCCTGGACTGTCAACCAACTCCACATCCCCCCTCCCCCTCCCCATCCAAGGAACACACGGAATATGTATACGTAATACGTAACGGACAGTCGATTTGTGGGAGGGGGTGGGGTAGGTGTTGGGGGTAGTAGCTGCCTTTGGATTTTGGACTTGAAAGTAGCGCGATAGACGAACACATTTGGTTGCGTGTGCGTCTGTGCACAGACTCCCATTCCCCCCACTCCCCCTACTCCCCCCGTCACATCCTTTTTGGCCAACTGCTTCCTGAACTGTTTTAAATGTGTGACAGCCGACAACAAACTCTGCCCCCTCCCCCCTCCCATTCCACCCGTGGCCAGCTAACCCCGCTATCCCCGTTTCCCCTTTCTGCAGCCACTGTAAGCGTTTTGAGGGGGGAGGGGGGGATGGTTCTGCCCAGCCCCAGTTACACTCGGCAAAAATATGTTTTTCATATCGAATATTGAACATTTTATTTCTGCACCTTTTAAGCTTCTAGTAAAAAATGCTGAAATCTATATCTTCATAAACTGTATATTGTATTTTTGTATTTGATATATAATTTCATATTTGATTTATTATTGAGCGGAATTTAATATTTATTGATATTGTTCAAAGCAAAGCATTAAATCTCCACCTTAAGAAAGGTTCATAATAATAATATAAATATTTTAAATTGATAATTATAAAAAATATATCGGTTATTCTTAAGCAATGGTGAATTATTTTATTATCAATAATAATTCTTATTCAGTTTTATATACTTTTTTGTTATTAAATAGTGTATTCAATGTAATGCCTATTTTTTTTTACGAAAAGTGTAAGTCCCACCGCATTTCTCTCAGTGCACGCCCGTTGTCCTTGCTGTTTTTGCTTGCCCAGTTTTCGAAAATGTAAACTCATCATAAGTGAACCAGCATCAGCATGTGTGCCCCTGTGTGTGTGTGTGTGTGTGTGTGTGTGTGTGTGTGTGTGTGTGTGTGTGTGTGTTGTCCAAAAGGAGCCAACGCAGACATCGTTGACTTTGTTGTTGCTTTTGTGGGGTGGGATGGGTGGCAGTGGGCGGACATTGTGCGTGGCAAGTGCTGTGAATGGACATGCCACTCCAAGGCAGATGGGAAAGTGGGAGTGGGGGGGAGGGGGGTTGTTGTTTGCTGAAAATCGGGAAATGAGGATATGCGGAAATGAGGAATGGGGTAGTGGGTGCGTAGTGGGAAAACGAACGAATTTTACAATTTTCCTTTCCTGCTGCTCACTGTGTGTACACATGGGCTTACACATAAATATATGTACATATGTATGTATGCAAATGGCGAGGGTTGTCACAATAGTTGTGATCTCACACGTTGCGCAAGTCATCAAATAGTTTTGCACAACTAACGCAGCTTATTATTTGTATTTTTTGTGAAGATGAGATTGAATATTGTTAATATGTTGGCTAATAATCGAGATTAAGTTAACCCATGATAATTGCGTGTAAATAATGGATTTCATTACAGTTATAATTTGTAAATTATTGCTGTTTATACTAACAATATAATGCAGTATTCACTGGTTGAATGCAACTCATTTTATGTTGCATACACTTAAACGTAAATTATCTTTTTTAGTGTACTCTCCTTTCGCTACTCACAGTTCCTAGTTGTCCTGTTCAACGTGGACACACACACACACACACACGTAGACAAACAATATGGAAAGCATTTGGGCATAGAAAGTAAGTGGGCTGCGTGTGCGTTTTTTGGGAGAAAGTGGATGTGTGTCCAAGTGCACGTGGTGCGTCGTCGTTTGCGTCGTCTGGCATCAAAGCCAACCACCGGCCACAGCTTTCGTCCTTCGTCCTGCGTCCTTCTTTGGCTTCAGCTGCTGCTGCTGCTGCTTTTGCGTAATTTTCGAGATTATTTCGCACACACACACACACGCTTGTGTGGGTGTGGATTTGAGGGGTGGGGCTGATGGGATATGGACACACAGCCATGCATAATGATGTTGGCTTGTCCTGGACAGCAGCAGGCGCCCACCGAACTGGAGGACGGGTGGTTGGGTGGGCTGGTCTTGTCGTAGTTATTGCTTGCGGGCATTCATTTTAATTTTAAAACAACAGCAGAACGACGAGCCGAGGCCTAGAACACACAGCGCTTACAAATGGCAATCAATTTCAGACGCACACACACCCACACCCGACGCACACATACACGCATGCATACACGCACGGCTACAAGGGTTGTGCTGTGGGCCACTCACATTGTGGCATCTTGTTGCGAACATCTCCGGAAATTCGCAGGAGCGAGGCGGTCAAACGAGCAGCCGCCTCACACGGCGAACGGGAAAGGGGTAAATGGAAAGTGGCAGTTGGGCGGAGGAAGAAGTCCTTGTTCGGATAACTCAAAGAAAGGAATAGCCATTGATCCTGAAGGAATATCGAAGACCAGGTACAGCAATGGTCACTCAAAATATAATCGAAAATAATCATATCGAATCAAATGGTATTTCCTACGGAAAGGTTTGAAATTTACTCATCAAAGTGCTTAAAAATATGCAAACAAATGAGACAGTTTCAATACGATTTCAATATATTGTAAATGATTAATTTTATCACATTTTGCTATGAAGAAAGAACTTGATTTATGTGTAAAAATATCAATCGATTTTGGATATTGTTGTTACCACATTATAAATGGTTTCAATGGGAACATAACCTCCAAAAACTACTACTACTTTATTTTTTCTTTTGGAATGCTTAGTGCCAATAAATAAAAATAAATAAATTAAAAAAAAATTCTACCACCGAATACGACTGCTTCAGAAAATGGTGCTAAAAACTTGATCCGATTTAATCGAAAACTATTCCGCTCAAAGTCCGATGAAGGCATCAGGCGGCGCCAGTGGAAACCATCAAGGAATGTTAACGATTGCACTGGCCTCTGTCGGTTGCCAAATCGGGCTCCTTTCCTTTTCCAGGACGAGTGGTGCACTGGACTTTGGATTGATAGAGATAGAACTCAGCTTGACCTCTATACGCCGGAGTGAGCTTCTTTCATCAGCAGACCGGCAATATTCGGCTGGTCAAAATGGAAATTTACCCTTAATCCTTGCTCGCGTCTGCTTTTTGCCCACTGCCGCCACCTCAGTTAGCCACTTCCTACCCCAAACTGAAGCCAACTCCTTTGGACGCTTTCAGTGTCATTAGTTTTGAATAAGCCATAAATTAAAGATTAAAATATATGCCCGCGCGTACATACAAGCATATTCCAATGGGTGTGTGTCCGTATATACGAGTATACTGTCCGTATAGTAGAGTCCCACTCTTCTCACATGCCCCACCCCCCTTCTTTGGTAATGGCCATGGCCAGCCGGGCGGGGGAGGGGTTGCTAACTGAATGGAGGAGAAGTTAAAGTGAAAGGGAAACATAAGTCCAACAATGGCCCGAAGGCAACCCAACGACATTAGGAGGAGGAGGAGGAGGAGGAGGAGGAGGAGTGGGATGGGTAGTGTTTAGAGTTCAGCACAATGACGAAGGCGCTTTAAGCAGTACCACCCACCACACACGTGGACCATCCACACACGTGGACCAATCCCAAAAAGCATTACAAATTTGCATATGTGTGCTCGTGTCCATGTGTGCGTGCGCCAAAAACTGCTGGCGTAGGTAAATTAGTTGCTCTATGAATGTGCTAATGTGTGTGTGCGTGCGAAGGTGGTGTTGGTGTGCACCGTTATCGAACACTTTCGCATGCCCCCGAAAATCTCCTAATACACTGGCAAATACAAGAAAAATGATGTATAAATATATCTAAAATAGAATCGATCGAACAACCAAGCTATATTAACAACAACACATATTTGTTTTCTGCTGTCAGCTTAGAAACTATGCGAGTTTATTTAGGTCTAGGAATATATTATCATTTATCAATCCTGGTAGCTCTCGTTATGTTTTGGATTATATAATCATAGTTTTATTTGTAGAGATATGTAATTTTCATTATTCAATCACTGCTCTTGGTGTTTTAAAGTGATTTTAGGACAGTGAAACCAGATACCGACGTGTAAAGTTAAGTGATTTGGAAATATATAAAACTTTATTTTGTCACACTTATCTTATTAGGATGGGTAAATGAAGGCACTTTTCTCTCAGTGACTTCATCTGCAGCCAGGAATGTTGCTTTAAAACTGTAAGTTTATGCGTGTGCCTGTGTGTGCTGAGTGGTTTGGGTGGGTGTGTGTGCCGAGGAGGGGTGAGGGGGAGGGAGCAGCTTGGGCAGTTGTTGGCCAAGCTCACAAGCACACACACACACACACTTACACTTGCGTAAGCAGCTTCACCTACACATAGGCAAGTTTAAATGTTCATCTGACGCATGCCCAACAAAGTATGCAACACAATTGGGCTAACTATGTTGCCTCCTGATTTATGAGGGGCGGAGGTGCCAGGGGGGGGGGGGGGGGGCAAAAAAAGGGGTGGGGAAAAGGGTTGGATTTTGGGGAAATCATGTTGTTCTTATCGGCTATGTGTGCATGGTGTGTATGTGTGTGTGTGGGTGACAAACAATGGCCGAGAGGAACATGAAGCAACCCTTACAACTCACAACTCACAACTTACAACTTACAACTTCTCCTGCCCCGAAAAAGGCGAAAACTACAAATGAATGCCCACCGAATGCCTCACAGTTGGAGCCAGTGTTGTCTAAGCCAAATATTTCGCTTTCCAGTTTTGATTATCAAAATAACTTAATTTATGTGGCCCAGCTATGCGTGTGTCTGTGCGTGTGTCTGTGTGTGTGTGTGTGTGTGTTTGTGCTTGCGAGTGTGAGTGAGCTTCTACTAAGTGGCAGCTCAAATGACGCAAATGTAGCATTGCTGCTGGTCCTTTTTGGGCAAAGGATGAAGGCATTAGGCAAACTTTTGGCCCAAAAATGTTCCGAGTTTGATTGTCATGGCCTCGTCCTGTTCCTCCTGGTGCCATGATTGCTCCTCTTTCGGCAATAACTGTTAAAATAAAATGCCCAACTTTTCCATTCATTAAACACTTGTCTCCGCCGATCGCTGGGAGTAGTTCCGAGTTTTACGATAGTTGGTGTCCCATTCCGCAAAATAGAATTACGTGCACAATTAGGAGGCAGGCGAATTATTTGTAATTGCTCCAAAGGGTTACGTTTGGTATCTCGAAGTTCGGCACTCGGCTATGGAACATCTGTGTTAATGAGTGTAGTTCTCAAAAACTAGTTATCATGCTTATGTACATCTTTAGTAACGAATGCATCTTACAATGTTTTTCAATCTAATATGGAAATCTCACTGGTTAACCGCTTAATATGTAAATCAATTTCTATTAATATTTGATCAATGCGACAACTGCTATTCAATATTTTATACTTTGAATTAAGACTTTCGACATTATGTGCAAAATAGATGGGATCATAGACACTGCAGCACGATTAATAATGCTCATTATCATTATTATCAAATTCGCAGTGGAAAGAGTTTATTACGAAGGGCAACGGTTATTGACTTGTTTTCTTGAGGCTTCCAGTCCATCAAGTGCCCGCTTTTCGGATCCTTTCCTTGGGCTAAGTACTTGAGCGCAAAGATTGAGAGTGAAAGGCCCACCAGGTCCAATTAAACATAATTGCCGACCTCCCACCTCTGACCAGCTTCCACCACCTCCCACCGCCCAACTGCACCCCATTCCTCATCTCCGCCAAGAATACCGAGTAAAAAAAAAAAAGAGAGACAAGTTTCCAAAGAATGGCACAAAGGCAAGAAAAAAGCGAATTAAATGATTGGACCCCCAGTGAAGGTCCAGTAAATAGAGTCTTGGATCCTTGGAACTCGGACACCCCTCTGCATCCCGGATCCCGGATCCCGGATCCCGGATTCCGGGAGTGTGGCAGTCGTGCGCTGGGAAGGGTGGAAGGGTTGGTCCAGCCGAACTGGGTAAATGAAAATTGGCATTTATATAAATTCGGAATGCAAAGTGAGACGCAAAAAAAGGGAAATTATAAGAGCGAAAGTTGGGAAAAAAGGGTGGCAGGTCTGGAGGCGGTGCTGCTGGTGGTGGTGGTGGTGGTGGTGGAATAAACGCAGATTGAGAGGCCATTAAGATAATCAATCTCATTAATGGAAAGCCATTCCTTATGCATCAGGTCACAAATCCATCCTTGGGATTATAGAAGATCTAAATATTCGTAAGATCTCTCTATTTTTTAAGGTTCGTCGGGCAAAACTGACCGGACCTCAATTTCTCCGTACTGTCACTTTATTTTCCTTCCCATTCCCCCTCCTCCTTCCCCCCAGCGCATTTTTTACTTTACTTTCACTTTCCTCCGACTTTTCTCTTTGACATACCCTTTCCCATGCTGTCAGTTCACTGGTACAATCGATGACTTAACGAATGTGGGATTCGTTAAGTCATCGATTGTAGTTCTAGTTCATAATTTATTGGTATTCTGTGGGAATTTTTTTTTTTTTTTTTTTTTTTTGATAATAGGAATAAAACAAAATTTCTTGAGATTTTATAACATGTACACAATTATTATTTTTTTTTTATTTTTATTTTTTTATTTTATTTTAGTTTTTTTTTTTTTTTGATATTTTACCACTTCTTTGCTAGGGAAGTGTATTGCGATGTGGGTGTTCTCCGCTTCGCCCAGTCAGTCACCTTCTGGCCTTTCAAACACCTTCTTTGGTCCCACTAGTCCACCCCTTTACTTGCGCACTCTGTCCGTTGTAAGTTGTCCGTTCGCAAAAGCCCGGGCTTTCGCTTTTTATTTACTTGCCTTGGAGCGTGCACTTTATGTCCGAAGGAGGAAACTCTCCCTCTATTTCGGCCTCCTTTTTTGTGATATTTTTTTCCCCCAGCATATATTCGCAGTTTTTTCGGGCCTCGTGCCTCTTCTTATTTTGCAGCGCCTTCTTCTTTTCAGTTTCGGTGCTTTTTTCGGGTGTTTAAATTAGAACTTTGTTCGTGCTCTGAATTTTTAAGTTATAAACTCAAGGGGGTATTGCTTGAGAAGCTCTCCCCTTTCGCAACCGCACCCCTCCTGTCCAGTCCTTTGACTTTCACTTTTCTCCCTCTTAACCATTTCTCTTGTTTGGCCAGCACAAAAAAGGAAAAAAATTCTACGAAAATTCTCGACTAAAGGGGAAAATGAGTTTTTTCACTTAGGGGGCCAAAGAGGAGTGTGGAAAATGGGAAGAAAGGTGGGGGGGGGCCAATGGGGCGAAGATGCAGAGCCTAAGCAGCCGTTGTTACATTGGGTCCACTCTAAATGCTCCACTGTGGCCACCCAGAACAGCTGCTCCAGCGCCACCATCTCCCCCACTTCATCCTGGGGCGCAGATCCTTGGGGTTATTATCAAATTGAATAAAAATAAATGCGACTTCGTGTGAGTTTAAATTTGGCCAAGTGTGGCGTGAAAGGGGCTTCTTGGCTAATGGGAGTGTTACGAAACTTGTTGCTACTGGCCATAACGAGCGGAGAATCTGTCTGGGGATTGTGGCCGAAATTGGGCTAGGGATTGGATTGGAACTGGAATTGGAATTGGGAGCAGGAATGGAGGCCAAGGAACCGCATGAGGTATCCCATCCATTAGGTCCCCAAATTCCGCCTGCGCCATTGACCCCACCTGCAGTTTCTTTGAGTTTTTCAATAGAGTAGATCCTTGGGAAGGTTATGATATGTGCAGCACTTTCAACGAGGAATCCATTAAAGCAGTACATTTTAAATCAGAAATGAGTGTTCGTGCGATCGGAATACATAACGATTTCGAGAAGATTTTTATACTATATAAGACATGGTAGTTCCTATTATGGAAATAGTTTGAGTGTAAATGCGTTTATTCTGTTCCATTTCGTTATTAATAATAATCATTAACATTTAGTTAGGGAATCTGTAATTGAATTCAGAATGTCAGATGGATTGTATCAGAGTAACAAATAAATAAGCAAATGGCGTTCAGCTGTCAGTGAAAAAACTTAAAAATTCAAATTTATAATTGACTGCTCATTTTCTGCATTAACTATTAGATATACGTGCTTCTAGGGGTTGAAGGGAAATCTTTCCCATGAAAGCGGGTAAAATACGGCGACAAATGTATTTTTGAAAAAAGAACTGAATTTAAATTAAAATTTGGGGTTGTTTTAATGGATTATGACTTTCAGAAAACCACAAAGTTTGATTTGCTTACCTTCTCAGTGCGATAAAGGAAAACAAAACAAATTACGCAGCTTCAAACCCTTTTACACTCAGTGAGAAAAGGAAAATATTGTTTTAGGGAATCGATCTCAGTTAACCTTCCGCCTTTTTATTTCGATATCCATTTTTTGAACTAGGCAACTTGCGTGGAACCCCAAATTGACCTCGAATTGACCCAACTGACTGCGAATCGCCAAGTTTTGCCAACTATTTACACATCAAAGGCAAATTAAGCAAATGAAAGGCTTGTGCAATGCACCCATTTCTTCAGCTAACAATTCAAGTGAAAATCCGAGAGATAAACACACAGCAGTCCATGGAAAGTGAAAACGGGAAAACGGGAAAAACCGGACATTGGCAAAAGGGGTTGGCCACCCACAATATGCTCCATCCCCCAATGATGTGTCCATCCAATAAATATATATATGTACACGTACATATATATACAGAAGTAAAATGTAAAAAATTACATAAATGTAATTTCAGTCGGTGCGCGCCACATAGAACAACCCCCATCCAAAGTTTTCCAAAGGGCCGAGACCTGGTTATTAAAATTTCCTTTTAAAAATAAATGAAAACTAAATAGAAATGAGAGGAAGGGGGCAAAAGTGTGATTTTACCCCCATTTCGCTCTTTTCGATTTTTTATACCCCCCGCTCCATATCCTTGGTCCTTTTTCATTCCCTCCTCGCGGCATAGATTTATCTCGTCCTTTAGCGAAACTTTTTAACCCTTTTGTTTAATTAAAAAACACAGAAAACGAACGGAAAAAAGCGCGTGTTGTGGGGGAACCTGCAAGAAGAAGACGAGAAATAGGAAGATGATGGGCAAGGACAAAGGACGAAGAAGGAAGGACGAAGGCCGCGATAGGACAGCTGGCGCTGGATTTTAAAATGCTTTTCAATACGAAAACCAAAAAAACAGAAAACGTACCCAAACGCACCGAAAAAAAGCAGCAGAAAAATGGAAAGCAAAGTACATAAATTTCGACAGCCGTTGTCCTGAAAAAGGGTTAAAAAAGGGGGTTGGGCAGCGGCGGCTGTTGTAAAAAAGCTAAGAAAAAGTAAAGTAATTATTTTGCATTTGCGTAGATAAATTAACGATGATGGCGCGATGCCCAAAGAACCGAAAAGGGGGCCAAAAACAAAACGCTGAGATAGATGGTCAAAGGAGCTAGACGGGCCATCTGCATTGCGGCTAAAGAAGATAGAGGTTGGCCAAGGCAGTGACAATGCGGTGTGTCCGTGGGCAGGGGATCGACCCACCCCCAGTCAACCCCCCTCCCCCTGAAGCCCCTTCCATGGGCGTCACTAACCCCATCATTATGCCAATTCGGCTGTCAAAACTTTGTGCGTACTTTGCTGCTTCTCCGCGTCTCTTTTTCATCGTTTTTACCCTTTTTTGGTTTTTTGTTTCACTTTTTATTTTATTTTTTTTTTTGCATTTGTCGCGCTTTATGGCCTTTAAGAATTCTTTGGGTGGTGGGGGTGTGGGCGGCGTGGGGGATGGGCGCGCAGCCCCAAAGTGCGTCGGCTTGATTTTCGTGGCTGAGATTCCTGGCCGGGCATCATTTGAATATGCATGAGCGCAGGGTTCGTTGATGAATGCCACGTGCGTAGGCGGACAGCCAGCTTTGGTTGGACCACTGGCGTGGCTTATGGTTTCAAATGAGAACTCTATATTCACGTAAAGAGGGGAAACCAGCTAACTCCGTACTAAACACACACATGTGCGTAAGGCACTTCGACTAACTGTTGTATAGTTTTTACGGACGGACAGTCCAACGGACACACGGACGGACAAACGAAAAAAGCTTGATCAATTCGTTTAGTCATTTTGAATAATAGTATTCCCCTTTACTTCACAAATACCCCGTACAAATAGAAGTAACGAAGTAAAGTCAAAACAAGATAGAATGCTATAGTCGAGTTCACCGACTATCAGATACCCGTTACTCAGCTAGTTTAATGCGAACGCCAAGTTTCATCATTTTTCATTTATCGATAGATATTGGGGAATGAAATGAAAAAAAGTTGAAAAGCATTTCCAAAGTGTGGGTGTGACGGGTTCGGCTTTAGGGCGTTAGAGCGGGCGTGGCAAAAAGTTTTCTGGTAAATCGTTAGAAATTTACAGAACCGATCAAATTATGCAAAAATATCTAACGTAGTAAAAAATTTGTTGTTTGAGTAACAAGTTAAACGATTGCTTAGATTTATGTTCAGTTGATTACTTAAGTTTGTTCCTTTTGGTAAACTATTGCTACCTAAGTGTTAAATGACCACTTTTACAACTGGACTACTACTTTAAAATGTAAACAGGACTCCAAACAACTGGGCGGATGAATAATATTTGCTAAGTAACAAAGTTGTACTACGCTGATTGGAAACTCGGGGCCAAGGATAAGGTCCATGATAGATCATGGGGCCTCGGACTGATCACTGTTCAATGGCTCCTCAAAACTTGGCATAGATCCCCTCGTAATTGACGCCCCTGCCACCGATTTTCCCCCAACCACCTAGTTCCTTACGCGCTTTTTTATCCTTACGCACGATTTTGGCTTTTTTCGCTTTTTTGCATGCACAAGAGGCGAGTGGAAAAAAACTCGGGCCAAATAAAAAGGGGTTGATAATGGTCACTAGCAAATTGGTAGTACACAGCCACCAGAGAACGGGAGGATCCCCGCCCACTCAGGTCACTCGGCTGTGGACCAACCAACCGTCGGCGAGGACAAAACAAAAAGTGGAAAAGTGGTTGATTTTTCTTTATTTATTTATTCTTTTTTCTATATGATTTTCTAATGTTGTTGCTGTTGTATTATTTGATTTGCCTCGCAATTTCAGTGCTAAGATTTTCGCTCTTCCTTCGGCCAGGATGAATATATATATGCATATATATGTATGTACATAGGAGGTAAATAGCGCGAGCGAGTGGGACAGATTGATGGGGTCTGCTTCTAATGGTTTTTAAATTTGGTAATATTTCAATGCCATTTTCGGCTAACGCGCATCGCGAGAAAAACTTTCCGTCCAAAAACTGAGAGAAAGCCTCGAAACGCCAGAAGGTACAGTTGGCAACAAAGGGTAGAGCGAACCCCTTCCTTCTTCCTTCTTTTGCATTCGTCTCTAATTAGGCCGCGACGCCATCTGTTGGCCAGCGTTCAAAGCTAAGAGCTCCATTGATTTGCGTAGAAGAACGCGGAAAACTCTGAGCGAAAAAGTGAATGAAAAATTTAAAGGCCCCACATGAATTGGCATAACGTGCACACACATGCACAAATAAACCAAATAGAGGGACAGACAAGCGCTTCACACTTGCGTTATTTTTGGCCAGCGGGCAAAGTGAAAGCGAGTGAAAGCGGGAAAAAGGGGCGAGCGACGCGTCCAGACGCAAGTGAAAGTCAAATGGGGGTAGGAACGCACACACTCGCAGCCACACAGACACATGTGGCACGAGCTAAAGAACGTAATCGCTCGTAAGTCCTGGCGTCCAGTAAAAAATTCAAAAAAAAAAAAAATAATGCGAATTGCGAAAACAGGAAACGAGAAAGCTCCTCGAGTCCTGTGTGAAAAATTCATGCGTGTGTGTGCGTTTGGCACGGTCGAACTCGCACACACACCCCCTTATTATCGCCCCACTACCGCCACGCACACAAGCACAGACACACACGTCCCCGTCAGTCACAAGTCATTGGATGTCCTTCGTCCTTCGTCCTTCGCAGTCGGCAGCTGCTGGCAATTCCCGGCCAATACAGCCAGACATCTACGCTTCAAATTTCAATATATTGAATAATACAGAGATCAAAGTTCTGGCCATGCACCAGTCGATTTTGAAGGACGAACGACGATGGGCGGGGAAAAACTTGGAATACATTTGGGAAATTGAAAACATTTGCGGATGCCAGCGTTTTGAGCTCAAGCGATTTGATCGGACTTCAAAAACAGGCTAAAAATTGCTCTCCTGGGAATCCTGTGCTACCAGAGTCCTTCATCCTCTTCTAGTCCATGATAAGGTGAAGCTATCGGCTATCCAAAACTGGCACTCTTTCGGCCGAATTGCATCCACATTCAGTATTCATTCAGACTCAGTTCTAAAGCTGGCAAACCGAAATTCTTTATACAACAATTTGGTCTAAACGATAATCCATTAATACTGTACTGTACAAGATACTGTGTATCTTGGCTTGAATCTTAAATTTTTGAGATTTGAGCACGTAATGTCATCCTACGTCCTATCTCTAAAGCAGTTCAACTCCTGCTTGCTAAAGCAGTCCCCTCTGTTAACGATGTTTTCTACATGGTTCGTTCCGGAACCATTATTTCGAAGTTTTTGATTGAGCACTTATCCAACATTCATATAGGTTTTAAAATTCATATTACGCTTTCAGATAAGTTCTGATATGATAAATAGCACACTATTCGCGATTCTCAATAAGAAGCTAAAGCGAATCTACAGTTCTTGATGTTAAGACTGCCAATTTCCAGTGTGTAAACACCTGACGACGGTGTTTTCGCAGTGGTCCCATCTGGTCACTCTGTTCTCTATTTCTTTCCTATTCCTTTTCCTTTCAACTTTCCAATCGTCTAGTTGTCACGTGCTCTATTAATCATCTCATATTGTACCTCTAAATCTCTCTGAAAGCAGTTTGGCAAATTGAAACGCAAAGCAAACCGAAAATGGATGCTTCCAACCCTAACCGTGAGCCCTCGGATGCCTCCATCATCAAGCTTGAATCCTCGGATGGGGTGATCTTTCCGACGCAATTTCGAGTCGCCAAGGTCTCCGAAACCATCAAGACCATGTTGGCGGTCTCTGCCTTGGAAAACGGCGAGAATCCAATTGTGCCGCTGCCCAATGTGGACGCGTTCATCCTAAATAAGATTTTAATCTGGGCCGATCACCACAAGAACGATGATGCCCAGGCAACGGAGGGTGTGGAGGTGATCCCGGGAAGCCCACCTGTCATCTCCCCATGGGACGCCAACTTCATTAACGTCGATCTACCCATCTTGTTCGAAATCATACAGGCCGCCAAGTATCTGGAGATCAAGGACCTAGTGGATCTCTGTTGCAAGACGGTGGCCAATATGATTCGGGGCAAGACTCCCGAGCAGATCAGCCGCATCTTCAACATCCAAAGAGACTTACCGAGCACGACATCCCAGAGGGGCGAGGAGCTGTGAGGCACAGTCTCTTTCGGACCAAATCCAGTTGGGACACCTGGAGAAGAAGAGGAGAAAACTTTCTGCACTGGAACCCCACTTTGTTGACAACTTTTTGGTTTACCTGAATAAATGTGAATTCCAGTGTTGTGAAAAGTACATTTTGTTTTACCTAAGAAAATGTGATAATTGGTATCAAAAATTATCAGTACTGATCAGTACTTATGAAGTTTTCAAGAACACACATATTTCAATTAGAAATGGAATTTAAATGGAATTCAATTTGAGCTCTGAAAGGATCTCTGTTGCAAGACGGTGGCCAATATGATTAGGGGCAAGACTAGTGGGTCGAGGACCTGTGGGGCACAGTCTTTTTCGGACCAAATCCGGTTGCGACACCTGAAGAAGGAAACATGCTACGAGTATTGTTGAAGGCATATCTATTTCTATCAACATATTCATATTCAGATTACAGTTTATTTTGGCAACAACAACACATAACACATAACTTTTTAAATCGTTTCATGTTCGCTTGGGCTAAAGGCGTGCTCTGCTCTATTCCCAGTTGATTGCCACCAAGTCGCCCGGGGATACAAGCACACACCCCACGCCAACCCACGCCAACCCATGCCATAGCACCCCAACCCCGGAATCCTGGTGCTCCTTAAGCCGGTTCCTGATTTGGCAGCCACGCTAATTTCCAAAAGCCTTGGCCGATGGCGCTTATGAGCTCTGGATCCATGAAGTTCGCATTACGTATGTAAAATAGTGCAGAAAACCCCCAAACGAACCCAAGCCCAGGCTCCCAATCCTCGTGTTCCAAACCCTTGGACACAACTTACGCACTTTACATACAGTGCGGGGAGGGAGGCGGTTGGCGATGTGGGAGGAGTGAGTGGGTGGTGGGTGGTGGGTGGTGGAGCCAGGAGGCTGGGCAATGTCCTTTATTGTAAGTTAAGTTGCTGCCCACACACCGTGTGTGTGTGTGTGAGTGAGTGTGAGTATGGGAGGGGCGGCCTCCGGCTTGCCACTCGCCTTTCTTCGTCCGTTTCATGTGTGCTTGAAATTTAAAATGCTCTGTGGAAATTGGTTTAGTCCTGTATGTGTGTGCCCAGTGTGCGTATGTTTGTGTGTGTGTGTGCTTAGGGGTGAAAGCATACACATACAAGAATGTCAGGTGGGCGTATGTATGTATGTGTATATATGTGGCCATTGGTTTTCCTGCATAAACATAACAAAAATATAGCCAAATATGCCACACTCGACTTGAGATTCTCAATTGTAAACTACGAGTACAAGTGCATTGAAATATCGAAATATTAATATTAAAATTTATTTACTTGTGCTCTGTAATTTGCAGGAAATTGAATGTTATATAGTTTTTAATTCAATGGATATAATAAATTATTGATCTATACGATGTTCCAAATAGAAAGGACATTATTGAATGCCAGAAATCAAAATGAAAAATGCACATATTTGTATATTATTTTTCAGTGAACACATTTTCCAAAATGGGCGCCAAGTGCTGTGCGTTTTGCCCCACTGTGCACGCCGCACGATTGCCTCGGGCGATTGTTGTTGCCGACTGTGTCTGATAGCGGACCGGATAGTTTGGTTGGCCATAAGTTGTGAGGCGTCCTTTGTAGTTGGCAACCGCATCCCCATTTCGCCAGGCCATGCTTGTACCTACATACATAATGGGCAAGTCGGCGACACACTTCGAAGGGATTAAATTCTGTTTTAGTAATTAAGTTGAAATTTATAATCAAGCCGAGGGTGGACCAGTTATGTACACATCCCAGTTTGGCCAACTTCTGGTCATGCGTATGCGTGCTTCTGAGCCACTTTGTCTTGGCCAAAGTAGTTTTCAAGTTCTGCTGCTGCTGCTGCTGCTGCTGCTGCTGCGACCACAGACAAACAAATGGAAAGTGGAAAGTGGAAAATGGAAAGTAGAGTATGAGCGATGCCCTCCGCCATCCACGACTCTGGAGTGAAAGTTTTCGCCAGCTCTTTTTTCTGGTAACTTTGGCATTCGCACGCCTCAGCGCATTCGCAATCCGAGTTCAAATCCATAGCATACTTTTGCGGGCGGCATGTTTAATTTATGGCCGAACGAACAGCATCCCACAAGCGTATGCATGTGTGCGTGTGTGTAGTTTTCTTTTCGCTCTTTTAAGGTGGACCCAGTGACTTAGTTCCCACAGCGAGGCGGTACATTTGGGTTGAAGTCCTGCCCAGAAATGCAAAATCACGTCGAAATTCTTGTTTTTATTTATTTATTTTTACTCCTTAGCCTGGCAGTGACAAGCGGAGGCGACACTGATGCACTGCAAAAAAAAACACAGAGCCGGGACATCAAATATTTGGAGAAACTTAAATCATGATTTGCAAAATGTAGCTCATGGATACACATATTGCACATGTTAGTAGCACAGTTAAAGTTACCATTGAATTAATTGATGTCCATGAATATATTTATTATATTTTTGCATATATTTTTATGCATATATTTTTATTTCTGAGTGCACTGGTCGTGGCCAGAAATCAAGCTCAAGCTGGATACACCGCCCACCAAACCAGCATCCAGATGGGGTGGACTAAAAGGGTTGTCTTGTCCCCTTGTCCGCCTGTGACGGCCAGCGAAAGTTTACAGAAGAAAATCATTTGATAAGAAGGACGGCGATAGGGCGAGAGCGAGAGCGAGAGAGGAGACAGCTCGGACACAATTTCCTACTTAAAAAAAAGGAAAAAAAAGAAAATCGAAAAGGGGGCATCTGGTCTGTCAACTACATAACATTGCGAATGAAAATTCGGGGGAAAATTTCCCTTCGTTTTTTTTCCCTGCGCTTTGGGGTCGTTTATTTTTTAGACACAGATACATACAATTGGATTTTTATGTAATTTATCATTTTCCTACTGGCGATTTCTGCTCTGCAGTCGCTCAAAAAGCTTCTTCTTCCAAGGGGTTTGACCATCAAGTCATATGTGAAATGTGGAGTTTCTGTAGCAAACATGGAGCTGCCAAGGGGAAGGAATCGCAATACATAGATGTACGTACATACAGATATATGTACATATATATATATATATATATGGGCCTATTTTAATGATATATGCATATGCAGGAACAGGAAGACGAGCTTGCCCTGCCTTTGTGTACTTTACTTTCCCGCAGAAGTTCAGATTCCAGGGCAAATGGCAAGAGCTCGGAAGATATGGCAAATTTTGATTGATTAAATATATAGAGCTGCCCGGGGTCCTGATTTCTTTAAAATCATAGATTATATGAAAGGATTACACACAATTATCAAAAAACTCACGTATTGTCTCAAATTGCATGGCCAACAGGAGAATCACGGCATTCCACAAGGATCTCCTTGTGGAATCATAGTTGGCTTGCGTTGCAATCTACAGACTACGGAAGACGAGACACTGAAACGAGCAGTGCTTCCATGATACTCCTCAGTATTCTCAGCAGAAGCCATCGCCATCTTGGATGCAATAATAATATCGCTAAAGTAAGAGGAAAAATCTGCATCTGCTCCGACTCCCTTTCCACAATAGAAGCAATCAACAACACAACCTTCTTCGTCTCAACGATCAGCGACTTGCTCATTAAACATGCTCCTAAAGTCAAAATTCTATGGGTCCCCAGTCACATTGGCATCGAAGGCAAAGTATCCCCTTGATAACTATTCCAAACTTCAACCGCACTGATATAAACAATCATTATCAATGGCAAAACCAATTACATGAGAAGTGCATCTCCCTTGAATCTCGATCGATAACACCAACATATCATATCAAATATATCTAATTATACCGAGAACTACAGAACCTGTGATATACCAAGAAGAGATCTCTCAAAAATTATAAAACTACGTCCAGGACACACCAGACTGACCCATGAGCACCGATTCTTCCGGCCAATGCCGTTTCTGCAAAATTGACACAATGACATTGACCCACATCCTGGACAATTGCATCGCCCTCCAATCACATAGATCCAGCAACTCGAATTCTTAATTTACAGACAACTTCAAAACCCACACACCTGAAAGTGAAAGTCTGCAACATCTGCTTAAATTTCTGGAAAAAGCCAACATAATCCATTTCCTATAAACACTCTATCGTAATACAAATAGCACATCTTTGTGAACCGAACCCTCAATTGTTAATCACAGTATGTCTTAATATTGTAAATAATTGTAATTGTAATTGTTGTAACATAATACTTAAGTATGTGATCAAAAATGTGATCTGAGGATGAGGGAAGATGAGGGAAGCGAACCAAAAAGACGAAAGAAGAAAAGCCCTTTATAATTATATAACCATAAAGAAGGAACTCTGGCTGTTACATGTAAATTCAATGTAATACCCAAATCACTTGAAGAAAGGCACAAACAGACCCTCCTCCAATAACAACTTACTTACATGTAATCCGGAAGAGTAGGTCTCTTGACGATGTATCGCCCCGCTGATCCTGACATAGGATCTAGGAGGCTAGGACCCACAAGGACCTCAGCTGATGGATCTGTAAGAGAAGAGATTGGGATCAACGCGAGGCATAATACATAATGATATTAATCAATGCTAGTCCGCGGATCCCTTGATGGCTCTTGCCATTTTGCTCAATAGCAAGGAGTCCGTCTCCCCGATGCCGATCCTTCTCCTTCTGCTGCTCCATTAAATGGTCGAAATAGCAGTCCATGCATTTCACGCTTTCCCCGCAGCTATGGAACATGGTCAAAAATCCCTGAAAAAGAAGAGAATAAATAAATATGATGTAACAAAGCAAGGCCCAATGTTGCGAATCTGTGCACTACGTGGGATCCTCCTGGTCCTATTACAATGACCAGGCATCCAGATGCTAGCAAAGTGGCATCTACGAACGGCGCCTCCAAGCCACAGTCATCCCTCGTCGTTAATGACCATATCCGCGGGTCTTCTGCTATTGAAAGTGATTTTCGTCCACTCCATAATCGTTCTTCTGCCCGAAATGATTCTTCCAGGTTCATCCAAATGCGGGCTATGATTACCCATTCCTTGGCATTCCTTGAATGTCGAACGCCGTCTCCATGCCACAGTCATCCTTCAAGAATATTAGCTGGTGGCGCGCGGTGCTCTTTTCCCACGGCCACTTTCTCCAGACGACCATATCCCAAATGCAACCTGACGGGAAAGGAAATCATTAAATTGAATACAAGCCAACGGACACGATGCAATCAAACACACGAATACTAGAATACACCGTCTCCATGCCACAGTCATCCGTGGTCTTCGTGGACCGGGGACCGAGGATCGGCATACAAACCTTATCAAGTGAAGTGCATGCAATCTTATCGAACCGTTTAAAAAGTCAAAAGTGGTACTATCTCCAATACTGGTGGCAGTATATATTTATAGTTTAACTCAATATGTTCTTTACTAAGTAAAACTCCTTCATCATCTGCAGGTTTCCAAGCTGGAATTCTGTCCACAGTCCCTGCGGCTCAGAAATCAGTGATTACTGGACCACAAAAACAGATCCCTCCATCTCACCTGCCCGTCTACGGATGGCGAGACGTCTTCCGGGATGTTGAAGAAGTGGCGGACCTTCATATTGGTCAAAAACTTATGGATGAGTTTCATTGGGCCCTTGATCTGCAGTTGCTTGGCGGCCACTATGATTTCGGGCAAGTGCCTAAAATTGACGAGCAAGAAAATGTCGTCATAAAGGGACGTGTCTCCCGGGCTCACCTCCTCCACCCTCCGTTTCCAGATCTTCATCGTCTTAGTGGTGATCGGCCCAGCTCAGAATCTTGCCTAGGATGAGCCCGCTCACCGGAGCGGAGAGGCACGACGGCATTCTCATCGTCCTCCACGGCAGAGAACTCCAACTTTTTCTCAATGGTTACGAAGAGCTTGGCGACTCGGACTTCCGTCGGAAAGATCATCGCATCCGAGAACCCAAGTTTGATGGTGGGAGCATCCATTTCCATTTCCATTACTTTAAAAAAGAGAAACAGAAGAGTGAGATGATGGGATGATGAAAGACCACGTGGCGCCTAGACGCTTCGAAAGTTCAAAGAAAAGGAATAAAGAATAAAGTGACCAGATGGGACCACTGCGAAAACACCGTGGTCAAGTGTTTACACACTAGAAATTGGCAGTTTTAACATCAAGAACTGTAGATTCGCTTTAGCATTCTTATTGAGAATCGCGTGCTTTGTGTTATTTATTCGGAGTAGTAGCCCCTTGTAGCTATTTTATAAATTATAATATCCATATGAATTTTGCTAAGTGCTCAATCAAAAAGTTCACAATACTAGTTCCGGAACCCTGTGGAAGATTGCTTTAACAGAGAGTACTGCTTTATCACGCAGCAATTGAACTGCTTAAAAGATGGCACGTAGGCTGACATACGTAGTACGTAGTGCAGGCCTTACTCGATTTCAACTAAAGTCAAGGTAAAAGGCATTATAGTTGTTTTGAAACAAACTTTCATTACGTGGGCGCGCCTGCAATCTGTTTGTTGAATCCCAACTATCTCTATTTGTTTTATTTTATTTTTTTTATTGCCTTACAAATAGACGGACGGGCATAACCAGATCGAGGTGTTACATAATCTTCCTTGAAGGTAATATAGCTTGGAGTAACTCGAACCGATTAGCGCGATAAAAGTTGGAAAACGTTCACTTTATTTGATTTTACTTATATTGCTAGGGGGCATTATCAAGTCTTAGCTACGGCTAATTACAATGCATGCCCAATGCACTATGGCCTGTTTTTTTTACAAAAATTAATAACTCCTAAACTACTGGAGATATTTGGATGATTTTTTTTTATGTGTTACACATGCCTCCAGGAATATTTTGGAATTGGGACTCCGCCCCAATTTTTTCTTTTTTTTTTAATATTATATTTTTAAAGTTAATTTTTAATTTCAATATTGTATACAAATTCATAATCGTCTTCGTCTTTACAATCAATAGAGTCTGAAGAATCGGTGTCAGGTTCAAATTCGCAAGCTAACATTTGAAATTCAAATTTTGAATGACTTCTGATGGAAGAGATAGTCGCTTATGTTTTCGAACGCGCCTCGTTATATTTATTGATGATATTATGGGATATTATTTATATTTGCCTTGGCTGGGTTCAAATAAAGAATTTTAAGTATGTCTGCAAGATCCAGCAGGCCGCGCTAGCATTGCTAGCAGCTAGCATTGCTAGCAGCTAGCATTGCTAGCAGCTAGCATTGCAGCTTGACCCAAAAGACGATCGTTGTGGTTCTGCACTTACGAGTTCATCTGCTTGCTGTCTTCGACCACACAAACTTTTTTAATAGAATTACGTTTTCGGGCATCCAGCTAATTTCCTTTCCTTTTTATTTTTCTCTTTTACCTTCAGGACTAGGTGTTCTTCTAACCACTTTGAAAAAACTTTCGAAAGTTCATATATTTTTCGATTGCATTTTCTCCAATTTCTCAAAATATTGACTGAAAACATTCGTTATTATTACTATTCGTTAATCGTTCATTAAAGTCTAGCTTGCTATCAGAAAAATGCCCACTAATAAAAGTGCACCCTTCCAGCAGGGCAGCATTGGCAATCGAGATATTGCTCCCTAAAAAATCAAATTTCTCGAAAACCCGCAAAAAACGCACATAGAGACTACCTGATATGAGTTAGGAATTGAACACACTACAACATGAATATAAGCACTTACTGAACAAATTTGAACAAATTGTTGTAGCTCTATTCAAAGTTGAAATTTGTTTCAAACAACTACATGTTGACACCACTTGCTAAATGTACAAATTGTTGGAAATAGGCGCACACAATAAACAATATATTAATAGCAACACATAATAAAAACCTAAAGATTGATTATCCATTTCAAATTATACTCTTCTTCGTTTTTTTTTAAATTTTAAAACTTTGAAAGTTAAACTAAATTCTGCGCGCAATGCAGCCACCTGGTATATGCTCGCAACAGCCGACTTTAACAGCTGTTATTATAACAGTACACTGTTACTTTTACTTTTGCCGTCTATAACATAGTAGTTTAACGTATTTGCAATGTATTAATACTAAAATACTTCAAATTTGCATACTTGTGAAAAACACATTATTGTAAAAAAAACAGGCCAAATGCCCCATAGTGCAATGGCCGGTCCTAATAGTTGTGGGAGGTGAGAATATCCCTTTCTAATGGACACAAACCCACTTGGACTCCTCTACTCGCATCCCGTCATAAACTTGCAGCCTGCGTTTTTGGCACAACTCATTTCCGGACGAGCCAGATAAGCCCGTGATTCGTGGTCTGTGGCGCGAGGGTTTCCCGGAGAAGCGGGACCGTTGCATGCCACCAGCTCACCACCCGGACACTTGGCAATGCCCCTCCCAGGACAATCTGTCCACCTTATCATGGTAATAACTGTAAGCACGTAAGCCTGGCCGAAGGGGGTGATTTCGTATTTTTCTTTACATTTCTTTGCCCGCCTATTTTTTGTTTTTTTTTTCTTTTTTTTTTTCTGCCGACGCAATTTTTGGTAACCCTTTCGGGCACTTTCACCCACCTCCGCCGCAGCGCTTTTCTTTTAGAGATTCTCGCTCGTTTTTTATGTGTGTTCCTGTATTGTTGTTTGTATATTTTCTATATAATCTTGTGAGTTTGCTTGCCTGCGCTCCTTCATTCCTTGCTCCTCATCCGTTCTTATTTTTTTGTGCTGGTCAGCTTTTCTGCACGCTTGGCAAACATCGCAAAAAAAAAAAATAAAAAAAAAAATAAGGAAAACAGAAAAGGGGGTAGGAAGGGTAGAAAGGCTTTTTAAGGTTCAGTTGGGCGGGGGCGGTGTTCAGAAAGCCATAGCCAATTGTCCAAGCGAATATTGTACGATTTGCGTGTACAGTGAGCACTGCGAGGTAAGGTATTTTTGTCCTAGTGCGGGAACATGTTTTTTTTTATTTATTAAAAGCAGTTATTTAATTGGCCTTCTTGAGCAACTTAATCTAATTTCAATATCAATTTAAACGATTCTTAATATCTAAGTTATTTACAAAGATTATATGATTATGAGTATTAAAGAAATGGAATGTTAAGGCAGTAATATTTAGAAGATTATAATTAAGTAGGATTTATGTCAAGTCCCGGTCAGTCAACTCCAGTCTCGATGGAGGTGCTAACCGCGGGTACGTCTATGATCATACAGATGAGAGCATTGAAATTAGCCAGGTCCACCAATACGTATGGTCACGGAGTGTGAATAATGGTCAGATAACTGACCATAGGGGATAATAACTGCTCTAAAAGTATTTAATTTCAAAAAGACTATTTTTCAATCTAAAATTTCATTATGGATTTGCCCACTAATTTTTGATTTGGCAAGCGTTTACTGTACCGAGTGCGTACAGTACTTTTCATATTTTTTGCACAACCTCCCCTCCCCATTTCTCAATCCCTTCCCCTGCCTTTTTTCCTCCCACACCCACTGATTTTGTTACATTTTTGTTCACTTTCGGTTTTGTTGTGTTGCGTTTTTTTTCATATATTTTTTTTTTTTTGTCGAAAGGATTCGTGCGAAACAAAAAGACTGCCCATCGCTGACCACCCATACAACTCCCCTCCCACACACACACACACACACACAAGCATTTCTTCGGCCTGACACACGCCACGCACTCTTGGGTGTCTTTATCACGGAGAAAGGGAGAAAGTCGTAGCGGGGGTGGGGGTGGTGGAGAAAGCGCGCGAGAAAGGGACGCAGCGAGCTCAACCCTGAAGCAAGGACATTGACGATGTCCGTTCGGCCGTCCAGGATGGCTGGCTGTTTCTCCGCTCCGCTGTTTCTCCTCGTCTTTTTTTTAGCATTTTCCATTTTCTTTTAATTCAGCCTAGCCCCCACCCCCTTGCCCGCCCACTGCTTTTCTTTTGTTGCGATGAAGAAGGCGGAAAAGGGAAAATTGTAAATTGAGTTACGCATTCTGACAGTTTGCATTACGATCTCTAGTCAACCCCGTCGCTACACAGGGAACAATGAAATCCGAATCTATGAGATACCTCAAGACAATCTTCTTGCCAAATATGGCAAGTTTCGCTCTCTTGGGAACTGGATTCTCAAAAAGTTCTATATATTCGACTGCGTAAACTCTTTCCTAATCAATGTGAATTTGTTAAAACAAGTGCTGATACAAATGTTTAAAACTATCCTTTTTTCCAGCATTTATAGTTTCCGATTGGTTTGGATGCATTTTCTTTTGTGTAGGACCTACCTACCCCTCCATCCCTCCCCCATCCGCCCACCGGTCACACATTATGGACATGTGTGTGTGTGTGAGCATGGGCTATCTATCGATCTACTTTACTCTTCATTGGCATTATTCTAGCTTCGTCGTCGTCATCAATTGAATTCGTTTCATTTCGATTCGTTTGAATGAATTTCGCTTTGGACTTTTGCTGATGTTTCCAGCCATGCCGGAACATGTGTGTGTATGTGTGCATGGGTGCAAGTGTGTGTGTGTGTCCGTCCAGCAGGGTCCTTTTTGCTGACATGCTCGAAGGACTTCGCATATTTAAACATATTAAATATCAAAGGACAACCGCCCCGGCTCCCAATTCTGCTCACATTTCGCATGACCATCTTCTTTGGCAAACTGATGCCCGATGCCTCAGCCCAATTAAATTTGCATCATTTGTCATGGCAACGGCCGGTTAATGACGTGCCAGGAGGTGGACAACTCGATGCCAGTGCCTTCCGTGGCCCAATCCAAGCCTAATCAATGCATGGCTCTAACCTTAGATGAGGCTCTTCTTTGGAGTCGGATCGGAAGTCGGAGGAGCCACTGCAAATCAATCATAAAAGGTAGCAATTAATAAATTAATCGAATTTTGTGAAATCCTAAGGCACAAAGCTAATAACATACTTAAGTATCTCTTGCAGTCATTAAAAATTATTGTATTGTTGCGAACGATCAAGTAAACGAATTGCTGATTAAACCAAAAATATCTACATATTTAATCTAAATACCCCTTAAATCGAGTAAAATTTAGTCCATTAGAGTGCCTATATATGTAGATAAGCTTCGGATTTTGATATAGTAGGTGCATTTTAATATTTCAAAAACTATTTCAAATGAATTGCTTTCCATAAAAATCTGTAGGAACTTGGAGTTCCTCGAATGTGCCCCAAAACATAGGCAACACTTTTGCCCAAAATCAGCCCGCCTTCGCTTGCGACTCATTTGCTTGCAACAACTCGGAATATCTAACTTTCGAACCCTTTTTTTTCGTGAATAAATGGGTTCCCCTATTTTTGTCAAAATTCAATTAAAATTGTTTAACTTAGACGAGGACGTAGAAAGTAAATACAACAATCTTACATTATACATATGTATATCAAATTGTATAGCAAAAAATAAAAAACGAAAGAGTTACAGCGGCGACGTCGACTGCGACGCGGCAGCGCTGCAGCAGCGGGCATTTCAAACAAAGGACAACATAACGAGATTAACACACACACACACACACACATACACAAACAGAGAGCCACCCCGAAAAAAAGCAACAATGCGAAGCAAAATCAAATAAAAAACACAAAAAATAGGCGGAGAAGCGAGAGGCATGTGAGAAGAGAGCGAACGGGGAGAGGAATTGAGAAAAAATAAAACCCGCTTAAATTAAGCCCACCTACTGGCCACCATCAGAAGCCACCACCCAACTCGGAAGCACCCGAAACCCACCCAAAACACCCAAAAGCACCCACAAAAGGAAGCTGGAGCTGGAGCTGAATTTCCAGCTGGACAGCAAACGCACGAACGGGTTGAAGGGTTCGCCGCTCCGAGCATCGAATACGCTGATGAGGATGCGGGTGGGGGAGGAGCAGGAGGACCAGGAGCACCAGGACGACCAGAGCGACCAGGACTACCAGGAGGCAGGGGTCAGGTCAGGAGG
The DNA here is from genome assembly GCF_004382195.2 of Drosophila sechellia. NCBI lineage: Eukaryota > Metazoa > Arthropoda > Insecta > Diptera > Drosophilidae > Drosophila > Drosophila sechellia. The sequence continues at coordinate 19,929,659 of NC_045954.1, forward strand.
TGGTGCCGTTCCGCCCGCCGGCACTTGCCAATTTAAACAGGATCGAATGCCACGACTATCCGATACCCGCTAGAATCACATATGTATGTACATAGTATATAATATCGGGCTTCAAAATATAACAAACAAAATATATTGGGATTTCAAAACCAGCTTTATGGTTCAATAAAATGTCAGCCTCTATCTAAAAAATAAGTATTATTTTAAACATTTATATTTGGAAAATATTTGCAAAATGTAGCGAACTTTGAATCAATTGTGCATAAGAACAACTAATATATATATTTTTTTAAAGCTAAAACACATTTTGTAACTGTTTTTCATTGGTATTTCTTCAAAAATATGAAACAGATCCTTAAATAAATTAAATTGTCTAACCGTCTAAAGTTATTGCTGCATTATAAAATAGCTTTAAATGGAAGTATAGTTATCACGAAACTTATAGTTATTTTTCGTTTTTATTCTAAAATAAATGGGTCTATTTGAAACTCTTATAAGGTGTTTGCCCTCAAAAATGCATATATATACTATATATATCTTTATAGTAGCGCTCTGTTCCAATTTTTTTTTCGGATCTGCAGGCTCTCTGCCCAAGACGCTATTCCTTATTCCAGTTGCGTAACTTTGGCCGAATATAATAGATACCCTGTAATGTCCGTCTAACGGGCATAAACAGCGGTGGACAGCAGAGGAGGGGGGAGTGCTACAAGGAAGCGACTACGCAGCATAAATAAAATGCCTGCCAAGCAAAGGTCCGCAGACACACACACACTCCCACACACACACACGCACGGAGAGCAACCCTTTCTATGCATCTTCGTCTTCTTCTTACTTTGGCTCGGCCAGTGGGCAGCCAGTGCGTGGCCCACATCCCCCCGAAAAAAGAAGAAAGCTCGCAAAAAACGCCCAAAAAACCCCACAAAATGCGGCAAGGAAACTGAAAATTATGTCGACTGCGGCTGCTGCTGCTGCCTCTGCCGCAGCCGCCGTCGCTGCCGCAGGCAACGTCGACGTCGACGCCGGCGTTTTGGGCAGCGCAGGCTCACATCCTTCGAAGAGGCGATCCTGGTCAGCTGCGTTGGGAGGGCATTAAAATGCGTAAATTTGCAAAGCTTCGCTCGTTCCCTGCGACTTGAAAGTGGGTGTGTGCTGCGAATGGGTACAGTGGAGCATGGATATGCACAACGGTGTTATTTTTTTTTTATTCCAAATAAGCTTCATATTTGTATTACTCATAGTTATAGCCATCAATCCTGAATTAAAAAACCGATTTTTAAAGTGTTGCGCACTGTTTGAAATTAAAATTAAATTATATTATATGAAATATTATAATATACAGCTGTGTTCATAAAAATAGCAGTGCTTGGGACATGCGAGCTTAAGATAAAAATTCCTATGATTTACATTTTAAACGGTCAAGTCGGTTCCAAAAAGGGACATGGAAAAATACCTTTCTATTTCTTATTTTCCCTCGCACTGCTATTTTTATGAACACAGCTGTAAAGTCATCCTTATTCAAATTCAACTTGCTTAGTATTAAGTATAGTTTAAAGATTGTATCTAAAAGTTATGCAAAGTTGTTTTGAACATCATAATTCTTCCTCAATATCAAAAGTTTTATTTTAATCAGCGTCAAGTTTGGCCAACTCATCATAATAACTATAATATAAAAAGTTTAAAATGAATATCCAACTATAAGATTACTCTTAATATAATAATCGTTTATTAATTTATAGTTGAAATAGGTTTTAGTAGATGTTGATATACGAATCATTTATTTTAAGATGGCCCTAATTCTGATGTTACTGTATAGTTTAGTTTTAATAATTAAAATTAATATTTAACTCACTATCTTGCCTCAAATTGTAAGCTAATTTTAAAAATCAATTGATTTATATTTAAGCCTCGGACCTTTATTTCTATTATTATGCAAAGCCTTCGGCTTTTAAATTTAAAAACATACCTCCCATTTGCAAACTAAACTTACCAGTGACCAAAATAAAATCCAATTGCATTGCATACACCCACCGACAAATAAATAGCATCTTAATTTAGTTCAAATTTTTCTTAGGCATTTCTCGCATTTATTTTTCATAGTTTTCGTAACACGTTTCATTCGCACAGTTTTTGTTGCTCGCTTTCGATTTAATTACGTTTTGAATGTTTCTATCAAAATTACAAAAAATTCCATTTGATGCGGAATATAAGGTATATATAGTAATATATATTTTCATATCAAATGTGTTTTATTTGTGGAAAAAAGTGGTATCAAATGGCAACATTGTTCACTATATAATAGCCCTGCAAAGAATTTCTGGTTTTACTTATTAGATTGAATTTTCCTTTGATTTCATTAGTTAGATGTCGTAGTTTTCCGTTGCTGTACTTGTAAATTTGTAGTTAATGCATATGAATGATTTCTGAATGTGTCGGCGATATAGTAATTAACTTACTTATTTAATCCACCCCCAGTGAGTAAGTAGTCTTTTTCATTTAGTTTTAGTTTGGGCTGCAATATATGAGTTTGCTTATTTGCTTATTTAGCATAATTAGGATTCTGTTCTGTGTTTGATTTCTGTTCTTTTAGTTGAACCTCGCTTTAATTCACTGCATTACTAAATTGTTTATACATTCAGTTCGAAACGTGTAAGCAAACAAAACGGAAACAACGGAAACAAATCATGTGTAAAATATGGCAAACAAAAATGATTTAAAATGCTTTCTGTAGCTAAAGCAGGAGTAAGTTTCTAGATTCAGGTTTCTAGATTTATCTTTTGCCATTAATAACATACATTTGTGTATATGCGTGTCATTTTATATAAATTTATTTAGCTTTTAATGTACTTTCTTTTTTATCGTGGACTTAATGACTAGGTTCTTTTTAGATTTCAATACACTCTTAGCAAAAAACGTTGCGGGTTTTCCGATCCCTTTTTTTTGTTTCGACACGACGACGGCGCCTATGGCACATCCTTGTGTTCCTACCATATATAATATATATATATATAGCGTATAGTTTCTAAAAAATATGTTCGTATAAATTCAAGCTTTAAAAAATTGGCATTTCCTTTATTTAAGTATGTTTACATCTAGATCTATATGCATAATACCCTTTAGTGTTGTATATGTAGGAAAGTAAAATGCAATTTCACCATAACACCCAACTAAGATTCTTGTTTACAGAAACGAACGTTTCCACATATTCGCGCAGGGAGGGATCTATCTATCTGTGACACGGGATGGGCAACAAACAAAAGCAGGCTTATCTGGCGGATGCAGGGTATCTGGGGGACTGGAGTCCGAACACTTCTAGGATGGCTGGAGAGAGAAGGCGAAGTTGAAGTTTAGTCGATGGATTCCGATCACTACTTGATCGCAGCACACAAGCCGGTGCAAACGTAACAAAACCTCATATAGTATAGAATCGTATATGCATTCATGCAATTTATGCAGCAAGGACATTTCCAAGCTGATTTAAAATGCACACACGCACGTACATATATGTTCCTATAGTTATGGATATACATATATGGCTGTTTCTGGCTGTACACAAACATACACACAAAACAAATGGCAAACAAGTTACTACAAAAAAACAATTACAAAGTACAAATTACAATCAATACACAATCGATAAATGACATTCTATCGCTTGGGGATAGGTTTGCTAAACATATCGGTTCGATTATTGCATCGATTATATAGAATCAAACGCCATTTAGCTTAGCCGAAAGTTGTTAATAATGTATGCATATAAAAATTGAACCTATAGGAACGCTTCAAAAATTATATGCTGAAAAACAAAATTCGCAAACGAAATGTTGCCAAGTATATTAATTTATATATTATTACAATTACAATTACTATATGAATACATATTTGATTTGTGTACAGAATTAGTTCCATTTTCTCCTATTGCCTTCAATATAAATAGTTTGATTTGCACATACAAATTGCATTCTATGGCCGATCTGTCTGCTTTTCCAAGCACAAAGAGAAATACAACTTTAACACTATTGAGGAACTTGACAAATCTTTTGAAACTAAGCATTTGGTTTCTTAAACTGAACAATCAAAGTGGTACAAATTTCGAAAATGAGAATAGTATCGCTTTAAACAGCAAATCATTTGGATAGATCAACATAGGTATATGACCCATGTGTGTATTTATGTATGTATATTAGGTGTTTATGCAGGGCTTCCCCTTTTTAGGTTAATATGCTTTATAAGGCATTTCCTTTTGCTAGCGCAGCGCATTTCATGCGCTCACAAAACGTTCACTCTACCGTTACAAAGATAATCGCAAAAAAAATAGATAATGTATAAAATCAATACTACGAGCAACTAAACAATTAAAAGAGTGCATGTATATATAAAAACATTGTACACTTATCTAGCGCTAATTTAGTGTTCTTTAAATAATGCACTATCGTTTATAAAATGCATTTTTACTTTTTACAAACTAAAATGTATCTTAAATATTTTTACTAATGCCAGGATTCCTATTTTGCATTTCGCATTTAATTCCGCAGGCGAGTGCCGCAGAAGTTTTTTGATTTTCAAAATTAAAATATAGATTATGAATCAAACCAAGTCAAGAGTGCCAACAAAAATATGTTATGGGAGATACTCGAAACTATTGACTCTGGTAAAGGTATTCTTAAAATTAAAGGTTTTTAAAAATATACAAGAGGTTTTCAATTTAGATATACAATTGAAAGCAAAAAGGTTCTTTGTGGACGCCTGCCATTGGAAATTTGAAAACTCTCTTGTTGACACTTTTGACGTGGTTTGACCCCGAACTGCGATCAAGTTCAACAGTTTGATTCTCTATGATGTGTAATACTTTTGTGAGAGAAGTGGGCGTGGCCATAGCATATTCTAAGAAAATATATATGTAGGTTTTAATTAGTGGTTTTCCATCTCGCTCCGCTGTCGCCTGGACTTAAATAGGAATTTGTAAGATTCTTTTCACTGCTTTCTTTCAGACAAGTGCATAACTATGATCCTGTACGAAAATCCTTCCTTTGGAGAACGAGGATCTCGGTAAGCAAGCGGTTTCACCTGAAAATGAAAGAAATTAGTTCGCAAATCTCTGATAGTCAAGGTGATTGTGTGCATTCATTTCAGCGCGTGACTTACTCTTCTCCTGCGATGCCATTACACCCGGTTGGTCAGGTGCGTCTTGTCGCTTCGCTTCGGAGGCGGCGGCGGCGGACGTTTTTTAGCTGCCACTGAATTACCAGGCGGAGGTGGGAGCGGAGGCGTGGTGGCTTCTCCACTCCCAGGCACTCCCGCCGCCGCCTGGGCGTGCACGTTCTCGTAGAGCGCATTGTGGGCATACTCGTAGTGCTTCCTCACCCAGTGGCTCACGTTGGCCGTCTCGCGGTAGTAGTGCGAGGAGTTGGCCCCAGAGTTGAGGTTGTGGGCGGCCAGAAGGTCCTCGTTGCTAAAGTCCCGGAAGCCCAGGACCTCATGCGGCGTCGTCGCTGGCTCCGCCTTGCACTTTTGAGCCACCTGCCATTTCTTGCGCATCACGCGCTGCAGATCCTTGAGAAAGTCGCGGGGCGGATTCGAGGCCGACTCCTGCAGGCGCTTGGGCGAGGTCACCTCGCTGCTGCTGCCGTTACTCAGGCTGGACAGGCGCGCCACATCAGCACGCGGCGGCAACATAGGCCCGGGCGCGTAGGTCTGGTAGGCCGATCCTGCACTGGAGCTGGAATGACAGCTGAGCGTGGTGCTGGGCGATCGCTGGGGCAGCACGGGTTCCGGTGAGCACATCTTGCGACGCAGCAGCACCGGAGAGTCTGCAAACGAGACCTTTTTCTGGGCGGGAGGCGGCGGCGGCAATGGTGGCCCAGGCAGCAGGGCTGGGCCCACGTAATCCGGCGGCGCCTTGTATGGCGGCGCGGCCTTGAGACCGCCCGCCGCCTGCTTCACTGCTGGCTTCATAGGCTTGGCCGGCACCGCCGGGGGCAACGATCCGTTGCTGTTGGGCATGATCATTGGAGTGCTCATTGGTGTGGGCGTAGACGGACTGGAGGGTTCTGCATAGTTCATTGCCAGCACATCCTCAGGCGGAGGCGGTGGTGGCAGTGAGGCCAGCGACAGCTGTGACCCGTACACATCCTGATCCTCCGACCCATCTAAAGCGGGCGGCGGAGGTGGCGGAGGCAGCGAGTCCAAAGACAGGGTAGACGAACACATCAGCGAGGCCGAATCGCCTGGCGGCGGTTTGGCGCATATGCTGGGTGTGGGCGTGGGCGTAGAGTTGCTGCTGGACGACGTCGACGAGGCGCTGCCCATTGGCTCCGTCTGCTTGACAACAGTGGCCACAGGCACGGCAATCGGGCGGCGCTTAAGCGTGCCGCTGCCGTTGCTCTCCTGCGACTTGCGACGACTATGGCGGCGCGTTAGAGTACCACTGCGCTCCGGGGAACTGGCATCGCCACCTGCGCTCTCACAGATGGTGATCTCGCCCACCTCCTTCAGCTGGCGTGTCATCGTGGTCAGCGGGAGATTGGGCTTCATCGAGGGCTTGCGCTTAATGGTGCCAGTGGTGAACTCGGAGTCGAAGGCATTGTTGTCGTCCGAGAGGCAGCCACTGGAGCTGCTGCTGGAGGCGCGCGATGTGCGGCCGCTAGTCGAGTTGGACATGCTGCTGATGGCCGAGGAAACACTGCCGCACTGCGACGGAACCGCCGAGGAGATGCTCGAGATGGACTCGCTGCGCATGGAGGCTGCAAAGCTCGACTGCGAGACGGCATCGTCGCGGCTCAGGCAGAGATCCTCGAGCAGCGACTTGTGACTGTCCCACAGCTGCTTGCCGTACTTGCAGACGCGGATGGCCGTCAGCCAGCGGTCCAGCGTCGGCAGGTCTTCGGCGCACAGCATTTTGAGGGAGCGACACGACTTGCCCAGCGAAGAGTCCGCCACCGCCTTGAAACCAAAGGTGTAGTCAGTCGGCGACTTCCACTTCTTGCGCCAGCCCAATCCAGTGTACACGTTGTGGCCGTGAAACAGATTCAGGCAGGCCAGGTCGCGCGTGTTCTTGGTCTTCTCCTTGGGGAAGTAGTAGAGGCCCGAGGAGCGCAACACGAAATGATATCGCTTCCAGCCCTTCTTTGGGTCCGCCTTCATGTAAAGCGGTCCGTCCATCTGGAGCTGGTTGTGCGAATCGAAGAACTCGTCGAGCAGCATCTGCCGCGTCTGCTCGTCATGCTGGCATCCGGGCGCCATCTGGGGTCCGGGTAGGTAGAGCTCCGGCCGCAGGAAAAGCGTCACCTTGTCTGGACGCTGTTGAAAGAGCACTCGGTTGCCGGCGTCTGAGTGCCACGTCATCAGGTTGTCCACCAGCAGCTCGTGGTCCTCAAAGAGGCGTTCTGTGGGAAGAGCGATCAGTTATTATTTAGTTTCCCTTCTAAAATTTAACCCAGGATCAAAGGGCACAATTCATTGGCTATTACTAAAAGCCAATTAAAAGCACTCACCCATCTGCAGATCGCCCAAGTGCTCGACCAACGCCCAGTTGGACTGCATTTGCACGTGGTTCTTGTCGGCCAAAAGTCGTGTTACATGACCACAGCCCATGCGCTCATCAACCAGCAGTGATTTGGAGGCACCGTCGGAGGTGAAGGCCTTGACAAACAGCCGACGGATGGGGGCGCTCTCCAGCTTATGCAGTGCCAACTGGATCTTGTCCGCCTTCGTGATGCTGTTGGCGCCACTCTGCTGGCCACCGTGCTGCCCATGGACGCCGTGGTGTAGTTTCTCCGCGCCGGCCAGCTGTTGTTTCTGCTGCTGCTGGTGCTGTTGGTGCTGTTGGTGCTGTTGTTGCTGCTGCTGCTGCTGCAGGGATGTGTTCGAGGAGGCCGACGACTCGCTGGACAGCAGCGAAACGGTGTCGCTGAAAGCGGAATCATTGTCTGGCGATTCGGTGCGCGGCTCCCGGGGCGTGACAACACCCAGCGTTATTCCCATGGTCATGCCGCCCGGTGGCGGTGGCTGCACCATCATTCCGGCCGACCCGGGCCCGCCAATTCCCATTCCCAGTCCGTGTCCATTCTCCGAGATCCCCGACGACGAGCAGCTGCTTACGTCTGCTGAGATGGTGCTGTTGGTGCGCGAATGGGAACGCGAGGATGCTGCCGACATGGCAGCGACATCGACCATCGATGGAGCATTGCCCGGCAGCTGGGTCACTCCCGGTGGCGGTGCTATCTGAGCGCCCGCACTTGAAGCACACATGGCGGGCAGCATGGAGGCCTCGGTGTAGCTAATTTGCGCCTCCAGCAGACTCAGCTCGCCCAGGATCTGGTCCAGCTCCGACTCCTGCGAATCCTCCAGGTTGGCCATCGAGATGCGGTATGTGTGAGAGAGCTGCTTGGCCTCCGGCGTCAGGGGTCGATCGCTGTGCCTGCGCAGCTTGACGCCAGCGCCAGCACCGGCGCCGATCACAGGGCAATCTCCACCAGCCACGAAGCCAGCGGCGGTCGTCGTCGTCGTCGTCGCAGCACCAGCCGCTGCTCCTGCTACTCCTGCACCGCTGGCAGCGCCGCCGACCAAGATGCCCCTTAGGTTGATCTGAAAAGGAGAAGCAGACAGTATTAGCATTATGGTTACAAGTTATAAAAGTGTAAGAAACATGCCATTACAATCTAATGTCTAATGTTTCTTAAAAAAATATGTATGTTTTAAGTGACCATAATTTATTGGAATCTTCGTGGCTCGAATTTAAAATGCGGCAGTTGATAATTACGAGCATAGTTGGGGAACTTTGGCTTTATAGCGGGACCCAGAAATGCCCAAGAATTATCAGCTGGGCGCTCATCTTGTTTGCATTGTGGCAGCTTGTGTGAAACGTGCCCCAATGGAACGTCCGCTGACGAACGACGATTTTCCGATTAGAGATTGGCGATTGTCGGTAGTCAGAAGTCAGAAGTCTGAAGCTGTAGTCGCTTGCCAATGCAGCTGGCTGACCCAACCTCTTTCCACTACTGTCGCCGCCCTCTGTCGCTCCAAACACGCTACACATTTTACTTTGGACGACAACGACTTCCCGCCGCCAACAGCAATCGCACCTGGAGAAAAAACTGATACTGAACACACCAGCAATTCCACGATTTTGAATAATCAGTTTCGAACTGATTCCAGCGTAACGAAGCGCTCATGAATGAAACGATATTTGTATCGCTAAGATATTTCCACACTCGTGGAAAAAGAACAAATCCTTGAACGGCAGTGGAACTAGAACCTGGACCCTTTTCTGCATGAACGAATCGAACTACATCTTGTATCCACAAGATACACTCATATGCAATAGTTTACTCAAAGAGTTTAAAGAAAGGCTATAACCTTTAAAAGCATTAACCTTTTGTCGCATTAAATCTTAAAAGTTGTCTGCTTTAAGATAATATCTAATAAGCTAAGCAAATCCAAATCTCTATATACATATCTAGCTACTATTTTCTTTTTGCTGTGCATTTTGCTAATGCTGCTGACGCTCGGCAATCAAAAGCAAAGCCGCCTTTCCTCCGTCCAAGTCCAGTACTTTTGGCGTTTCTCCAGCAGCAGTCGTGGCCATTTGGCGATATAGTCTAGTATTAGTTGTTACTGCTCCTGATGTTTCCCATGAATCCGAATCCGCACTGTCGATATATGTACATAATGCAGTTGAAGCTGCCCGGCGACTGGCGAGTGTTAAGTAATTTACCAGGGCATAAGTCACGTATTAACGGAGGACTGGGGCTTGTTAACAGCTGGGGGCAAAGGCAAAAACAATCACAATGACTGGCAGTTGGCCAAGAGAAATGGGAGTGGAGGGAGGGGGCGTTAAGGGTAAGGGAAAGACGGAAGACGAAAGAGGTGGAACGTCTTGTGGTGTAGACAGATTTGAATGAAACCACCAAGTCTATATTTACAAGCGAGTTTATAAAGAGCAACAAATAGTAGTATATATAATATAGTATTTACTGACTTGACCGTTTGCATGTATGATACAAGAACTTATAATCACGCTTGCCAGATGGACTGGGTCACTCACGCTCTCTTGTATCTCACTGATTTATTACCCTAGAACCTGGTGCTTGTGCTCATTTTAATGTTCGGTCAAGACTTTCAAGTCTTCCACGTTCCGACACATCCAATCCGATCCACTCAATCCGATCGCCATCCGGAGCAACTGGGCATGATATGTACATATGTGACATCGCTGACAACCGCCGACGTCTTACTGGTCATTTCGGTTACTTTCTGCCGATGGAGTTGCCGCCTCTGCTTTATGGCCTTTTCAACGCTCCACTGAGTGAGTCATTGCGTGGCTCGAAAAGGTTTTCTTGTTTTTGTTTATGTTTCTGTTTTAGTTTTTTTGTTTTTTTCTTTTTGGGTAATTGGCACTTTAGTCAAGTGAACTCCACCCGGGGATCCGTGATGATCTGCCATCAGTGTCAGCTGCTCAACGCACCGAGAAGGGCAGCGGCTGCTGATGATGACATGGAATGGATGTGCATGTGGAGATATGGATATGGATACGGGGAAGGTTAAAATGAGGTTAGAGAGTTCCAGTTCCAGTTCGAGTTCCATTCAACAATGCACATGTCGTCCCGCTTGGTTAGCGTTGATTTATGGACATAAGTGTCTGTCTGTATGTACATAAATGCATATGGGAAACGGAATGCACAGAGTGAGAAAGGAGGCGGCTTCTAATAACCCGCACGCCTGCCCTTTTCCCTCAAAAACCAGCAATCGGTTGTCCACAAAGTTCAATGACAGCCACAGCAACAGAATCCCAACGACATGACCGTCGGGAAGGGGTGAGTGGTGCGGGGGGAGGAGCGGCATGGATGGACACGGGGGTCAGAAGTGGAGGCACAGACCCCACACAGAATCCCCATCTACCGGCCATTTGTTGCTGTTAGTTTACGACTCTTGTTTGCATATTTGCATAGGTCGCTTCACCACTGCACTCCCAATACACACAGAAAAAAGGCGCGTCACTTCAAGATTCGTTCTATTGAACGATTTTGTTTTCTAGTTTGTTAGATTGAGAGCAAGATATTCGCAAGCTGCATGTGTATGGCGTTTATTAATGAACAAGGTCGTTTATTAGCCTAGATTTTAATTGCTATCTATCCAGGGATCAGAACCGGTTTTAATCCAATTCACGCTTAAAACCCATTGGGAATTATAGCGCCAAAGAAGCGGAGGCTGATGCATAAATAATAGAATCACAACGATAATGTATTCCAATAATGTAGCAAATGAACTGCAGCCGCAATAGTCACGAAATGGAATTAAAACCCCAACAACTAGGCGTTTCTATACCCTGTACCCTTACAACTCGTTATATAAACCTTATAAACTAAACTAACACTTAATATTTTCAACTATTTTTCCGTGCACTGTCTTCTGTTTGGTGGACCATCATCAGTTTACGCAGACAAGTGTCAACAATTGCAATTCAAGACCAAATAGAAAAGTAGAAGGCGTCAGCATGTTGATTGTGAATTGAAACTTTACCAAATGAAAGTGGCTAACAGATTCTGCTCAATCCGATGGAGTATTACCAACTAATAAGCTGGTCGTTTTGCAATTTCCTGTTGCACCCAAAACACTTAATTATACACTGCTGCTATTGGCCACAAGTTAAGTTATTCACGTAAGTTTGCTTTCGATTCGTAACAATTTATGCGGCATTTTGGTACAAAAACGTGCATTAATCGAAAAAACCATATAATTTGTATCATATAATTTAGTACTGACTCTCAAATGGAACTCGATCCACATAAACATTGTTTCCTATAAAAATACGACACATGACAACGACGATTGTTTTGTTTTGCTGAACACTTGAGCTTCCTCGTTTTTGTTCGCCTTCTTATTTCATTAGCAATAAAATCGCCGCGTTATGGGGAAAACGTCTGTGTTTAAAGGTGTTTTAAATTACAATCGTTGGAGGAGTCTGAAATGGAATAAACCATTTTTTCCGTGGAACGCTGCGTTTCAGTAGCAGTCGATCTGGAAATAAGTAAATAAAGTAAGATTTTCAGCTGCAGTTCAATGTTCTTGGCGGATCGGTTGGCTGTTGTTCACCTTGGGCACACAGCCCGGCCCGTCCGACTTCCATGATAAACCAATTATAGCCCAGCGGAGCCGATAATTGTATAAACAGACAGACAGACTGACAGACTGAGTTTCAAGTCCGATTGGAGGAAGGGGGGGGTTCGGTCTTAAGCCCCAAGAGCTGGAGGTGCTGCGCGCTGCTCTTTTGATAGACCTACCTCACCCAAAGTGTCCCATCCAACTCCATCTAACAAGTGGTTGCTTACCACTCATGACCTACTCAACCAACCAAAGTCGCATGTTTGGCGCTCATTCCGTTCCCGCGGGAGCTAGCTGCAAAGTAATTACTTCTACACTACAATAATATCGCCAGTAATTAACTAAAAGCGAGAGTCCACTCGCTCACAACTCCCTGCTAACAACCAACACCCCTCCTCCCACTTACGTCATTGGAGCTGCCCCAAAATGGCACAGAATGCTAGAAGGGAGCGGCGAAGGGCTGTGGGTGAAAACAGCAGATGGGCAGGGAGCAGGGAGCTCGGTGGTGGAGCTCTTTGTTCGCCGCCCGGCCGAACGCATTATGAATATTATCATGTTTGTGGACATTTACAGCAACTTCCGCAGTCGATTAATAAAAACAACAAACAAGCGTTGCCAAAAAAGAAAACCAAAAAATAACCAAGACACACAAGAGTGGACAAAAGGCAACACTGGCGGGCAAACAGAAAATAAATGAATACATTAAATTTAACTTTTAATGGGCCCCATTCCCATTCACACACACACAGCCAAAAAGCCGGCTAGTCATGGAGCCACGGCCTTTTCGCTCCTTTGGCGAAATTGTCGCTCGTAAAACGCGGAGACCGCGTACAATATAATATATAATATATATATATGTATATATATATGGCATGCAGAATTTATAATGTCACAGCTCGAATTTGGCCATCATCAACACCATAACCATCATCGCCATCGTAAAGAAGCAACAGAGTTGTGTTTAAACTCGATTTGAGTTGTGTGGAGTTCAGTTGACTTTACAACACTTAACTTTGCGCCGTTTCGTTTCGTTTCGGTTTGACTTTGGGTTTGGTTCGTTAAGCAGCCTAATTGGAGGACCCCCCAAACCCCCCCCACCATCGTACACGGAGAGAAATGAACAGGAAACATGACTGGTACTTGTGCAGCCAAATAATCAGCTATTTCAGTTTGACATTGTCAAAAATCATTAGCAACAATTGACAATTGCCTTTGCAAAAAACGATGACGAGGCGAATCGATGCCGAATTTCTGTCTCTGTACGCTGAAGTTCAAGGCGATGCAACGGAGTAAACCAACGAGTGAAGTAACCATGAAGGACAATTGCCGAGAAACGGAAATGCTGCCCATAACTAATTTTTGACATATTATTTGACCAACTGACAGAATTGCCGGGCAACTAATCACCATTTTTGAGACATTCTTAAGCACTTGTGGCACAGACAGCTGAACAATCTTCACATTTATCCGGACAACAAACGTTCCCTTCAAGGAACCAAACTCAAAACTCTGAAACTCATCAGGAAGCGGAAGGAGAAAGCATGCCCGCTAAACAAGCGCACGCGATCCTTGGGAAACATCTGATGCCACTCGAGGCAGCGGCTCGAAATCCCCGGCAGGGAATGAAGACCATGGACAGCAAGTCGAAGAAATCTGCGCTGTTGACCGTTCTCCGCTCCTTTTTCTTAACTTCCTTTCTTGTTGCTGTTGTGTGGCGCGTGCAAAAGGAGCGGCAAGTGACGCGTGTCCTTAAATGCAGCTGCCGCCGCCTGTACAATATAATCAACAATAAATCGGATCCGAGGTTTCGCCCCTATTTTTTCGGGGCAACTGCTGCTACGCATTCAGGCCCGTATCCATGCCCATACCCATCGCGATGCCCATATTGCCAGGGGAACCTCTACAACAATGGCCACAAACGGAGTTGCACCTGCCACTGAGCTCAAAAACACACAATGCAAAGTGGCAAACGGAGAGCGGAGCGAGCAGGCCCAAAAAAAAAGCCGATGACGTTCGTCCGCTTATTTAAGCATGTTTTTTTGTTTTGTTCCCATCTTGCCTGTTTCTTCAACCCCTGAGTCGTCAACTGAGCCGCACACACTACACCCCGCACTGCGTTGATTATGAGATCAAGATAGTATCCGTCTCAGACGTCGCAGTCCCGTGGAACAGATGCGTTTTCGAGTACATCCTCCAGTGGCGGTGGTTGGCTATTCCATTTGCGCATATTCAAGGCGTGTCGCAAAGTACACTTGAAAAAAAGTAGTGGTCAAGAAGGAAATAAACAAAATCAATATAGATATTTCATTGTTTTGTATGTTATCTTTACAACTGACCACGCGAATTCTTCAGCAAACCATTTGTATCCTACTTTGGATGTTCAATTGTAGTAATTGATGTTATTGGTTATACACATGTACATACATATGTATGTACATTCAAGATGAACGCATATTATTTTTCAAGTGCGCCGAGAACAAGAGCAATGCTTGAAACTTGAGCTGCTCCCCCGTCCTCTTTTCCTGCCACTACGGGTGCGATCGAATCGGTTTCCCTTCGTCCAGGAGCAAGCACTCAGTACCGCTGCCCTCCATTGCCAGTGCTACCATATGCACATCAACATCAATCACTTGTTGATACTGCAAAGTGCAGTGTAGTAAAGCGTGGACTGGGGGTTCGGGTTCGTAGGTCTCGCATTCGTTATAATTTTCTTCTGTGGGCTGAATTGTAAATCAACAGAATGTATGATTACAGCCTTTTATGGTCGATTTACCCACCCCTTCTTAATTCGGACAAATTTTTTATTGCAGCCCAATCAATCGCGAGGGGATTGGGGGTGGCTGCCGTCGCCCGGGGGAATTCAGACGGTGATAAGCGCATAACTTTCAATAAATCATTGGCCCAAATGGGCGCGCTTCTATTCCAATTTCGATTCCAATTTTAATTCCGATCAATGTGCGTTATTATATCGTAGAAACTTATTCGGCAAATTGGAAGCTAAATGCAAAGCCCACGCAGAACTTTTTCGTTTCTTCAAACGGAATCAATTAGGAACGGAATGCGGAATTCAAAATGTGCTAAAGACAATCTATAAATTATACAGTCCATCTAGTCTATATCTAGATCTTGCATATATAAACACAACGCACATGTGTCTGTGTGTGTGTGTGTGTTGTGTGAGATGTTTAAGTGTGTGTGCGAGACCGCTTTAAATTGCTGAAATGTTTATTGCGGACTTTAGACGAAGTCAATTAGCGAAAACATTGAGCCTGGGAATGGGAATTGGAATAGGAATAGAAATGGGATTGCGAATGCGAGTGGAAATGGATACGGGAATGGGAATGGGAGTCGCATTTGAATTGGGAGCAAGCCAACTGATTTACAGTGTGACCGAAGGCCCATTTAACGCAGAGTTCAGTGTGCTAAATAATCCCAAGCATGCAACTGCACTCGGGTGCCTCTTTCTCTCTTTTCTTTCTGTCTCTCTTCGCCTGTGTGGCGAAATACAATCTATTAGCCAAATTGGCCCACTGCACGCCCACTTGGTGGCGCACAGAGACCCCCACCATACGTTCCCATTTGCCGCCGCAGTTGCCTCCTGATCTAAACCGATCTGCTCCGACGACGCTAACCAAATCCGAACCCGAATCGGAATCGGAATAGGAATCCAAATGCGAGTACGAATCCGCATCGATAGACGACGAACGCCAGCTCGCGTTTAAATATAATTTACAAACTGTAACAGACGCCCACTGCGGATGGCGGAAGATGAGTGGGGAATAAAGCAAGGCATGGCGAGGGGCGAAAACGGAGGGGAGCCCGCCCCATTCGAGGCCAAAACCAAAACCACAACTAAAAATACGATATAGGAGAAAATGTCCGGTTATTTTGAAATGAAGACGAGACCCATCGACCCCGAGACCCAACAGCAGCATCTGGAGAAGCGAAAGGGGGGAGGAAATCAATAGAGGAGGGAAAACCAGATGGGGAAACTCCTTTCTAATGGGCATATGCAGTATATAATACTGTGAGAATAACATATATATGTGGAATTTGGAACTTTTGAAGTTCTGGAAGACCAATCAATAATAAATATTCTAAATCCAAAAATTAAATATGAAGGGTTTACAGATTAGCGTATTATTGCTCCATAAACGATATTATTGCTCCAAACGACATTACATTGCACTACTAACTGGCCTTAATCCAGAACATAATCTTAGGACATTAACCATTGCTTGTCCACTGCAACACAGAACTGTTGTTTCCAAAATGGCAACATCTATACACTTCATTGAGTTACTTTCTTACTGATAGCATACTGGATTACCCCTATCAGAGGCTTGAAGTCTATAAGGTTTAGCAGTGACTATTATCAAAACCCAAACGAATTATCGCATGGCCACCCATGACCGAGTGCCTCAAGGTGCCTCAAGATGGCGAAATCCCGACGGTCACACAATATTATGTGGGTGAAGGAAAAGAACCACCAAATGGCACCAAAAAGTAAGAGGGCAGAGCTATAAATTTACAAATTCACGATTTCGCAATGAATGTGGCGACACAAAAAGCGCCGTCTATAATTACATCATTATCTAGAACTTCCGCAGGTAATTGATTATGGAAATAGCACTTTAGTCGAAATACCGCTTATTGCATTTAACTATATTTGGTTTTAATATTTTCTTTTAATCTAAACACTCGCCCACAAGAGACACCTTTCTTTCGTTTAATTTAATGCGACTGCCATTTTCAACTGCCGTGCTTCACTAAGCGATGGTGTCCATCATGGAAACTGCTTTCAGGGAAAACGCATGTGAGAGTGTGCGCTACATTATTTTTCCCCATTTTTGGTTCCTAAACGGAAACAAGCGATAATAAAAATTTCACAGCGACAGCAACAACAAATGAACAGTTGCCGCATAAAAATTCAGACGATGTCGCACCCGGCAAAGCATGTACGTAAAAGCAAAAGCAAAAGCAGAAAGGGAAAAGCAGCAAGCAGAAGCAAAAGCAGAAGCAAGAACCGAAGCACAAGCAAAGCAAATCAGAGGCAGCTGGACGTGTTACAAGAGAATCGTAAAATCAGAACACCCAAAATATGCAGCCAAAGTGTCGTACCTCCGAACATGAGGTGATCACAAACTTTATGGTACTTTCCTATAAAGAGGCTTTCTAATGGGTACATATGTATACCTTTAAAATGGCATATCTTGTTTGAAAATTTTCCAGCTAACGCAGTTTTTACAGGTAGTAAATGGGGGAAAAACCATGACTGGATATGAAAAACTTAATGAAAACTTTTGAAAATTAATAGAAACAAAAGTTACGGAAACTAATAAATTTACTTCTCTCTGACCTTCTAAAAATCTGCTCTTTAACCCGAACAATTCACAAGAAATCCTATAGTTTGTCAATATCTCGCTGCAAAGCCATTTAGTATTTTTAAATATTTTGTTAGATGAAAATCCCATTTCACGGCTGCGATTGCGTTGCCCATGGATTTACGAAACAAACATGTGTGTAGGTGGATGGGGGCCCGAACAGAAGACCAGAACCATCAAGTAGGGCCACCAATGCAATCGCAACAGAATCGCCTCAGTACATTTCCATTGCGCATCACTCGCTCACTCAAGTGGACCATTACCAAAGTAAGCACTGTGTAATGCAGTACGTTTCCCGAAATCAATCAGGTCAAGATTTCTTCAACATCGAATCCCCTTGAAATGTATATTGTATGTAATTGCTGTAATCTAACTACCATGCAGCTAGTTCCACTAACATTTCCCTAGCTGTTTTGGTACCGGAGATCCTACAGTCTAGATAGGATATGCTGATACTTTATGGACTCTTTTTTTTAGGTACCTATGTACCTATTTGGGGTATTTGAATGCCCAACACCCCCAACTCCATACAGCGATAAATGAAAGAGGCCCAAGTCAAAATACGTATGCCTGTATGTGTTGTACATGTGTAATTAATGGGCCTGCTATGATCGGAAAACTGGTCTAGTGTCTTTTTCTCGCTTGGAATCTATAAAATCAATCACTGAATTTCCACGAATTGCCGCGTGAGTCACTCTTTTCCAAATGCAGCTCTCTTTTTGGTCCCATTCTCTCGTCAAATCGACGAGAGATCTGCATTTACAATCCGTTTGTTGTGTGCGTGCCAGTGGCGTATGCAGTGAATTGTAAGGGGGCTTCTAATTTACTCTTTACATTGTTTGTTTTTCATTTGTATTTATGTAAATTTAGAGTTTTACGACTCTTAGAAACACAATAAAGCCAAAAGTTTAGTAGTTTGAAACCAGCAGGGGGTGGGTGGCTCAGTAATAAACGCCCCCTCTGCGTAAGCCACTGTTTTCAACGTGTAATGGCGATGGTGTAAAAGGGGTAAACGGGCTAACAGCGGCAAATGCGTGAGTGTGTGTAATGTAATTAAAAAGAGTTGAGCAAATATTTGACGAACGTGCAGAAGCAATTTGGCGAAGGCGGAGTAAGGAGTGGGCGAGAACAGAGAGTAGAGTGGCCAAGGAGTCGACAATGCGGGTGACTCTCTGCGGGGTGGCGTTGGCGAGGGAGGATGCGAAGGAAATGCGGGAGGAAGCGGAATGACGCACATATGACTGAGCCAAAAACCGGCAAAAATCACAAGGGAGAGCCGTGGTGGCCAGACCAGGGTTGCCACCCACGCTTGCGTTGCAAGTTCGGTTTTGGGGGGCGCAACAAATGGAAGGGCACAGTAAACAATGGCTAAATGAAACCAAGGGCTATTTCAAATGGTGGTTTGATGATTGCCCCAGATCATTGCATTTTCTAACTGGCAAATTGAGTTTTGGAATGCAAAATTTACAAGTGTCCGTCAAGTGCGTTTGCAAATATTAAACAAAAATTGTGAACTACTTTTCTCGCTAATATTTGATTTTCCACTTGTTTGGAACCAACACACTTTACTGTACAAACATTGTTCATCTGCACTTCGCTGTTGAGCTTTTCAAATAGATATGCACATGTGTCGCCGTGAAATGAGGTTATCGGTGGTTAGGAAATGATAAAGTATACTGATTCTATTGTCAATCGTTCTGGTTTTGCTTTAAGTCGTAGGATTCTTTTTCGTTGCACCCTTCTTCCCCGACCCCTTCACCAAACCCCCCATCCATCACTTTAGCCCCTTTTGGAAATTAATAAAGGGCACTCTTAATTATTGTTTCATTTACCCCGCGCAATGCTGCTTCCTCTTCCTGCGATGTTTGTGTATGTAAAAGCGGCAATCACAACACAATGGACCAGGCACTTTAAAGGAACTTAATAAGCGCAGCGCACAAGAGAAAAAAGAGAAAAAACAAAAGAAGGCGACGTATTTGGACCGAAACGGAACGCAAAGTCAACAAAAATAAAATAAAAATAAAATTGAATAATTGTGCACTTCGAATTCCGCGCGCGCTCTTCTACTTCCTATCACTCTCGCACTCGCATCCGCCGTTGATTTTGCTGTTCGTTTTCTGTTCGCCTTTCGTTGCGTAGCGCTTCGTTTCGTTTCGTATCGTGCCGTTCCGTTACGTTACGTTCGTGTCGCTCCGCTCTGCGATGTCACGTCTCCTGCGCGCGTCGGTCGAAACCCAAATGGCGACAACAAGATGAGAAACTCACAAGCGCAGCAACTCGAACTCAAATACAACAGGAGCGAGCGAGAGCGCCGACGGCGCTGCCAACCGGACTGCAGATGCAAGCGAGTTGGCAGCTCTGGACGTCGGATGCAAGTGCGTACACGGTTAGAAATCAGGGATAGCAACGAAACTAGTGCTGCCCGTGCTATTACAAATAATACTTAAGAATTATAATTTTCTTGAAAATAAACGGGGTAGATTAAAAGGACAAGGCTTGCAGGCATATATGTATGACGTTTGAATGAAGAATAAAAAAATGTTGTTAACGCAGTTGAAAGTATATTTCCTAAAATATACATCCAATCCAATGGTCTTATAAACTGTCTTGTATGCACGGAAACCACAGATAGCTTAAATTTAAAGAAAAACTACTTAAATGTATATAATAACTTCATAATGACTTAATCAAAAAAGGGATTTACATGTTTTTCGTTTTCTAAATTATTTCACTTATATTGGGGTCGGTTAACTAGACCACAAGATATGGAAATGGAGTGAAAAAAGTTGTCAACTATTTTTGAAACATTTTCCTATGAGTTTTGTATAAACTCACTGTTTGAAACAATGCAAAATCGACAACTGACAGATTGTCCTGCTGTCAAGCAAACTGCTTACTCAACCTCTTATGCTGAGGTGTAAAATTTGCTTTTGGGAAATGAAAAATGTGCGTGCTGGCCAAGCAGAAATGGTCAAATGGGCAGCGCAGTTTTTCAGAATTTGCTGACCTCTGGGCGCAATTAGGCAAATTTGACACGCACCGGGAGGACAATTCTCATGTCCTCGTCCTTGAGCTGCACGCAGTCACGTCCTGGCATCCTGACAGTTCACTCTAAACTATATGTATATATATATATATATACGTATTTATTTATTTACATACATACAAAATGTTTGTGTGCAGTGAACAAAACCGTGAGTGACAACAAACAGGGCTAACTTGCAAAGATATAAAGTATATATATACATACATATATATTTATTATTTAATTTGGACTCTAAGGGAATTTCAATTGTTAAACCATTTTAAGCCTTTATTAACTTTTGTTCAAAGTGACCATTTTAAAGATTTATTTTCTTTGTACCAAATGTATCTCTAATATATGTACATATACCTCAACTTAAAACACAAGCAATGTTCAAATATTGTTTAAATATCTATATAGTTCACTTATAAACAAAATGTTTTATTGGATCTGATTATTAACTCGTCCAAATGGAGCTTTTGTTTTAACTGTTTGTTACCATTCTGATCCAGAAACTAACCGACCTTCCTTGTTGGGGTTGTGCCACAAACTGCTGGGGAGTGAAGTGACTTAGGGGAGCGGGGCGATGCCCGCTGTTGCGGCAAAACAAAGGGGCAGCAACAACTTCGCGTTTGTTGTTGTTGCTGCTGTTGTTGCCGCTTGGTATCGCACATCGCCGTTGCCTTTCGTGGGGAATCGGGTTTTCCTCCGCCGCCCGCGCATAAACAAATCGAGAACCTCAGAGGCGAAAAACAAAAAACAGAACCACAACGATCGGGAACTCTTTCCAGTGTTTATGCACGGTGAAAGTAATGGGGCAAGAACGGAGAAAGAGGCGCAAGAGAGAGCGAAAAAGTTAGTACACCAATTAATGGGTCGGCATTCGGTTGGACTTGAAAGCATTGAGGAGCAGTTGCTGGGGTCGTTTTTGGCCCAGCAGCTGGTCCAAAGATTAATCATTCCGCTCTCTGCGTTAGCTTTTATTAATTCTCCTTTTGCCCCATCGACTGGGGGGAGTGGTAAAGTTTTAAGTTTCTATATTATCAAACTAATGGAAATTATGTCTATGGTACTAGTTGCGCAGTCTCAACTTTGGACCACCGAATTTAAAGCCTTTCGATCTGCTAAGTTATTTTCATAGCCAAGGAGTAAAGAATGCTGAATACACTCGAAAAAAAACACTAATAGAGAATTATGGTTAATTCAATTACCAACCGTAAGTGAGTCCACCAATTGCATCGTTCTTGCTACAATTTGAAGAAGCTGCTCTTTAAAAGTATAGTTCAGTTTCTTCCTGTGTACTCTGCCCTATGACTTCTTTTTTTTTTGTGTGGGAGCGAATTATGAAGTACAGAGGAAATGGGCGAGCAACACAAACACACGCACACACACACATTTGGAGAAACTTGGGAGATACTTACATTTGTTATTGTTGCTGCTTCCTCGAGGCTGTGCTGTTGTTGTTGCCGCTGCTGCTGGTGGTGTTGTTGTTGTAGCTGTTGCTGGAGTAAGTGCAGTTGTTGCTGTTGTAGTTGTTGTTGCTGATGTGCCGCAATACCACCACAATCCATAGTAATTACGGGTGCGAGGGGGCGGGGTTAAGTGTGTGTGGGAGTGGAGTAGAGTCGTCAATTGGGAGCGCACTCTCTATCTCTCTCTCTCTCTTCAAATCTCGCTCTCTGTATTGGTGCTCCTTCGCGCGATCGCTTACTGCAGCGGAATGAAAAGCGAAACAGACATAATTGAAGAAATGCGATAGCGATCCGTCTTGAATTTCAACGATTCGCCGTAAGGGAGCGCAGTTAACCGCTATTTCAGTCGCTGTTTGTGTCTCGTTCCTTTTTTTATATTTTTATTTATTTTCAGCTAACTCTGCAGTTTGCCTTTGTCCATATTTTCGGTGGAAAAACCACTTCCTTGCTCTCTCGCTCTGGCTCCCTTGGTCTTCTATACCGCTCTCTCTCGCTCGCCAGGCGTTGCGTGGGCGAACGTAGGGGAGAGAGCAAACGAAACGAAAAGAGAGAGGCGAACGCAGTTTGGAGTTTTATGCACTGGAGTTGTGAGTATGTGCGTGTGCCTGTGACTGCTACCCCCACACACTTGCACTGCCTCTCTTCCTCTCTGTCGCTCTCGCACACCCAGTACCAAGTACTCTGAACTCCAACTAAAGTTACAAATTCAATTCCAATTCGTATGATTCCCAATGAAATTTGAATTTTCCTTCCAATTGCAGTGGCTTTGGCAGTTAGAATCCCGTTTGGCATTTATAGCAGCCGCCCTGCGCCGATTGCATTTGCATTTGCACTTCTACATCCACTTGCATCGACAGCCAGAACCAGCATCCCACTATGGTGCAGTTCAGCCTGCCCGCGGCCATCGGTTATTCACTCACAATGCGAACAGGACACCACTTGGTGGGCAGTGCGTTCGCTGGCCAAACAGAGTGGCGGAGAACAGAAAAAAAAAACGCGAATCGGAACAAAACAAATGGATGCTACTATCGGGTAACTACGAAAAGTCCGTGCGTAGATTTTCACGAAAACGCCCCGCCCGCGCCGCACTGAAGTTGTGTTAGTTAGTGGTGCGCCAACGCACCGATGCAGCGCCTCGATTATCGTTCGATAAGCATCGATTTTCCGATTGACTTGGTTCGAGTCAACCGTTTAGCCAGCGCAGCAACCGCAGTTAGCGGGCACAGGCACCGCAGCGGCATGAGCGTGGTGAGTTCGTACGGTGGTGAACATCTGTGCAATCTCCAGTATTTGCAACACCCAGCCCTGGCAACCGGCGCCTTCTCGCAAGCGAAGCAAACTTGCCGCGTTTTATAGTGAATAGCTGCGAATTAGCAAGAACTGCAAGCGCAACCAAGTGAAATGGACGGTGAGTGCCGGGCCAGCGGGCAGATGATGATGTGCGTGGAACGCCAAACCACTAATGCCACCCATGCGTCCACAGGTATAACCGAGGACATGTGGACGCCGTACAAGCATCTGTACAGCGTTTTTCAGGCGTCGGTGTCCAATGGCAGTGGCTTCACCGCGGACCTGGAGCAGTGCCTCAAGAAGTACAAGCCCAACTTCACCAACTTGCTGCGCAATCCGGTGGGTACAGCAAGACTAGTGCTTGCAGATCGTAGACTTAACTAATCATTGGTAATCATATGGAAATGGCGGCAGGCGAGGAGCGAGAAGAGCCGCAATCTACTGAGGAACGCCCTGAACGAGGGCGTCCCGCTCCAGGGGCATTCGCGAAAGGTAATGATATCACAGGACCTGGCTGACGAGGCGGTCATTCTGTCCGACATGTTCGACCTGGACGAGGTGTTCGCCGTGGAGCTGCTGTGCACCGCACAGCGCCAGCAGAAGCATCATCCCGGCCTGTCCAGAGGCCTTGTCGCTGTGCTGCTCTACTACGACGGACGAAAGGCCATTAGCTGCACCCTTCGCGACATGTTCCAGGTGGTTAGCGGCGTCTCCTGGAACACCGAGCTGCCCAAGGAGGTGAGTTTCGAGATCAGTGCGGCTGAAGGAGGGGGTTTCACTGACCCTGATTATTTCCACGCACGCAGATCACCGGACTGGTCACCAACTATGCCGAGAGCCTTGTCGACGGCTCCAACATACTGGGACGCCTGCTGGAGCTGCTCGATGAGATGGATGTTGACAAAGAGGTGGGTTTGTATGAGGGCCTTCGAAATGCAATTCTTTCTGCTGAGAAGCATTCGCCCTTTAATTGCATACCTTTCTTCTCAAGTACTAATTCATTTGTTGTCCAACGTTCGCAGTTCGCTATGCTGACCACAAACCGCGCGTTCGGCTCCAAGAAGCACCAGAACCAGGTGCTGGGCCTGTACGAGGACATTCAACAGGCATTGGCAATGGCCCTGTTCCATTGGTCGGCGCAGCGCGGCCTGCCGCGACACATTGCCATTCGGCTGCTGCGCCAGTTGGCCAGCCGGAGGAACCACGACGCGGGCGGCATCATGGACGACGTGACCCTGATCATGCTGATGGCTCTGCTGTATTCGTACGATACCTCCATTCTGCTGGTCGCCGAGGACATGAATGAGCACACCGACCGCCTTCCTATCTTCAGCGATCACAAGTTCGCCGAGTGCTTCCTGGAGGAGCTGTACGCGCAGGGCAGCTGGCAACCACCGCGCCTCAATGCCATCATTGCCTACAGCTTCGGACTCACGCTGGCCAGCCTGCGGCATGCGCCTGCTCAGCTCCAGGCCACCACCATCTCGACCATCAATCGCGATGAGATGCTCATCGATGAGGCACTGGGAGCGCAGGTATTCGTCTTCTTGCACAGCTTGCTGCTCGAAAAGGATATGGTCTATAGGTGAGTACTGCCTGCTCGAGTGCCAATGGCCGATTGGCAAGCTAATCATGATTTGTGCTGGCAGCTCGGAGTTCTTCTACCGCCGCGTCCATCTGCTCATCACGGACTTCATCGACTTCATGAACTCCAAGGTGACGGAGCTGCGCGGCCGGGCAGACGAGTCGTCACACACGATCATCAGCTTCCTGAACGAGGGTCTAGAGCCGCCGCCCAACTTGGACACCAACTTCGAGCTGCTCATGCTGTGCGTGGCCAAGATGCACGGCGATCCGCGCGTCACCATCAGGCTGTGCGACGAGTACTGGGGCCCCGGCGAACCCACCAACTGCACGGCATACAAGAACACCTCGCGCTCGGTGTCCCTGTTCAAGTTCGTTAGCTTGGCCAGCGAGCTGCTGCCACAGACGCTGTTCAAGTCCTACCTCAAGATGATATCCGGACTCACACGCACCGATTTCTCGGCCCGCTGCGCCTTCAACATGCTTAGGGTGCACCAGATAGCCACCGGCGGCCAGTATGCGGTTAGCTGGGATCACTTCTTCACGACCCTGGGCAACTACTACAAGTAAGTGTGGCTCAATCTGGCATTGAAGATCTCTGGAGAACTCTAGTGCGATCATGCTTCTATTTCTAGTTCGATGCGCAACGACTTCCACACCAACATCGGCATGAGCGGCGAGACCTTCTACCGCACCCGATCGACGCCAAAGGCCATTACGCAGCGAGAGGCGGAGCACCTGATGGCCGTAATGGGCATCATACAGGCGGTGGCGGAGCACGACGAGGTCTCGCGCATCATGATCTGCGAGCATCCCAATTGGCAGACGCCGCAGGTGCTCCTGGGCCTGGTAGCGTGCGCCACGCCGCTGCTGCTCAAGGCGGAGATTCTGCAGACGCTGGCTGCCCTGGCCAAATCGAAGGAGACGGCGCGCGTCATCTGGTTCCACCTGGAGGCCTCGCAGATCATACCCACTGCGCCCGTGCCTAGAAGCTATGGCGGCCAGTGTAGTTTGTTGCAGGAGATGGAACAAATCGAGAGCCGTTCGGAGCAGTACGACCTGTCGCGCGGCATCCTGCAGCTGCTCTACACACTGATGACCACCAACCTGCCGAAGAGTTTTAGCGGGGGGCAGCGGACACCGGCCTACGAAGGCTATCTCAAGTCCATGATCAATTCGGTGCTGCTCAAGTTTTACAATCGCTCGTACAAGGTGCCCTCCGAGAAGTGGCAGGTTGGCGCCCTGTGCCTGAAACTGCTCTACTACCTACTGGCCACCTACCGGCCGTGCGCAATGGACTTTCTGGAGAAACCCGACGAACCTCCCTATCCGGGCTTCCACGTCATGTTGCAGCTGCAGCTGAAGTCCGAAATGTTGCAGCTGCTGCTGTCCATTGTGGAGGATGTGCGTGAGCGGCTGGACGACTACAACCGCTTCCAGGGCAAGGAGCTACTCGAGGAGTGCTCCCTGTACGCACTGCTGATCCTGGAAGCCGCGCTGGCGAAGCAGAACGCCTTCTTTGAGGCCCACTCGACGGCCAACTGCCCCATTTTGCTGATGGGCCTGAACCGCATGCTCCTGGATCTGAATCCACGCAGCCGCAACCCCGATCACGTGCTGAACATCATCAAGTATGTGACCTATAATAGCTGGCTGCCGCGCCACGCCCTGGCCGCCATTAAGATTCTGGCTTCGGTCACCCAGCTGCCGAATGTCTCCACCCAGATACTCAGCATGTACGGCCAGGGCAGCAATGAGAAGCTCGAGATCCGTCAGGGTTTCGTCGAGTGCCTGGAAATGGAGGTGTGCGCGGGCAGGCACGACGACGAGTTGTTGGACCAACTGGCCCTCAACAATCACGTTCCCTATCTGGGCTTCAGCGATGAGCTGGACAATGAGGGAGAGGTGAGCGGGGAACGCGAATGTACAACTTTGGAATCGCCACTGGAGCTGCAGGCGGGGGAGGGCGCGCTGGAGAGCAAACCGGCCAGCATCGAGCTGCAACTGAAGGAGGCCATTATCAAGCTGTTCGAGATGAATCTTAGCCAGCAGTTGCCCAACTTTGTGTACTTCCTGCTCGGCGTGGACGTGCTGCGCGAATTCATGGCCAACGGGCGGCAACACCTGGGCATCGAGATGCAAAGCTCGTGCGTGAACTCCGTAGTGCTGTTGCTGGAAAAGTACCTGGATGTGAGTTCAACGCCTTTTTGGCCATTTTTTTAACTAACTAACTCTTACCGATCAAATCGATCTCTGATATTGCAGAAACAGCGTCACGGCGATAAGTACTGCGAGCACACGGCGAGAATCGTGGAGCGCATTTACCATCTGTTCCATGGTCTATGCGCCAATCGCCGCACCACGGAGACGATACTGCGCTACTTCCGGCTGACCTGCAGCGACTTCCTGATGCGTCACCTTCGCTCGCTGCCCTTTCGTCAGCATCGCGAGGATCACGTGCTGCACGCCATGGGCCACCTGCTCAACTGCGTCTCCATCGATGTCAAACTGGCGGCCAAACATGGCCAGATGACGCGCTTCAACCAGCTGTGCGACATTTTGCTAATGGGAAACGCCATGGAGCGCTCATCCCATGGCATGTCGATGGAGTTGGGCCACAGCCTGATTACACAGACGTCGTCATCGTTCCTCGCCATGGATGCCCTACCGCCCGGTGGATCGATAAGTGGCGTGGGATCTGGGGCTGGTTCGGCGCCTCTCGGAGCTCCAAGTACTGGGGTCAAATCCCTGCAGCCATCGCTGCTGCAGGAGACATCGCAGGGACTGCACGTCATCCGAATGCTAGATATCCTCGTCCTGGAGGCGGGCGCGTTGATCCAGCCGCAGCTGGAGTTCTTCGACTCGCATCTGGTCACCCAACTGCTGCGCGAGTGCGAGGCATCCGCCGAAGCTGGCGCCAATTCCAGGGCCAACTTGATCAACGTGCGCAAACTGTACTACACTCTCACAGACGAGCTGAACATGGTGCAGAGCATCATTGCCAGCGGCCAGCGGAAGGCCATCTCCACGGAAATCATGCTGCTGCTCAACCACGCCGTCAACATAAATCGCGTGCGGACGCAGCGCTGCGCCACGCTAGCCTTCATGTCAGCGTGGGGTCAACTGGTGCAGGTGCTCTTCAGCAACATGCCCGAGGGCGTGCTTCCGGCGACGCAGCGTCGCGAGCACATAATCGACATCGTCGAGAAGGTCCTCATCAAGGTGCAGCCCATACAGCCCATCATCGAGATTTCCGTAAAGGTGAGCGAGACGGTGCTGCTGCTGCTTGCCAATCTGCGCTTCTGCTGCTACCAGGCCGAGGACCAGAGCCCAGAGGATCTGGCCGCCGAGGAGTCGCTCACCAATGGCAACGGCATCGGCATCGGCAACGATTCGCAGGTCTCCAAATTGGGTCTGGGCCAGAGGCCAATCGGCCAGTGTGCGGATGGCGGCAGTGGAGGTGGACGGGATATCGGTTCCGGTGGCAACAGCAGCAATCTGCGCTTCATCGTCAAGAACATCGTCCAGTGGATCATGATCAGCGAGGTGAAGTCGCAGCAGCTGCGCATCAATCTGTACAGTGCCCTGCTGAATTGCCTGCGGATTGGGAAGCGACTGCGCACCGACGAGCAACTGGAGTACCAGGAGACGTAAGTGCATCCTCTTCAACCGATCCCCCAAAGCAGCAGCAGCAGGCAGTTGTAGCGTCCGTTCTATTTCATTGCAGGTTGATTTCGCGCCAGGAGAGCGCACGTACCAACAGCACGGAGCAGCGGCGCGGCGACCGTCTGCGTCTGAAGGCCATGGCGGCGGAAGTGATTGGCGCGTTCGGCGAGAAGCTGATCGACACCATCTGCCACGACGCGGTGACCGGCCACGATGTGTGCCGCATGCTGGCGCTGGCCTGCTTGGACATGATCTCCGAGCTGCAGGCGGTGAGCACGCTGTGCGACTTTGTGGCGTCGCGGGGCTACCTCAAGCACATACTGGAAAGCCTGGACCAGTCCAGTCCGGCGCTGTGCGCGGTTCTGCAGCCCGTGCCGGAAAACCTGAGGCCGCTCTACGTCTACGAGTCGCGCATGGCCTTCCTCACGCGCATGGCAAACAGCAATGTGGGAGCCCGGCTCCTCCTCGCCGAGCAGGCGCTGGGTGTGCTGTCGAATATGAAGGTCTACGACCTGCAGCCCGACGTGAAGTCCAGCGAGCTGAATCGTAACGAGCCGCAGAACTTCCTCCCGTCCATCGATGAGCGCTTCCGGTCGATCCTCCTGCCGGCACTGAGCCTCTGCGATGCCATTATCAACTCGCTGGGCCCGCTCAACAACTCCGCCGCCCTGCAGGTGCTCAACTTCCTGTTCGCCCACATCGACATGGTCGAGGCCATGTTGCGCTCGGCCACGCCGTATATGGACCTCGGCCACTTGGAGCAGGTGGCGGTCATCAGCAGTCTGTTTGCCCGCGCCTCCAAGCACGATTTGACCGTGCTGGAGGACAGCGTGAAGCTGCAGCTGCGCAATCGCCTGGGCCGCGTGCAGCAGCTGATGATCGTGGTGTTCGGACGCTTCTGCGTAAGCGAGCCCACCATTCGGCGCATGCTGCAGCAGGATCAGGATCAGCAGACCAACCCCACTGAGGACGCGAAGAGGCTACGTGTCAAGTATTTCCTGGACATAGCAGCCAACGTGTCGCTCTACTGCCGCAACGTGGTCACCAGCCACTCGAAGAAGAGCATGACCTCCAAATACTTGCTGACCACCGTGATCAATGATGTGACGCTGCTGTAAGTCATCGCCCAGCATTCTTAATTGTATAGCCATCGATTAATGTCATCTATTTAATCCTCCTTGAAGCACTGGCAAAATAGCCAGCAAAAAGCTGACGGCCATCCTGCACACCATCCTCAACCAGCTGAAGGGCTCCATCGGCCACTACCTCTCGCAGAAGTCGATCGCCGACAATCTCCTCCAGCAACGCGCCTCCCTGCCCAACATCAGCTTTGGGCCCAACGGTAAGTTCTCCTTGCTTTTATCATCTTAGCATTTTGCATTGATGCATTCGATACTTGGCTGATCCTTTTGGGGTTGTATCCATTTGGACCGACCAACAGGTAAACAAAGCTACATCGAACTGAGCCAGCGGTACAACGAGAAGCACAGCGAACTGAGGCAGTCCGTCTTCATAGCCGAGCAGAACCTGTATCTGCTGTGGATCCATCTGGACTTCTATATGCGCAACACCATCGACTACGCCAACGAAAACAGGAACACCATCAACGAGAGCAATATGGACGACGACGGCAACGACGTGTCCGTGCTGAACGCCTCGCAGGATGAGATCCTGCAGCTCAAGCAGCTCCTCATCTCCACATTCAACGAGACCTTCTGCACGCAGCTAATCACCGCCAGCGAGGAATACTCGATCAAGTGCAAAGGCTTCAACGCCTCGCTCCTCCGCCGCATTAAGTCGCTCGTCCAGTTCGCCCCCATCACTGCCAACGACGTCACCTCCAGCTTCGATTCGTAGGCGCCGACCAAGCGATATGTTTAGTTTTATATTTCAATAAAAGGTGTTAATTTTCTAAAGCGAATGGCTGTTGTTTCTAGTGCACACGCATCGGGGTTTGTTCCTCCTTACCCGCTAGTTTTGTAGTCTGTCTCCCTCTAATTCATCACTCACTACAAAATATAGCAATAGAATGCAATTATCAGATACCCATTAACGCAGACGCAGGACTTTGTATCAGTTCGCATGGAGAGATCTTAAGTAAACGCCCAATACAACACGAATTGCCAGTCTACACATCCACATAACTCCAAAACTGAAAATGATCGATAATCAGATACCCATTACACAGGCAAATAACGGACTCAGGAGAGTGTGTGTGTGTGTGTCCAACACTACTTCACAAAATTTGTCAAAATACAACAATAGAAAATGATCGACTATCAAATACCCAATAAAAGTAAAACATTTGG
Organism: Drosophila sechellia; assembly: GCF_004382195.2. Classification (NCBI taxonomy): domain Eukaryota; kingdom Metazoa; phylum Arthropoda; class Insecta; order Diptera; family Drosophilidae; genus Drosophila; species Drosophila sechellia. The sequence goes on from NC_045954.1 coordinate 19,960,488, forward strand.
CTGATTTAAAAACTTTTGTACATGCATATGTATTAAATGTGCGATCGTCACTTATTTGATACCCCGTTTAGTGTTGGTGTTCTTGCACGTGGATGTGCACGTCCACGAGCGTCCCATAGCTCGGTCAAAACGTGGTTCCTCTCGCAGTAATGGTTGTTCTCCTGCTTGTCGAACAGCTCCATTGCATCGGTGGAAGTGAAGGGCTCAGCGATGATGTCAACCAGGCGCTGTACCATGTTGAAGTCATCGAGGTTCAGCTCACAGATCATGGTGTCCAAGAAGTCTGGGGTCAAGGCACTGGGCAGGATGAGTGGCGCCCTGGCAGCCTGCTCTTGCTCCTGTTCAGCCGCACTCCTCCTCCGCAGTCCAGCGCAGCACACCAGCTGGACAGCCCGATGACGCACCCACTCCGCGTCGTCGTGCAGCAGGAGCAGCACCAGTCCAGTAAAGCGTCCCACCAACTCAATGTCCACGTCTGTGGTACCCGCACCCAGTTGATCCCGCAGGTGATTGCGAGCCAGCAAATCGCACAGCTCGGCAGCCTGGTGGCGAAGGTAGACCGGTTGGCCAGGATGCACAAGTCGCTGCGCGTAGTGCAGTACGGGCAGCCAGTGCTTTCGCTCCAGGATCTTGCTTTCGCCGATCAGTCTGCGCAGGCCGAGCAGCAAGCCCGCCTCCTGGTGGATGGAGTGCTCCTCTGAGCAGCGCTGGACTAGCTGATTCAGTTCCAGTCCCGGATCCCGGAGCAGGGGTTGCAAGGCGGCCAGACGACCGGCCAGCTGAAGGCTCCAACAGCTATTCTTTGAGCTTTTGGTCATGTGCAGAACGCTCGAACGAACAGCCGGCGATTCATACAGTTCCTGGCCCACCTCCTCCCGCTGCTCCCGACTAAGGGTCTCGAAATATCGGCGAATGTCGCGTGAAAATTCAAAGTGCTCGATATCCTGCTCGCTGACCAGCGAATGCTGCTCGCTTCGGGATCTCTGTAGAAGAATGTACAGCCACAGCTCCACCTTCAGCTCGTCCAGAGCCCAGATGGGTTCGGCCAGATCCTCGACGATGTGCAGCACTATTCCCTGGGAAATGCCGCGTAGCCGGTGCAGATGGAGTCCAAAGATCTGATGGAAGCGGTTGGAGATACCCAGCTGCCGGCAACGGCTTTGGACCTCCTTGTGATCCAGCAGATAAACGGCGCTAATCTGCTCCAGCAACTGGAAGTCCAGCAAGCCGGGCTCCACGGCATCCTCCATGGCAGCCACCATCACCTCCACCAGCGCACTGAATGCACACGCGTCGTGCTGGAGGAGCGGAGCTGCCAGTTCGGCGAGGGTGTGTAGCTGCATTCTGGTCAACGAAGGACGCGTCCAGCGAACCAAACGGTGTAGATGCAGCAGCAGAAGCAACTGGCCGTGCAGGACATTGGTGTTTAGCTTGGTCGCTGCCCCGGGGTTCTGAAGGAAGAGGAGCTGAAGCTCTTGAGAGGATTCCGAGTAATAGCAGGATGCGAACTCACCTTTAGCCGTAGCTGCAGTGCCTTAAGCTCCACGACGATGCGCCTGATCTCGGCCAGCGCTTGTTCCTGGGTGACAAAGTTGGCCACCACCAGGGCAGCCATTTCACGTGTCATCAGATCGTGGGAGTGGCAGATCCTAATCAGGAAGGGCACAAACTCGCTGAGCTGTGGGAAATTAATAAATCATATTTGTAACAGAAAAGAAGAAGGTAGTGCCCGATCCACCTACATTTAAGGTTGACTCCGCGCCCTCCAGCGAGGACGGATACAGCCGGCTGAGCATCAGCAGCATGGCCTCCAGCTGGACCGCCTGCCGCCGCTTCCCGCTCGCGTTCTCGCTGCCCCTGTCGGCGGTGTCCATCTGCTCCGACTCGCGCTGCAGGGCGGCGTGGAAGTAGTCGAAGAGCTGCGGATAGCGCGTGAAGAAGATGCGTCCCGTCATGCGGTTGCGCACGTGCAGCTCACCGGTCTCCAGGCGGGCGCGCTCCACGCCAAAGACGCGAACGATGAGGGCGGCGAGCAGCAGAGTGGCGCTATTGCGCTCCGCCCACTCCTCCGCGAGCAGCAGTCCGTCGAGGGCGCACTGGATGCCGCGGGCCATGAACTCGGTGACCAGCTCGGCCAGTTCGCTGCTGCGGAAGAGGGCGCGCATGATGTTGAGGGCGTGGCTGCGGGCGGTGATACCAGCGGCTCCGGCTGTCCGGCGCTCACACACCTCGAGCAGGCGGTGCATGCAGCGATAGAGGGTGGCATGGGTGCCCAGCTTGAGCTCCGTGCAGACCAGCGCCTGCAGCATGAAGGGCATGCCCGCACTGCGGCGCGTGGCGCACAGGCGGGCACCCTTGCCAGCCCACTCCTCCTGCCCGCTGACCATCGCCATGGCCTCGTCGACCCACTGGCCGGGCAGCTGGTTGAGGCGCACCGACTCGCTGTGCCAGAAGCGGCGGCACAGCATCGTGAATCCCACGTAGGCCTGCTCGAAGGCGCCGCGGTGCTTCGTCTCGGCCAGCAGTTGCAGGAAGTGCTCCCCGATGGCCTCCAGCTGAGCACGGCTGAGCAGGAAGTCGCCCTGGCGGCGCTGCTGCTGCTCCTCCTCCTCCTCCTCCAGCGCCGCGCGCTGGACAAGTTCGCCCAGGATGAGGCACACCTCCTTGCTGCTGCGCCAAGCGCACAGCAGTATCATCTGGGGCGTTGTGCGCACCTGCAGCAGTTCCGCGCGGCTCAACTGACGGTCGAGCACGTTGGTCAGCGGCTGATCCGTCTCCTGGTCGCAGGTTTCGGGCAGGTGGCCTTCGGGGGAAGCGCTGCTGACCACAGGCAGCACCACGCTGCTGACTGCCAGGCACATGGTCACCAGCTCGTCTATGTACTGCCTCCACTCAGGCTCTTTCGCCAGTTCCCTGAGTTTGAGTTGCTGCAGCAGATGCCGGCTGGCAAAAAGCAGGCCATACAAAGGGTTCAGCTTGGCCGCCTCGCCAAGATCAAGCTGGGCGAGGCGCAGGCCTTCCCTCAGGTGCTGCAGGCACCACTGCAGTGCCCTGAAGGTGAGCGGCTCGTGGATTGTGCCACCGTGCGCTGGGGTGGGCAGCTCGCTTTGCACTTGACTGGCTTTGCAGTAGACCTGCAGCTGGAAGGCTCCGGTGGCGGAGTCCGATGGCCTGAGCGAGAGCAGCAGCTCGATCATCTCATCCGGCTTGAAGAGGGAATGGGATTGAAACCGCTCCAGCAGCTGAGCGGCCAGCACTTTGTTGTGCTCGTAGCTGTCGCCCAAGCAGGCCATCAGCGCCTCTGTGGGCAGCTCTATTCCCAACTCGCTGAACGTTATGCCCACCATCTCGCTTAACTCCAGGCAATCGCGCAGTAAGCGCAGCGACAGCCAGCGTCGTCCGTAGTTCGCCGAGGGAAACAGATTCTGCGCGAGAGCACGGATGAGCCGTATTAGGAACTGGAGCACCTCCTGCGACGCCGGCGTGCGGCTTTTCCGGTACTCGACCAGGCCGAAGTGGACCCTCTTGAGCGCCTTCTGCAGCAGTCCGTAGCCTAGCTGCCGCAGGTGGGCGCTGGGATTGTTAGCATTGTGCCGCACATAAAGTTCAATGGCGCCCATTTGGTCGGCATTTAAAAGTTCGCTGGGACGCGGCGTCTCCACCAAGAATCGCAGCGCCAGTAGGCGCGTGTGGTCGTCCAGTCCGATGAGGGCCTGTTCTACCTCCTCTTTCATGCCGCGCAACAGGTTCTGCCGCCTGGCGCTGAGTTGCCTCACGCCCAGAATTGCCGCCAGCTTGCAGCTAAGCGGTAGCCGGGCGTCCGGCAGGAGCACTTGCGCTAGTCTCGTTGGCTCCAGCTGTACGGCCTGTGCGATCAGCTCCTCAATGACCTGGCGGCGCTTCTCCGGCACGCGGATCGCCGCCAAAAGCTGACCGAACCACCGGCTCTGCCACTCGGCGAAGGGCTCTGTCTTGTGGGCCGATACCATCATGGCTAACAGGGGAACAAAAGGAATAAGTAAAGGGTTCAAAGCTGCATCGATTGAAGGATACTTGCCTTTGAACAGGGCATCCACACAATCCTCACAGCCCAGATGGCGCGGGAATATGGCTCCGAACAGCGAAGGGCAGTTCTCGATGGACTTGCTTACTCCGGCCACCGCAACCAGCTGCTCCAGTGCCATGCAACTGGCATTAAGGTATGCAGCACGATTTTCAAACTGGCGGTAGACGACTTGGAAGAGCTCCTCCTGGCCGGCGGCCTGGGCGTGCTGCAGCACCTGGTGCAGCAGGGCGCTGCTCATGTGGCGCACGGAGTCCGTGTCACTGGAGATGTTCTGCAGGGCGAACACCTGCAGCTGCGCCAAGATCCGTTGGTATAGCAACTTCTGGTCGTCAGGAAGATGGGCGTGCATCTCGCCCAGCGATTTGGAGTAAATGAACAGGTGCTTGGAAAGGAAGACAAGCAGATTGGTCACGGTGCTCTTCTGCTCGCTGACGGCCACGATCGTCTTCAGAATGGCCAGTGCTCGTGCAGCGTTTTCCGCATAATCGACGGGCCGCAGGACGAGCAGGGCGGCCATCTGTACGGGAACGTCCTGCTCTGCCTTTGGCCTCGAGCAGTCTTCGACGTACGCCTTGAATGTTCCGGAAAACCGAGCCAGGTGACCGATCAGCAGGCCGGCAATGGAGCGTACATCCCAGGGAGTGTCCTCGTGGCGAGCCACCTTTTGGGCCACCGCATTCGCCGTGCCCGGAAACCGCTGATCCTCGAACAACTGGTGGTGGCGCAACTGGTCGCTCCACTCGGCCAGCAGACTAACCAGGAACCGCAGCGCATTCTGCACGTACAGGTAGAGCTCGTTGCGACGCGTTGGCGAGAGTTCCAGCGTAGGGTCACTGTCTTAAAGCAAGGTAATCGTGGAGTCAGCATTGTGCGCGGCTATCAAATACATTAGATTGACGCACCAAATGTCCGCCCAGTAGCGCTCCAGGGCGTTGGTCAGCAGCGGCGCAAAGCGATGCACCTGTTTGCCCAGGGCCTCCCGTCCAAAGGGAAAGTTCTGCAGGCAGGCGTTGGCGGACACGAAGACATCGTTGGTGCGCTCGTGGCTGACAGGCGGCGTGATCACCGCGAGACTGCTGGCCATTTCGCCGAGCGACTGCTGCAGAGCCTCCAGCAGGTGCTCCTTCGAGTGCCTGCGATGTGGCGTCGCATTCTGTTTGGCCAGCGCATTGTCCGAGAAGAGTCTAAATGGGATTGATCATCGGCTATAGGACATCGAGTTGGATCGTGTGGCTTGAGTCGCCGTGGGCTCACCGTACTTGGTCAGCTGGTTGCGCACGGCGTGCTTCAGGGGACTGGCCAGCAGGAGATCCGCCAGGAAGCGGGCTACATCTCCAAGATCTTGCTCCTGCTCCCCGTAGAAGACATCCTTGACCACCTGCACCTGCTCTGCACTGCTCTTTGCCGCCGCGAACTGAAGCACAAAGTCATGTGGCGCTGGAAAATGGAAAAGCGATTGGAGCCTCAGCATGCATGTTCATACATAGCTTACTGGTGGTCACTAAGTGACCCTCAACCGACCGGCAATCCACGTGTTGGGCAGTGGCACAAGGGCGTCGCGCAGCTCGGCAAACCTCTTGGGGTGGGCACACAACTTCAAGACGGCCACGCGCAGATTCAGATCGTTCATGGTTCTGTCAGGATTGGGATAAATAGTAAATAACAGGTGGTTTAAATCAGCCACATTGGTGTTGTCACTAGAGCTGTGAGCAATTCGATTTCAAAATCGATCTAATCGATATTTTTAGATGGGCGTAGAAATCGATAACATTACTAGGAAGTCGATGCTATGTTACCTTTAAGCTAAATTTTATCTTTATAAGGTGACAAATCTAATCTTATTGAAATATTCCTCGATTAGAATAATCACATTTGTACTACCCACTAAGTACCAATGGATTATAAATAATTAATGAAAAAACACATTGATCTTATAAAATATATTTACATTTCATTTTTTTAGATAACAACAAATCTAAGCTTAATTCCTTTTGATTTTTAAGCTGATTGATTGATTTCAAGACATTTATTTCGACTTAATCGATCTTAGAATCGAAAGGAATCGATTCCCAAACGGTAATATCGCTTACGGTTTCAGCTTCCACCTTTCTCCACTTTGTGGAACTACGTTACACTTCTGTGATGCCAAGCACTCGCGCTTAGCAAGTACTTGCTCCTTTGCTAACCAAGTGCGCCCATAAATTCTGTGCTGCCACCTTTTCTTCTATCGGAGTTACGCGCCACGACCAGAGTTGCCATCCGCTCACCTTGCCTATTACACACACCACCAACACAACTTGATACGCATCTATCGATAGTATCGCATGAGAATAGATCCTAGTTCCACCTCTAATGTGCGTTGGGTTATTTATTTTTTTTCCTGTGATTTGTTTATTGAGTGAGCCATGTACGATGCGACTTTTATGTGTGAATAGCATGTAGTTCGGCCCACGGTGCCATCCGATTCAGATGGAAAACACAATTGGTTTCCAATAGGAAAAGTTTGCATCATGTTTTCGTATGCCAAACGCTCGACGTGTGTGTGTGCGTGCGTGTGTATTTGTGGGGTGTAAGGTGCATTTGTGTGTGTGCGTGAAAGGGGGAGGATTCGTAAAAGTGTTTTTCCTCGTTTTCCCGTAACTTATAACTTATCTTAAAACAAGCATGTAACATAACTTTCGAAAGCCCGAAAAGCATCTATGAAAATTCGGAGAAATCCACCTGGCTTGGCCCTTTTCGCCTGTGTGAGTGTGTTTTGTGTTGGAGCCCCAGAGTGAGAGAGAGCGAGTAAGAGCGAGCGAGCGAGCGAGAGAGAGGCTTTTTTTTGTTGATACACCGTGAGTGTATGTGTATGCGTGTGTGCGCCTCTCGATTTGTGACGAAATGTGTATAAAATGTTTATGTTTATGTTTTTCCCCACCCCCTCCCGCCACCCACTCACACACGCACACTTCTATGCAAATAGGCGCCGCACAAGTTTGAAGTGAAACGCGATCGGCAAAAACAATAAATCCCACCACAAAGTGGAGCAGCAACCGCAAATAAATAAAAACATAAATAACAGTGCGCCCGCCCGAAAGTAGGAGATCAACAAACCGCATAGGAAGCATCGCGAAACGCCTTTAAAGGTCGGCAGATGGGCGGCCCACGGATTTACGTGCCCTCCGCTGGCCATTCTCCTCGTGCTTGCTGCCGTTGTTGTTGTTGCGGCTCCCAAAGCAGTTGCAGTTGTTGTAGTTGTTGTTGCAGTTGCAGTAGCTGCAGCGGACCAGCGGCCACAGCGCAGTGAGAGCGAGCGGGACGGCAAGCGAGCGCCACTGAAGGTGCGAGCGAGAGGTGAGTGACTTTGGCTTTCTAACGGTGGCATCCCCCCCTAAAACGGAACAATAAGAGCGACCGAAAAGGAAAAAGGAAGAGGAAGTGGGCGGAAGACTGGGCGAAGTGGGTGGGAATACAGTGATCACTCGCTTGTAATGCAGATCATGCAGATAAATACAGATCTTTTAAAATGTTTTCATAGGTACAAGTTTTTAAAATAATTCCACACTCTTGAATAAATGAAAAATGTTTAACCTTTTCTTTTGTCCGTTACGCACTTTTCATTTGCGTATTTGTAGTATTTAAAGGAAACTTTAAGTAATAGCAAACATTTAAATTTAAGAATGCATTTTAATGAGTTCATCTTCCTGTAAAACAAAACAGTTGTTTAATTTTAAATAAATACTTTTTGTAATTGCACACTTATTACTTCTTCAAAACAATTGATTAATAAATTTTGATTTGATTAAAATTTTGAAACATTTTGTACTAACCCATTACAATATGATATGCATAGTTATTTTTGTAATCATTATTAATTCTATCAATATTTCGTAATTAAAATTGCATTTTGGACAATAGTTCTAGATTTTAAACTTTCATTTTCTAAACATAAATTAATAAATGCTTCATTGGAAATATTTCGTTACACTTATTCTTATTGAAATAAAAATGTCAAATTTCGTCGGATTTAAGCCGATTAAATTGTCTAACTCGCATAATTGCGTATCGAAAGCTTTTCAAACATCTTAAATGCATATATGTATGTACCTCAAAGTTTGAAGGTTAGTAAAGGTCAAAGCTAAACTGTTCTGCATTCCAGTTAATATATTAAGCAGTTTCAAACCTTCCTAGTCCAGTCGATTATCTTCAAGTCGAGTAAATAAATCCAAATCGATAAAAAACAATTCATTCTTTCATTCGAAAATAAGAAGAACAGCTACTCTATGTACTCCATGTTCCAACTGACAGTTTCGAGTTGAGATGCATTCACTTGCACTCCGCCTCCATTTTCATTTCGTAGCTGGCGTTCCCATTGTTTGTCACGTGCGGCCACTTGAGCGGAATTATAAGGAACCGAACTGAATGTACCACGGAGCAGAAAGGGGAGCACAAACGAAAGTGAATGTGTAGGAGGCAGGTCCTTGTTTCCTGGTCTCTTCTCGAAATTTGTACTTCATTCATTAACCTCCCCCGTTTACCGCTCCTCTTTCCCGCACAGCCCCACGAAATGGTCTCGAAGAAGCGCTCCAATGCCGCCGAGCGTGTTCAGCGTTCGACGGCGACTGCGGCAGCTGCGGCAGCAGCAGCTGCCGCAGCAGCGACAGCGTCCTCGACGCAGGGCAAGAAGCGGCCCGGGAAACAGACGAAGGCATCCGGCGGCGGCGACGAGGCGGATGAGAAGAAGTCAGCCAGCAAGACAGATTCGGCGGCCAAGAAGCCGGCCAAGGATCCCACGGGAACATCGGGCGCGTCCACAGCCGCCACTGAGGGTGATGCTGGAAATGGAGGAGGAAAACCCACGACCTCCACCTCCACGTCATCCACATCCTCGACAACCGCCGCGTCCGCATCTGCATCCGCTTCCAACAGCCTAAAATTGTCGCCGGAGGAACGACACGAGGATGGCAAGGCGCGGGCCATAAACAAGATGCTTAAAAGCCTGGATATCAAGATCCACGGCTTCGACAACCTGCTGCCCAGCGGCGAGGAGCGGCTCAACGACGGCGTGCTTAAGTCCTCCATTTCGGAGAATGTCAAGACCAAGTCGCGCGCAGCGGCGGTCAAGGTGATTTCCAGCCTGAATCCCGGCAAGATGCCGCCTGTAAAGCGAGTGCGTCCCTCACCGGAGCCAGTTAGAGAAAAGGTTGCGGAGAAGCCGGCAGAAAAGGTCCTCGAGAAGGACAAACCGAAGGCGGAGCAGCAGATCACGCCGCCTCCCGCTCCAGAGGAGTCTCCTGCCTCAAAGGTGCCCAAGAAGACGGTGCAGCAGGCCAAGAAGGCCAAGGTGGAGCCATCATCAGCACAGGCGACAGTTGCAACGACAACTTCCGCAGCTACGTCAGCACCCAGCTCCGCCACTTCCAAGCATACAGCGACAAAGAATCCTGGCAAGAAATCAGCCCATTCAGAGCAGCTGCCGAAAAAGGAGCTATCCAAGCTGGCCAAAATGGGCAAACCTAAAAAGGAAGCCAACTTGGTGAAGAGCACTGTCCGTTTGCCCGACTCTAATACGGAATCTGTGCAAATGGACCTGGAAGAGATTGTCAGTACGCCCACGGTGACGCCGACGCCTTCGGCCACGCCCACGGCGACACCGACGCCCACAGCCACGCCCACGCTTACGCCAACGCCCACGGCCACACGGACAAGAACTCCGACGCCGACGCCCACGCCCACGCCCACACCCACCTCGACTCCCTCATCCACTGCCATTGCGGCGGGGCAACCCGGTCCACCGCCGCCACCACCAGGGGGCGCACCCAAACAGCGGCCGAAGGTGAAGTACACGAAGACATCGGCGGGATCGAAGGGACGCATGCAACAGGCGGTGAACCAGAAGGCACCGGCTGCCTCATGGAGCGGGGCCAAGGACATATACGACTTCAAGTCGGGATCGGAGGACGAGGAACCGATCAAGATGGTGCTGCCGTCGCTCAAGGAGCTGCGCGAGTTCTCAGATGAGGATAACAAGCCACTGAAGCTGTTCGAGCGGCAGGCTGAGAAAACAAAGGTTCAGGTGGATGAGGAGGAGCAGCCACTGGTCAACAAGGAGGAGAAGCCACCGTCCGAGAAGGAGGTGAAGGTAAAGTCCAAGGAGAAGGAGAAGGAAAAGGAAAAGGAAAAAGACGTAGATCCCTTAAGCAACGCACAGCAGTCCGAACCAGCAGCCAAGCACACCACCAGTACTAGCACCACCACAACCACCTCCACCACGTCGGTTAAAAAGCAAGCCAAGCGGAAGATAGCCACTCCAATGCCATCCAGTGCGGGGCGCAAGAAGAAGCCGGTGGGCAAGGGAAAGGTCGCCGCAGCGAAGGAGCCTCCTCCCAGCGGCAGCTCCGGAGAGAGCAGCTCCTCCGAGGACGAGCGAAAGCTGAGTGCATACAGTGGGCCCAAGCGACACCGGATGGCGTCGCTCAACGCGCTGGCCAAGGTGCAGTGCCTGTACGAGAACGAATCCCGGACGGCCCATGAGCTGGGCCTGTCCAAGGCGACGCAGCAGCCGCCGCGCATACGCACGCTGGACGGGAGTGACGACGACAACCACAAGGACTCGCCGCGTCACGGGGACACGGACAGGGACAAGGGATCCGTGAGTCCGCCGCACACATCGGCTGCACCTCCAGCCGCGCCGATTGCTCCGCCCAAGGAGGCGGAGCCACGTAGGGAACTGCGCTACGTGCCCGGAGGCAGGGGAGTTGGCAAGCACTGGGAGTTCGACAGCGACAGCGAGACCGAGGAACTGCAGCTCCAACAGACCTTGCCCCCAGTCAAGAAGAAGAAGCTGCCCAAGAAGGCGCCGCCCAAGAAGGCCGCGCCCAGCGAAACGGAAGCCAAGCGGAAGAAGAAGTCGGTCCAGGTCGAGGAGAGCGACGAAGAGGAAGCCAAGGAGAAGGAAAAGGAGAAAGAGAAGCCGAAGCCACCCAAGCAGCTGCCAAAGAAGCGCAAGACGGCCTTCACCGAGGAGCTGATCGGCGACTACAAGGGCATCCTGGCCAGAAAGCGCATGGCCAGCCTGAATGCCAGCGCCATTGTGGCGGCCACCTACGAGGTGGAGCGTCACTTGGACAAGAATTTGGCCAGCGATTGCAGCAGTTTCGAGAGCTACGACGAGCTGGACACCATGCCAACCACCACCAGCAAGGTGACATCTGCGGCAGCTATCAAAACCGAGGTGATCCACATCAAAAAGGAGCCCAAAGAGTCCAAGGAATCCCTGCGCGAGCGGGAACGCGAAAGGGAGAGCGAGCGCAAGCGGGAGCGGGATAACGAGCTGAAGGACTCCACCGTCGGCAAGATGTCCAGCCACTCGATCATCGAGGAGAGCAACGACTCCAAGTACTCGAAGGAGACGAAGGAAACCAACACGGACACCACCATTACCACCACTGGCTACCGCGACTCGGCGGCCAGCACCAAGGACGCCAAGGATTGCAGCCGGCCCACCTCCTCGTCGGTCGTCATTGTCCAGGACACGGACGTCACCATCACCGGCGTCTACGTCAACGCCAGCAACGGCGCCGCCCAGGAGGCCTACTGCAAGATGCAGTACCGCGTCCAGTCGAGCGTCACCGAGGAGCGCGTCCTGCGCCCCGGCTCCGTGGAGCCGCCCAAGTCATACACGCCGCTCAGCGCCCTCTCCAGCATGCTGCCGCCGGGAGCCAGCTCCGGACTCAGCGAAGGTAAGTCCAACAAACGTGGAATACTTTAAGTAATCTTTCGAGCAAGTAATCTTCAATTCCAAGTAGAAAACATTATCACATTATTAAATCAATCTTTGTGCTTTCAAAATGCTGATAAGTATCCGATATCTAAATTTATTACTTCACATATTTCAATCAATTGCATGTCCTTAGATTTCCTTTCTTTATCTGTACCCACTCCTAATGCCCCATATTCCCTGTGCTCCATCAGCCCACAGTTCGCCGCCGCTGCCTGTCCATGCAGCGCCGACGGGAACACATGTCCTCCTGCCCGGCGAGCACCTCAGCGCCGGCATGTACCACGCCCCCGATCTCGGCCTGCACACGGAGCACGCCCTGCCGGATCACCACGGACCGCCGCCGCCCTCGTACGCAGCTGCTGCAGCAGCTGCCGCTGCCGCCGCCGCCTACCACGCCCACCAGCTGGCGCCGGGTGGCGGCGGAGTGCTGCACATGCACCACCAGCACCAGTATGCCGCGCACGCGGCCCACGCACATCACTACCAGCAGGCGGCCGAGTACCACGGCGGACCTCCCCCGCCACCGCATCATTACGGCGGTCCGCCGCCCCAGGGCCACTACGGACCGCCGCCGGGTGCACCTGTTCCGGTGCCAGTGGCCGTGCCCAATACGGTGACCGTGCCGCCCGAGCGCTGCGACGTGGGCTCTCCACCGCCATCCTACCGCGCCAGCGCCTATCCGCCGCCGTCTAGCGTCGGCATGCCGCCGCCCACTTTGGGAGGCGGGTCGAGCGCCTTCTGCGCCCCCAGTCCGCTCCACCATCACCAGCATCAGCACCAGCAGCCGGGCCCAGGAGTTGGGCCACCGCATCACGATCCCAGTGGTAAGTGGTTTTCTAATATTATACATTATTATGTTATATATTTCTAAGTAAACTGAATCCTTGGGCTGTTTGTTTGAGTTAAGGAAACCAAAACGGAAGGTTTTCAAACAAAAGTTTTTGGAAATAAGCGACATCTGTTGGTCATTTTCGAAACCTATGCACATACCCTTCATTTCTTACTCTCGAGTAACTTAGCAATAATTTGTGTATAAATAATTCGATTTAAAATATTTTTGCTATAAATAAATGTTATAGTCGAGTTCGCCGACTATCAGATACCCGTTACTCGCTAGTGTGAATGCGAAATTTCATCATTTTTCTGGGAAATCGATAGATATTGAGGAATGAAATAAAAAAAAATTAAAAATTTTTCAATTTCTATTTTTCTATTTACCTGAAATCAGTGGTTCCAGTAACGCAAATTCAGTTTAATTAATTTAAAATTTATAGCTTGGATTAAGTACATATACGCATCTGCATCGATATGAAACTTTTTGCTGGTACTTTTTAATTATTTCCCCAACTTTGTAGTCGAAAAATCGATGAGACTTTGCGTTGCCCAACTCAATTTGTTATAGCCAAGAAGCTTCCAGAATTGTTATTGATTTCAAATCAAGCTGAACAATAGGGGAAAAATCTAGTTCTTACCGGCAAAAGTTAGCAGCTCACAATATTCGTTGGCTTTTTTTTGCCGAAGGAAGTTTCGTTGGGGTTGCGAAAGCAATCTGGGGCTGAAATTAGTTATTAAATAGGCGCACAGATGAGTGCGGATTGGCGATGTCCTTTGGCTTCCTTCCGCAAATCCACTGCTTTATATCCTTCGCGCATCTTTCACCTTCTGATGTATTGCTTACACAGGGAAAAACTTTTCAACTTGGTGTTGCAGTTATACCAATTCTTCGATTTATAAGAACTTTATTTTTGATTATAATAAAAATAAATATTAATAAAAACTGAAATATCTTGTTGATCTACGAATTTTAGGACGTGGATCATCTTCTTGTCCAGCGAATGTCAGAGGCCCATCAATAATGCCTTCATATTTTTCTCTGCATACACTTAGGCGCGCGCCCATGTTTGTCCCTATGTTTGTGTGTGTTTGTATGTGTGTGTGTGTCTGTGTTAGTGCTGGCCGCAGTCGGAAACTGTAAGCAGGCAAGCAGCAAACGGAAACGAAATGCAAGCAAAAAGCAAGCCAGCCTGCAGGCAGCGACTGAGAGGAGCCAGCCAACCTCCATTGATGTCATTTACCTTTCGACTGGCACAGACACAGATGCGCCGCACACATAGGCAGGGCGGAATGCATATTACAAAAGTTGCGCTTAAACGCCTAAAAGCGGGCAGCATATTTTTTACTTCGCGTTTCTCTCACGCGAGATGAAAAAGGGTTGCAATAGGGCGTGCTCTCCGGCTGTTCGCCTTTCGGCGCCAAAAACCTCGCTTATCGATTTTAACTAATATGATCGGAATCGCTTGTTGTCACTATGTAGTAAATAGCACTACTATAGCCACTAGGATCCGATGTAAATTGAGATTTAGCCCTCTTGTACATACATATATTACCCTGATGGAGAAATTCGAGCAAATTTTAAATTGCAAATGGGGTTACCAATCATGTGGAGAAGATTGATTCGTTTCGCACTCACTCACTCGCTCGCTCGCAGGATCGCTCAATGCCAACTCATTTATTCCGCCCCATTGATTCGCGCCCAAGGCGGACTCCTCCATCCGAACTCATTAATTATCCACTGTGCACGGCGTCGCTGTCGTCGCCTTTGTCGGGTGCATCCTTTAAGTAGGCTACCCGCCCAGTTGCCAGTAGTGGGTCGCAAAGTCAGGAGGTTGGGGCTTTCATTCAGATTCACATTCACATCCCCATTCACATCTCCATTACCGCTCCCATCTCCGTCGACCCTTTACCCGCCCACCAACCGCCTCATCACCGCCCGCCATTCGTGTCCGCGTGAGTGTTTGTACTTTGCGCTGTGCTGACAGTTAGCACATGTTCTATTTGACGTTCGTTCATCCGTGCGGACAAGCACACACACGCAACGCAGTGCACGCTAGGGTGGACCCGAATTGACGCATTGTGAATTGAATTGTGTTTGTAGGCCATAAAGCGGTAGAGATAATACAACATAGCATTTCACGTAATATAGCAATTCATTTAAATGAACTGTTTAAAAGCTCAACTTTAAAGGTAGCAAAAGACAATGCAACACTATAATAGTATAGCATCGTTTATGACCTAAAGCTATCTCCATCGACCAAGGTTCACCCTAAAGTGCACTGTACACACACAAAATGACACTGCATCTGTATGTACGCCAAGGAGAGAGAAAGAGAGTGCGGCTGAATGAGAGAGACTTAAAATCAACTCAAGCTGCCAGAACCGAACTAGACTGAACTCAACTGAACTGAACTGAACACCCGCCTTTCTTCGGCTGCTGCGTCTCTGTTACCAACGCGGCGATAACAAGCCAGCGAGAGAGCTAGAAAGGATTTGGCGTTTGCCTTTTTGGCCGCGTTTCGTCCGCTTTGTGCCGGCTCTTCTTTGGCTCCTCGGACGGTTCTCCTTGCTTCTCCTTGTGCCTTTTTATTCCGCCACCCGGACGGAATGGACCGCACCGGACAGCCGCCGCCTGTTCCGCCGTGTTTCTCGAATTTTTAGTTCGCATTTAGACGTCGACGGCAACGGAGACTGAGAAACTGAGAAGCCGAGAAACTGAGAAACTGAGAAAGTGCGAGACTGAGCAACTGAGAGACTGAGACTGCGACGGCGATGCCTCAGAAACACTCGAATTCGTGGGTAACGCAGGAAAAATGAAATGAAGATGCTGTCACAGGCAACGTTGCGTATACGTAACGTGGGCTGCGCGTGTTTCGCGATTATGCGTGTTCTTGTTGGCCGAAACAACAACAAATCAGAACAACAACGACGACGGCAATGATGGTGCAGATAATGACGTGGCTAACGATGATGCTTGCGCTGATGTTCGTACGTCATCAGCATGATGCAGCAGCCACATTGCGTATACGTAACGTGCGCCACACGCGTTCGCGATTGTGTTAATAAATAAATGCGGCACTTGTGGAACAACAAACGAACGTATTAAAAATAAGGATAACAAGGGGGTATTGTTTCGATTGTTATTAAACAAATGCCCCGCGTGCGTAGAAGAACAACACATATATACATACGTATGTGTGCAAATGGGAAACGTATTTTTTTCCTAATTTTTTTTTTTTTTTGTGTGTGTGTCAATTATGTGCAAGAATGCAATGGCAATTTCAACACAAGTGTAAATCGCGCCCCACCCCGAAAAAAAGTACAAAAAAATAACGAAAAATTGCATTCGCGTGCCGGCTACTGGCGACTGCCACGCCAACTGCGACTGCGAGCGGTTAAATTGCCGCTGACCACAAATCTAATAAGCCTCGCATTCTTCCCCCTGTTAATTTTAATTGCAACTGATTTATGAACAACAAAATCATTTTTTAGTCCTCTCTCTCTCTGGCTTTTGCGTCTGCAATATTTTGTTTTGCCTCTGCTATCCTTCGTCGAGTGTGTGGTTTTTCCCTTTTTATACCCATCCCCAAACATATATATATATATATATATATATATATATTATATATATACATACATATATACTGTAGTCGTTGTCGGGCAGCGAGAAAAAGCTAAAAAACCTAAAGCCCAAGCATCTGAAAAGTACTCTTAGTCCACTGGTGCAGGCGACAAAACGGTCACCCGATGAAATATTATTGAATTCAGTTGTTGTTTTTCTTAAAACTGGTTCTAATTTTTATTGACTATAAACGGTACAATAAAGAGGAATATTTAACAATCTCTTCTTCTTTTCTTCTTCATCTTCATTAAGTCTTTTTCTATGAAAAAAATGTTTGATTCTTTTTTAAGGCTTTAAACCATAAACCCAGAAGGATGTTGTCCTTGTTTCTATTTTAGGATGCTTTATGTATAGTGTATACATATATACTTCTTTAAAAAAAATACACCTATGCTTATTTCTTGCGGTTTTTTTAAGCATGCGAATGTTGTAAGTGCACTGATGATTTCTATGGAAATCACGACAGTGGGCCACTTTTGTCGCCTGGCTGCATCGGCTGTGCTGCAATTGTCTCGCCTTTGGCTGCTGCTTCTGCTCTTGTTGCTTTTGAGTTGGTTGTTGCTGCTGCTGCTGCCGCCGCGCTGCACGTCGCGCCTTGTCTTCGCTCTCGCGCTCTCTTTTGCGCTCTCGCTGGTCCAGTTTCCTCTCTTTCGCTCTCCGTCCTGTTCTTGAGCAATTCGTTTTGCCCAACTGAAAGGGGGAAAAGCTAACGGCAAAATCGCATCGCTGCTGCTGTCGTCATCGTTTTTGCTAATTTCTTATAAGAATTTTCCTGAGCAATTTTCCCGCTGCCGCTGCGCTGCGCTGTCTCGCTTCTTTTTATTGAAAGTCGTTGGCAGCCAGTTGAGATGGTTTTTACTGTTGTTGGTGTCGTCGTCTGCTTTGCCTGCAACTTTGGCAGCTTCATCTTCTGCTTGCCTCTTCTTTTGGTTCGGTTCTTGTTGCTTCTGTGTTCGTCGTCATCGTTTAACGGTGCTCCTAAGTCGCCGTTTCACTGTGCACTGAGCGAAATTTTCCTTTTTCCATAATGGTGCTTACCTATGACAGCAAATACTCTCATAAACTCATATTTTGGTTTTTGTTATGTTATTATACATATAACAACTACAAGTCAATGAACACAAATATCTTAATCTTATAAATATAATTCTGATAAATGATCAGGAAATTGTCGAGTGTTTATTTTTTGCCGAAAAAATAGTTAACTGAAGTTAGGGAAATGCTAAAAGTAATAAAATTTATTTTTGTTGTATATATTTTGAGATCGGTAGACCCACAAATAATTGGAACAAATCAAAAATATTTACAGAATATTTGGTATTCTTTGTTAAGACAACTCCATGCGTACATCGTTTGTAAGCGTTCGTAAAAAAGTTTAAACCAATATATTTTTAAAATTTATTTTATAACTATGATAAATTTCGAAGTCCTAGGTGTTTTTTAAAAGTCATCCCTTTTCTAAGATATAATATTCATTCCACTTATGTAAGTACATACATAGTACATAATTAATCGGTACTTAATTTTTTATGAACAACTGCGATTTTGCATCCTGAAAAGAATTGTGAGCTTCTGTTATACCTTGGTGGCCTCCTCTTTCTCCCACTGTCCTTTCTGCCTTTCTCGTTTCCCAGCTTTTTCGCTCAGCTTTTGTTGGTCACTTCTATTGAGGTTGTTATCAGCTATCAAGCAGTAATGAGCAGAGTCTGTGGGTGGGCGAGGGAAAAGGACAAGGCTATGCTATGGTAAGTCGAAGTGGGTGAGCAAGAGAAGGAGACCCCAATGGGGAAAATGTAAACAGATTCATTCAGAGGCAAACTGCCGCTGACACATTGCAGTCGCCAATGCAGGCCCCTCCCTAGTCCCCCTTGGCCCGCCACTCCGCCACTTTGCTGCCATGAATTTAGGCCACAAAAATGCCATCGTTGGCAATGTCCAAAAAGGCAACACAAAAAAAAAGGAAAAAAAAACGCAAAGTGAACGAGCACAAAAAATAAGAGCCCCCCAAACACATGGAGAGTAACAGAAACAGAAGAGAGGAAACGTGCAAGAGAAGCGCAGAAAGGCAGCGGATAAGGAATGCGAATGGGAATGCATGTTGGGGATCCCCCTGCCACACACTTCACACACAAACACACACACCAGTCACCTGCGGGCCATCGGAAACAGACGCGGCCAATGCTCGAAAAATAAATTCGAAAATTTGCGTTGAAAATAACTCAAAGTGACACATTTACAGTTGCACTCGAGAAAATAGGATTTTCAGTTTTTGGAGCTTAATTAAAAAAGCGTTAGCTGAATAATTAAAAATATGTCACTTGAAATATATGCACAGGATATTTAAAAAACTCTTTAAATGTTTTTCTTAAAACAACCAATTAAATTAATAAGTTAGATGTTTAACTATTTGTCTAGCGATTAATCAGTAATTTATTATTATTGAGCAAGTGTTGCCATCATTGTGACCGAGTCTGTTATCATGAGACATCTATTGCAAGAACGTATAGCACTTATTCGAGGAGAGTCCAAAGTGGAACTGATAAGGACGGCAAGTGTCTTTTCGAATTCCTAGAACTGCATTTGGTAAACGAATTGTATAATCCCCGCAACTCGAATTTTGTCCAAACGCATATGTACCTGTATGCATCTGTATGGATCTTTGCATAACTCCAGCAATGGCAGATGTTTAGGTAATCCTGATAGTTGCTCGATTTTAATGGATTGTCGTTTTGTGGCGAAACAAACTGACCGCAGGGGGCGTTACTCATTAGGTTCTGTGAGTCAACAGCACGAGCTTCGCCAATAAGGTGCGCTGGTGAAATGGATTATTTGTCATCGAACCACCCGACTCCAGGTGGCCATTGGGCGTTGGATGTGAGTGTGGCTGCATAACTAATCACTGCGGACTATTCCACTTAGGCGATGAATGCACGCAGAGGCATGCACCGATGGAGATCGAATCGAATTGAATTGAATTGCATCGCAGTTCGCCACGACTAATCGCAGCAATCAGATGGCATTCAATATCCCGTACAAGGCCAAGCAACGAAATCGAATTTGCATCCCTGCACCAGCGCCAAACAAGACCAACCACCACCCACAAGCACCCATCATCCACCCACTTCCGTTTGCCACAGGATTCTGTCATCGATGTGTCAGATGCTGTGGAACATGGATGATAATATTGGCCTCGCTTGGCTGGGCGAACCGCTCGGCTTGGTGGCAACCGAACTGGTGACCTTTGAACCAACGCCACCCACTGCAACGGACGAAAGTAGGCCCACCCACAATTAGTACCCATTGGTGATTGGGGTGGTTTGGGCAGGGCCTTGTGGTTGCGACTCCAACGCAATTTCACTGCACACGCACATTTCAATTTTCTGACCGGTGTTTGCCCCTGAACTGTTGCTTTCCCTTTCCCTTTCCCTTACCCCTTTTGCAAACATTTCCAAACACCCAACACCCCCACCTGTTTGATTCTGTGTGCCAGGGATTTAAGCCTTTCAAGGCTGTTGTCCTGAAATGTTTGGAGATGCAGCGCAGCCCCAAAGAGGTTGCTTAAATTATGAGTGGCGCTCTTGTAGAAAGAATTGCACCGGTGATGCAATTGTGCTTGTTAAATTGTGGTAATTTCATTCATCATCATGCAATAAGCAGGTTTAATACACTTTTCAGCATTCATTTTATGAACAGTTAATCAGTACTCAATGTTGAAAATAGTATAATAGAGTTCCGAATAAATGCAATGCGAAAATAATACAGTTTAGATTGTTCGAACCATAAAAGAACATATGTCAATTTTAGAATCCTTTATTCTTGCAGAATTGTTTTGTAATGCAAGTCTTCTGAACTGTACTAAACTTGAAATAGGTTTTGTTTAATCATTAATGCCATTAATGTTAAGAAACGTTCTTCAAAATCCACTTTTTAATAGTTAATTATCCAATGTGATGCAAGATAATCGAATATTTTGCTCAAAATTCCATTTGCTTTGATAGCAAGAGTAGTATGTGGTTAAATTCTGAAGTTCCTGGAGCTTTGGCCACATTAGCAGTTCATTTGCGAGTGTTGCCAACATAATTGTTCCTGTTTCCCTTGATTAGCATTGGCACATCACGCAAATCAGCTCTTTGGCCGGGGAGTTTGGCGGAGAACGCACAGAAGTGTAAAGTACCAGTGCGCAACAAGAACAAAGCGGAAAAGGAAATTAGGAAATGGAAAAGGGGGAAAATTCGCCCGAAACTCTGTCAGCAAAAGCAGCAGCAGCAGCAGAGGCAGCAGCAGAAATTCCAAATGTGATTTGACACGCAAAGCCACAAAGTGAACAAAATCAACAATAGCATTAATAGCAGCCAAACAAAACGATGGAAAACGGGGGGCGTGGCTGTGGGAGGCAGGAAAATGCTGCTGGCCACAAAAATGATTGGCGTGCAAAAGCGTTTAGCGGCAGTCAGATTATACTTGCGTTTATGCTAATGCTTTTATGCTGCTCTGATGACGAATCAATGTCATCAAGGGTGCGCAAATGAGAGTGGCAGTGGTGGGGTGGGCAATTGTAATGGTCGGCTGAAAAAATAGAAAACGCGACCAGTGCTCGGAAACTCGCGATGGCAAGCGAGGCAGGTGCGTTGACAATAACCATTCTGCGAAAATCTTGCTAAGGGATAGCTGGTATTTATACAAGTATTTTGCGCTTAAGAAAGTTGTAGGTCAGTGCCTCCAACCTGCAGAGAAAAAGTTTTTAATTCTAATTAAATTCTAATTCCCAGAGCCAAAGTTAACTTAAGCAAGCCAAAGTTTTTAATACCCTCGCACCTATAGGAAAATGAATTTGTTATCCAACTGAATTGGCAATCCTAAGAGAAATAATAAATTTAAGTTTCTTTTATGCTTTCGAAAGTATATAAAATCCGGTCAAGAGTGCTGCAACAGCAGCGATGACAGTATCGATATTATCGGTAACTGCGATAGCTTCCGTACTGTCGACACAACAAAGTTGGTGTAATGAATATAGTTAAATTAAATATATCTTTCATTTCAAGTATATTCGTTTTAAATTATTTCCTAGCATAATCTATATCGATATTATAGATAGATTTTGCATTACAGTGCATTCAAACAAGATTAATTAATTTCCCGTTTTGAGGTGTATCCTTGTTAGTACCTCTATCAATATAATCGATATGTGCACCTTAAGTAATCGAAAAAAATCGATGGTTTTGCTTTGCATGCATATTTAGTTTTGCTTCTATGGATTCCTATCAGCAAACTGGACTATTTTCGCGAATGGAACCAACTGTAAATGCCACCCCCAGCAATTTTCAATTTTAGCCTCTTACAAAGGCTGCATATTGCCAACATTGTCGTCGGCGGATTCGCCGTCGTGGCCATTGTTTTGTTAACCGAATTGCCCTTGAGCGCTCGCTGGCTTATGGATTTGGATGTTTGGCCAAAAGGGTTGCCAGAAATTGCGTTCTTCCTCTTCTCCTGCCCGTGCCCTTTCCTGCACCACCGCCCCCGCCGCCCAAAAAGGAGCCTTGACATTTTTCAAAACACATAGTTCACTGGATGGCCTTCTTCGTTTATTTTTTTTTTTCATTTTCAGGGGGTGACTACCCCCCTTTTCTTTGTTCGCGTCCTTGTCGCTTATTTGCGTTTCCTTTGCCAGCAA
Source organism: Drosophila sechellia (assembly GCF_004382195.2). Classification (NCBI taxonomy): domain Eukaryota; kingdom Metazoa; phylum Arthropoda; class Insecta; order Diptera; family Drosophilidae; genus Drosophila; species Drosophila sechellia. Next base: position 19,982,446 of record NC_045954.1, read on the forward strand.
AAGCCGTTAAATGCGCTTTTGCACTCGCAAATCCCCTCCGCGACGCCTCTGTTTATTCATTACGGCGTTCATTGTCTTGTTCTGCGCCAAAGTTGATTTGCAAGCGGACGGAGAAGGTCAAGGAGCAGGAGCAACACATGTGGATGTCACATGAAGCGGTTGGGCGAGAAAGTGGGCGGTGTTGAATAGTCGCTTTGAATAGCTTGTGTATGGCAAGCTAAACGCAGAACTTGAGCATATATATTTCAATGCTTAAAAATGCCTGGTGAAATCGAAATCGCTGGTAGTTGGTTTATCGATATAAATTATCTTAAAGCCTTTAAATGTTTTTATACAAATTATGTTTTTATTACTCAGATTTATTCATTGCTCAATATATGTAACTCAGAATTTCACAACGCAGCCGTTTGTCCGTTTGTCCGTTCGTCCGTTTGTCCGTTTGTCCGTCCGTTCGAAGACTAGTCTCAAAGTTTTAAAACTTACGCAACTGGAGAAAGACCTTAATTGCAGGCAGTAAGTTAGACGAACCATTTCCGATCGGACAACTCTACTATTTCTACTATTATACTAACAGCAAGTGTCACATTAGACTTACAAACGTATTAAGATTTCAAATTTGAATTTTTCCTAAATTAAAATTAATTTAAAATTTACATTTGTACATATTATATCACTCGGCTGCCGTGGAAATGGTAATTGTAGGCTTCCGTTTAATCGACAGGGCCATTATTGCTGCCGTCGTTAGGGTAATTATCGTCACTATCATGGACACAATCATCGTAATGGCTGTGCAACACCCAGTTAGTGTCCTCCTGCGCTCCTGGTTCCCGACGTGACCAAGTCTCGGCCGACAGGACCCATGGTGCCAGACTATTTCCATCGCACAGCATAGCCCCACGGGCTGTAGGCGTCGATAATTGTTCTATTAGGCAAATGAGTTGGGAACAGGTAGCAGCCACTCGCTGGATGTTGCCACCGCTCTCATTCTGGCCTGGAAGTGCTGGCTAGTTGGTTTGGTAATGGTAATGTTGTTGTTATGACGGCCACGCCCCCTGCGGGCCGCCTCGTCCTGCTCGTCCTTCGATTTTCGCATTCATTTGTGTCAAGGTTGTCGAGTGGTCAACTCAACTGGTCAGCAGCAGCAGCAGAAGCAGCTAGCAGCTGCCTCTCATCGGGCGAGAAACCCTTCGGCAAACATACATATATGTATGTACATATGATTGTCTGATGCTGATGAGTTGTAGTGTGGTAATGATAACGCCTTTTATGATGCTTATGCTGCTGATGATGATGATGGTGGTGGTGATGAAGAAAGCGCTGGTGGCAGGCTCAACTTAAACATGCAAATTATGGTTTTGGTCAGCAAGTGGGGATATACGATACCCAGTGGCTGTTCTAGGAAGTCGTTATTGAATGGGGCTCATCTATATTTACTTAACTACTCACCATGCTATTGAATCATGACCTAATGTGGCTAGTTTGTTAGTGTTATCATTTAGTATGTATATCAGAGAAGGTGTCCGTTTTGGCTTAGAATGTGAGCATTTCCGTCCGTTTGGCCGACAGAGCTAAGCTAAAGTCATAAAAAGAAAATTCCAAAGTCAAACATCCATTGCATCTCGTTGATATGCACATACGTGCTCGGGGTTATTAGGTTATATATGTATTTCTGACATCGATGGACGATGGACTAATGGATGGGAGCTGTCGGCGGGCTGCATTATCACCTCTTCTCCAGCGCTGCGTTCCATTCGCAACCTCAAGAACCCCGGAATGGAAATGGAAATCCCTCGATCGCCGGTCGCTTTCGGTCTCATTTGCATGGTTGGGCGATTCGAGGTACGAGGTTTTCCAAGTTTTCAAGTTTCTTTAGCTGGACGCCTTCTTTTTTCGTTCCTGTGTGGACGGGGGCTGCTCGCCGGTTCGTTCCGTTCTCACGTCCGTCGTGGTTGCCCCATCATCTGCTGCTCTTTTTCCATCGTTTTCCTCGACGGCTCAACTGTTCAACTGCTCAACTGCCGCCTGCTGCTGCTTCTTCTCGCCGCTCATTATAATTTTCCATCGATGTGCGGGTAAGCGTGACCGTTTTGACTTCATTATTCCCCCGCCGCAGTTTACTTCCCACCTCGACACTCGGAAAAATGCTGCAATATAGAATAGTTAATGCCTTCGTCGGACCAATTTAATGTTCAATAATCGCCGAATTCAGCATTTTCGGGATATTTACTTTAAGCTGTAGTAGTTAGCAATACTAGCAATATTATCCATTGCATACATTCCCAAAGGATGGGGTTCGAAATAGATAAATTTAATAAATACTATTGAATTTATACAAAACAAATGCAAACGCAGAGTTAATTATCAACACTACTCAGTGTTAATTGTGAAGTCACGTTGAAACTTTCTTAATTAAGATATGACAAATGGTTGTGTTTTAAAAGAAGAGACGCCAAAATAGACCTTTTGATGAAATCTTAGAACTTACACACATATTTCTCCAGTGTACGATCGCCGCGCTCTATCTTATCGCTCAGCGCTGTTGGCCGTCATGTGTGTCCGTTTCCATTTCCGTTCAAAAGTTCGACGCGTCCGGCTCTTCGGAGTGCCAAAAAAAATCTCGCGCTCCGCAAAAGTCGAAAAAAAGCCACTCTCAATTACCAGGCTCTTTCGGCTGGAGAAAGAGCCAAATTATCGCCGGAGAAAGAGCGGCGGGTGAAAGTAGGAAGGGGGCGTCAAACAAGTTTGCCAACAATGGATGGTCAAGAGCTCGATAGGTTTGGCGCATCAACAAACACAAATGCATTGGGAAATAAAGAAAATTAGACAGTGCCATCCCTTTCACTCCATCTCTGGCCATTTCTACGGCGCCGTTTTAGCCACTCTCTATGCTCCATTCTTCGAAACAGAGCCAAGCTCTCTTTTTCTTCCCAAAAAACTTTCTCCGATGCGTCCGGCTTGGATTGGGATTGGCTGCCCTTAATGGGGCAAATCTACACGAATCTACAGATCATTTTGTCAACATTGGAAAGGAGCATATGTATGATACGATTCTTTAAATTACCCTCTATACCAAATGCAGTATGGTTCAAAAGAGAAAAGCAAAGTGCATAGTTTTGAACTTGACCTTGCTTTTTGAATACTAAGCCAGCAGCTTTTAGGGTTTCTGTAAAGATCTCGTCTTTTCAAAGAATCGAGATGAAAAATGCACATAAATGTATAAATGTATGCAAATACTTCGTCGGGTGCAATATATTCCATTCTATGATGAAATACGATTAAATTTAAAGCGGGTCCCGCTGTGATTTATTCATTCGCATGACTCACTGCGGTCACTTTAAAATCCAGAACTCACAAAAACGAATACCGCAGCGCTCACACAAATGTATTCATTAACGGGACATTTGGGCACGCGCTGCATTCGATCCCATCCGCACCCACCCACTTCCTTCTGCCCGTACTTTCGTACTTTCGTATAGTTTTCGTTTTGGCATTTCTACGGACTCTCGTCTATCTTATCAGCTGCGTTTGTATGTAAGTGTTTGTGCAAAAACAACGGCAAACAGATTTCTCTATAAGCAACAAAGAACGATATGGGCGAGATGCCCGACTTAAAGATACCCTGTTTGCCGAACACGTGGATGTACTTTAAAACAACCATTTACGAAAGATTGTTGAGGTATCCGAAATATGTGATATTAATGGATTTTGAATGTATATATAATCCTTATATGTATATACCCTTATTATTTACTGTTTAAAACATCAATCTCTCTGCCTTGTATTATTTGCAACTATCTTATGTTGTGAACATAAAGCAATTATTCGAGTATGAACCGCTTTTATCCTTATCAACTAGAGAAAATAGAAAGCAAACCAAAACAAAACCAAACCAAAACGAAAAAAACGAAAATCAACCGAAGCGAGGCAATACAAAGTGCTCACAAAGTACGTTGAGACTATAATGAGCTGAATTCACAATTCTTATCAGCAGCAAATCAGTTTATTTATAATCATTATAATGCCTTAAGCACGATAGTTCTTTAAAATACTTACTTGGACTTGGAAAATAAAATTCGGAACAGTAGAATCTCTAACTTTACAATGCAGTGTGCCAGAGTGCGAAGCAATTTTGCATTGGTTTTTGATTGAATAACATTGATTTTCTGTTCTATTGCCCTGAAATCTTTATCTTCGCCTTGTTGACGAATCGCACTCGATTCGAATTTATTTCGATCGAAAGAGCTCTCAACGCTGGCGATGATGTGGATGTGAATCTGGGATGCTGATGCTGATGGCTCCCTTGCCAATGTTTTGGTCACTCCGCCCAATATCTCGCCTTAAATCCCCAAACATTTGCTTTTCCATAACCAAAAAAGTTCAACCGGTATTTTTGCAGCGCAGTTTAAAAGCTATTAACTGAGAATTGTGGTTTCACTATTCTCTCATCAAAGTGCATCGATTTCTGAGCAAAATTATATTGGTTTATTTGTTTATAGTAAAACACTGAATTGTAAAACAAAGCTGATTGACTCGAGTTTATAGTTCGCAAAAAATGCAGATTATACGGTGTATGTGCAAGCCGGAAAACTTGGCTTCTGGATTGTTCTAGTGTTTTGGCTTTTCTTTCCTATCTCATCTCTCCCAAAAGAGAGGGAGAGAGCGAGTTCTTGAGTTCTCGCGAGAGAACTTCGGGTGGCCTCGTGGCGCTGACCACCGACCAATCAGAGAGCAGCTTGGCCACTTCGCGAGCACCTTCGTTTCGCTGTCGTTGCATAATGGCCAAGAGGCGACAAGTGTTGGCCCAAACCGAGTCCCGAGCAGCAGCGAAACGCTGGCCCACAGGGAAAACAAGGGAAAAGCACGAAAAATTCGGGCGCGGAACGTAAGAGCGCTTACAGCAGAGCACGGCAGCGCACAGCGACCGCGACTGAGCGCCACTGCAGTGGCAGTGGTGGCGGTAGTGGAGCGGAGCTGCGTCGTTCGGCACTCTTCGGCTCTCTCTCTTCGGCTGGCGCTCAGCTGTTCGAATTGGCGGCAGAGCGCCAGTGCTGCGCTACCTTTCGAACCGCTAACAACGCGTCGCCGCAACGCGGACGCTCTAAAAAGTAAAGAAAAAAAAAAAGAGGAAAAACAGTAATACGCAGTGCAACGCCACAGCAGCCGGATAAAAACAACAACAAAAACTGCGCATGTAAAGCTGTGTTTATATTACTTGTTTTTTTTTTTACGGTGTCTCGCTGTTTTTGCTTTCGTCGCAGACAACAAAAGTGGCAAAGTTTTCGCCACGGCATTGCTCATACGCCCCGTCTCTTGCAAATTCGCTCACACTCACAAGCGCGCCAATACCAGCGCACATTCACATACACACAAGTGTACGCGCGCGTTTTTCAGTGTGTTTCGTTTCGTTTTTTTTTCTGTTTCTGTTGGTGACATGCAAAAAGCAACAAAAAATAATAATAAATACATATAACGAAAGCGATTAGTTCGGCGTTTTCGCGCAAAAGTGGGCAGCAAAATGCTTCAGCCCAGGTGGAAATCAAAACAAAAACAAACCGAAAAATAAATAAATCATTTATTATTTAAACATCGCAAAGTAAGCTTCTCCTCGCACACACACACACTCGCGCGCTCATAGACTGACTCACACACACTGGCACACACATCTCACTCACACGCAGATGGAGCAACAAGTTTGCGTGCCACAAAATTTCCATTCGGCAATTTTTTGCGTTTCTGTTTGTTTTTATTTTCAATTTTTGTTTTTAGACTGATAGTTGTTGACAACAAGCCAGCTTTATCTTGTTGTTATTTTACTCGACAATAATGTAGATGTACACACAGTTTGTCAAGTTTTTAATGCAATTGTTTGGGTCTAGAACATTTATACATTTTTATTGTATTTGCAACACGTTGGTAAACAATAAAAATTACGCTCGTGAACCTAAACAAATTCATAGAGTATTTTTGATTTGGAACTGTAATCAAATTTTAACATGAAATTAAAATGAAAACATGTCACCTTTCCTATGTTTTGGGTTCATGGGTTCATGGGATAACTTCATTTCAAATCGAATTGAAATGCATTTTTCCACTGCGGTTTTTCAACTGCAATTGGGGCTTTGAGAATTGATAATCAGAAACCACAGACCAAACTCGTATGCAATAATATGCAATGGAACAATATTGACAAGTGACTTAAAATAGATTCCGAAAAAGACCATATTGTTTTCAACAGTTTTCCTCCTTAGATCACAGTTCCTATAAATAACTCTCTTAGCAAAGGAGTGCATGAATCAGTAGATATGATAATTGGCTAATGTTGAATGAATTCATTGCAAGTAAGATCACTAAGAGATCCTGTAGATTATTCTTACACACAAGATGTCCTTATGTCTTTTGCTTTCAAGTTTCAAGTTTGACAATGATATGTATCATCTATTTACTTGATCAGCGATCAAATCTGCTTTCCATCTTGCGCAGCGGTTCCGTTTGATGTACTCTATACATATCCGTTATCCTTTCATGACTGCCAATGTGTGTGCGTGATTAAATCCGCACCATGTGGACGCTCGGAACATTTGGTATATGTGCATATATCTGCTTAGATCCTTGCTCACATTGTTCGCGGTCCTTGTCTTCGTATTCTTCTGTTGACGCTAAGTACAACGCCAAAGTATCGTCCTTCTGTCGAGGACGCTGTTGTTGTTGTTGCTGCAGCACACACCTTTGCACTTTAATTCCTGGCGTCTTGTTTAGCATCTGCGCCGGGTGTTATTTAAAAATAAAAGAGGAAGAACGAGCCAGGATGAATGGCAGGGATGGGATGGTATGGCATGGTATGGAATGGTGGAGGGAAGGACTCGAGAGAGCGGGTATATGTGCGGCGGCAGCAGCAGCGGTTTTAATGTCAATAAGACGCGGCGGCTGTTGCCAGTCGCTCACACCATCGCTCGCCCCCTCTCGCTCGCACACGCATACACGGCCACACGGCGTGTGTGTGTGTGTGTGTGTGTGCACGCGGTCAGGACGTGCACACACACTTGCGAAGCAACAGTGCCGTCCCATATCCTTCGGCTTGTTTATCCTTGTTTTCTCTCAATTTCATGCTCTAAACTCTCTCTCTCTCTCTGTCACACTGAAAGAAAAGAAGCAGCTTTGTGAATTTGTAGTCCTTAGTCATTCTGATCTACAACATATGTTACTGCCTAACATTTTTATCTGCACGTTTCATCTGGATCCTGTAAAAATGAAGCTATAGTTATGCTTGCTGAAAGGTATTTTCTCCAGTGTCTCTGGCTCATTATTATTATTACGTATACGGTAGTAAGGGTAGGGAAAGGAGTAACTATACGACTAAGGGGTTTTCGTATGCGATTTCCGATTCATCCGGATGATGATGAAACGACACTCGTGTTTCGCAGTGTTAATATAAATGGGTAAATAAAAAATCGTCTCTTAGAAGATGAGTATCTTACCGGGAAATAACTAAACCAGTAGCCATCTATTAAAGCCTTAATGAGCACTAAAGTAACCGTTGGCTATTTGACAATTTGCCTGCCTGAATGACCAAATCTGCCGTCGTTGGTTGTATTGTTTTTCCGAGTCCGAAAAGCTTGCAATCATGGCTTTTGCGCACTTAGGATGTGCGCACCCCTTCCGAAGACTTACACACACACGCGGACGCAAATCAGCTGGTTAATAACAATACACACACACACACACCGATTTGTGGGACTTGTTCTGCCTGCCACGCAATTCGAAACGGCCTTGAACGGCATTTGATAGTTGCTTTCGTCGTCGGTTTTGGCAATGCCCTAGACCTGCATGCCGTGCCATGCCATCTATGGGAACCCAATCCATACCACATATCATTACGTACATATATCGTAGGCAGCCACTCGTGCAGCTGTTGTCAAAATAAGGGTTCGCACTGGACTATATTTCAATTAGTCCCTCAGAAAAGGGGTATATTGTCTTTGGGAAAACGCGTGCAACAGGTAAAGGGGTGTGTTTGTGGCATTATAAAACATGAGTTTCTGATCAGTGGCAACAGCTCTGTAGTATATATGAAATACATATACATTTATATACATATGTGCATATGCAGTACAGTATATAACTGATGTATATGTACATACATATGTACATACGTACATAGAAAGGATGTAAAAATATATATTAGACATATTAGACAATATGATCTATACATTTATGCATATTGGCTAATAATTAAAAGGAGAGGACGGCACTACGTTTAACTGGAACACAGGTGCACAACATACAAACAGACGTTCATACATACATATGTACATATGTGTGCCATGGATTTTGTCAAAAATTTGCATTTTGCAGCCGCACAACAACAGTTGGAAGCGATTCAAGTCAAGTCCGAGTCAAGTCGAGCCGAGTGGAATTGATTCGATTGGCAACTCATAAATAAACATGAGCTGGGGAGATCGTTAAGCGAACATGCTTGCTGCACCGCCCCCCTCCGCATCACCCCCTCCCCACGGAAAGATTCCCATACCCCTAAAACCCATACAATCCATACAAACCATAAAGAATCGACATAACTGTGGCAATATTGTAAATGCAATTAACTGTAGTTCTCTGCCGCCGCTGCGCAATTGAAAGTCGGACATTGGATAATCGAGGGGTTTGGGGGAATGGGGACCACCATATAGGGGCAGTTGGCACGCGTCCACTCTATATAGCTATAACACACGGCAAAGATACAAATACGGCAGTATTATCTATTCGGATCTTACTATTGGGATTTTGCGTTTCCAGACGAAAGCATTGTCTTCGCAATCGAAAATCACCAAAAGATACTATCATATAAGGTATAATTCTAGATCAAAATAACTAGCCATATCAAGCTAGATACTATACAATCTAGCAATTCCAAAAGCTTGAACCATTGACCATTATTTTCTTACGTTGGATAAATTTGTTTTCTTAACAAATGACTTCATACCATCTTGTCTTACTATGTGACAGGAAGTTTGGTTTTAAATGTGCGGAATAGATTATATGTCATATCCCTTATCTATTTCGGTTGAATTATTGTAATAAGTTCTCTGTTGACTTACTCGGAATTTCACTTAAGATGAGAACTTTACGTTCACAATCGATTGAATTGAATGATCTTCATAGATGAAATGTGATTAGCGGGCCCATAAAAGCGTTTCTTTCTGAAGAAACTACTCAAACTCGATCCATTTGCTTTGCTTAGAATGTATTAAACAAATAACTGACTGTGCGCAACGCGGCTGGGAGATCAAAACGAGTTTTTAGGTTAGTTACACATTCAGAAATTGACTTTATGGGCTTCGAGCGAGTGTATAAATAAGTTCCGTTTGTTTTATATTTTTTATATGTATATTTTTTTTACATTGCGGATCACTTTGATTAATTTATTCTATGGAAATTTCTTTCGATCATTTTTGCGATTAGTCTTCGCATTCTTCTCCCTCGTCTTCTGGTCTTCTGGTAGCGCCTACTCGCCTTCTACAACCGCCCACACTAACTAGGTATTTCCCCCCGATTTTCGTCTGGCTTTCGTTATCGTCACTCCATGGAGCAGTTGTGCTGTATATGCGGCTCCGGCTGGTTGTGTGACCTTCGCATAGCAAAGCGTCGCCATCGTCATCGTCGCGGCAGTCGACAAACGGAACAGCTTCACTTATTATAAAAGTATTATTAACTACTATTTCTGGCTGGCTATCCGAGTAGCGACGCTTTATCGCATAGTTCCAATGTATATGCTAATTCGTCGCCCATTGTCCACCGTTCGTCGCCCCGATTCTTCCGGAACTCGGTGTCCAAACATCGAAATCCGGAGCCGCCTTCAAGTTATGTGTTGTTACTTCTTCGACTGCCAGCACTGGCGGCCAAAGAATAATGAACTCACTCGAACCGAACTCCAAAACCGGAAGGCACCGAAACAATTTTGCCATGTGCCTATTATATGGTATTATTTCTTTTTGTGCCTTGCTCTTTTGTATTTGTGCCGAAATCTCGACAGAAAGCTAGAAAATAAATAAGGAGCGTTTTTCTGAGTCTATTATAGGTTTCATCCATCTGTTTTTATGATAAAAGCATCCCAGGTTTTTGGCAATTTAACGCTAATATATGAATATTGTACGATAAGCAACACACTTCTGTTAACTATTAGTTCGCTAGAAACTATTGTTTTATCGTCAATAATAAAATTCTTTTGCGTATATTTCCGCTGTTTCTTATCAGTGCGCGAATTTGTTTTCACAGAATTTTGAAATCAGAGCTTTTAAATTTCTCAAACAGTTGTTACTTTTCCTTTGATGGAGAAACATCACTTAGTGTTATTTAGTTTTTAGACTTAAAGTTTTTAAACTTAACAACAAGTACAAGAGGAAGACATTTAAGTTTGTATGTATGGATTCCCAATCGGTTTGTTTGGGTGTTTTTATGTGTTGTTTTATACTCAAGTTGACACTTTACATGAAAATAACAACAGTAACAATACAAAAAAACAAATATATATATATTTAAACATTTCATACAAAGTTAAAACTGTAGATTAGTTCGAATAGCCTTTTCTAAAACGTTGCCATAAAATAATTTTAATTTCAATAGTATTAATTTGGTGGAGAGTGCGAATTAGTAGTGCTTTCGAAGGTTATTTCTCAACACTGGCTTTCGAGGAGATCTCGAATTGTGGAGATCTCATTATGTCCGGATTGTGTGGCAGAAACATTTCCAATTCGGTTTCGATTCACTAAAAATTTGAAAATAAGATTTCATCCGTCTGTCTGTGATCGTTTGTATGTGTGTGTGTGTGTCTGACTGCCTGTATGTATATGCATATGTATATGTACATATGTCCGGGCATTATGCAAAAATGCTAATTTAAATGTGTTAATTTGATTGGCAGAGGTCCGACAACTGACGACTCGATTTTTCGCTCGACTCTGCCTTTTTTTGAGCAGTTTTTTACTTGCTCTTGTGGGCTTTTCTATTATTTTGATCTTTTTTTCTGGTTCTGTTTAGTTTTTGAAAAGTTAATCGTAAAAACTAGGCAAGCGAGCTAATGAATAAATATATAAAATGATAAAACAAAAAGCAGCAACGCAACAACAACGACACTTTAAACGAGATAATAAAACACGCACACAAAAGTGGCGATAAAAACGCGAGCTCTTTACTTCCAGCTGGCAGTGGCTAATATTTTTATTATTATTTCTTAGTTTTCGCATACACATTTGCCATAAATGGCATGGAAACAAAGTTAAACTAACCGAAAACTGTAGGCAAACAAATAAATAAGAAATCGAAACGCGGCCGCGTTTTCAAAAACGATCCCAAAAATGAGAGTAATGTTTAGGCGAGAAGACAGTCGTGTGAGTATTTTTGACCTCAATGGTCTTCAGTCTTCTCCGTTTCTGTGTGTTATTGGTTGTTCCATTGCCGTTGTTCCATTTGTTGTCGTTGTCGTTAATCAAATATATACATACACTCTTGCTGTTGTTACTCACATGCGTTACTCCGAATGCCACTTTTGATATTGTTCCCATTACCAGGACATCCCAAATAATATCACATTTCATTGCCACAATTGCACTCACCCATTTCGTTGCCATAACTACATATTCAGAAAATAAGTTATAATTAACGCCTAACCATCATCTCGTGGATACAATTCTCATCAAAGATTCTTTCCAAGGTGGATTTCTAAGAAGTGTGCTTCAATTTGATCGTGATTTCGTTTTTTCACATGCAAATAAATAACAAGGCTCGACTATCAGATATCCATTACTCGGAAAAAGGCGCTGTTTCCGAGAAAAGCCACAAGGGCTCCACCTAGCGGCTATTCTACAAGTCGTACTCATAACTTTTTATAGAATTCTATGATTACAAATGGACGTGACTATATTCAATTGACTAGCGATGCTGATTATGAATATATATATATATTATAGATAGATATAATTCACATAGAAGTGAACCCAAGTTGATCCTGGCTTGGAATATTTTGCATGAAAGTGTGGTTTAATTGATATTTCCCTAGCCCATAATTTTAATTCGCAAACGAGTTTAACGAATGAATGAACACGCCCCATTGGACTCGGTTCGTTTGGTTCGAGGGTTCCGCAGGATCAGGGATACCAGAGGTAGGGATATGGGTATAATGGATAGGATGTCAATGCCGGGTGTTTTCGATGCCCTTTCGGCCACTGGGCTCGTTCTGCATATCGATGCTGCTGGTGCGGTGGCAAGCGAACAGCTGACTCCTGCCTCTTATTGCTGCCCTTGCCTCACCTGGCTGGCTGTCTGTCTGTCCGTCCGTCTGTGGTTTGTGGCAGGTGCCAAAACAAAACCGCAAAATATTGTTTCTTTCTGCTGGCGTTCCTCTTGGCCAGTGTGTTTCTTACCTGTTGGCCAGCAGTTGAGCGCAATTTAATTGAATTTTATTTCGGTTTTTCGAGCGGCATTAGGGTAACGCCCCTTGCCGCCTGTTGTTCCTTATTTTCCCCATCTCTTCCCGTCTTCTTTTCCTTCTTTTGTTGTCCGACTGTGTGTTTCCTTATCGCTGGGCAGCAATTTCAATATTTTTTCGCCGGTGCCTTCATCTTCATCCTTCTCACCTGCCGTCGTTTCGCCGCCGTTTTCAGCTGTTAATTCAAAGTAAATTATGTATTTAGCATAATTACAATATTTGACTTTTACTCTTGACTGCACGCCAAGCAAACGGGAAGTCCAGAAGAAACTGGGCCCCCTGGTCTGGTTCTTCAGCCTTCGCCTTCGTCTTCAGCTGCTGCCAGCTCTTCCTCCTGTGTACACAGATACAGTTACAGATACAGATACAGATATATGTATGTATGTATATTTATCTTTTTATAAATTGTTTGTCTGCTGGCCAGCCTGTGTCACTGTTGCCTGTTTTCGACGCTTTTCCCTTAGCTTTTTACTCGTTATCCCGACTTATCGCACCCGGTGGAAAAAAAAAGAAAAGCAATGAAGAGAAAGGTAAAAAACAGAACAGAAATAAGAGAGTGAGAGGGGGGGTGGGGGTATATATTTAACTTACTGCGTGTGCATTCTTCATGATTAATGTTTAACTTTCGGACTTGAGGTCTTAATCGATTTTTATCGTTGTCCACCTTTAGTGCATCCTGGCATTGCCACATGTGGGTTAGCTACTCCTCAATCGATTAATGAATAGGGTGGCCCCTATTTACACAAACGGTGGTGATTTATTTTTAAAGAATTCACTTAGACTGCTAATTAGTTCAAACCCAATCACCGATTGGAAAGTTCCATTGAATTTAGAAATGGTATGGTAACTATTTCAATTAGTTAATGTTCTTATTTTAACAAGCGCTACGTTTGTCCAGTGAATCATTTTATTGATTCATTTCGTCATCTTCTATTTCATCGCCTTGTATTTCATCATAGTTATAGAAGCATTTAAAAAGTATACCTTACTTTCGAACCGCGATGCATTATGCTTTCGATTTTGTGAAACATGAAAATGCATCTTTTTGATACCCAAAAAAAGATTAAAAACTCTCTTGGGGCAGGAGAAAGTTGCACGTTTTTCAAGTTCTGGTTCAGGATAATATGTTGTTTTCGAGCACTCAAATCCGATCGGCAGGTGGTGTTGCGGAATGCATTTCCTTTGGGGCGTGGCACATGTTGCGTGCGCCTAATTCCGCGTAATTATTCACTTAGTGTGTTATGCCAACAGCAGAAAGAGGAGGGCAACAAAATTAAAAGCAACAGCAGCCATAAAGATGACGTTCGTGGGCCCTTAATTGCAAGCGTTTTCCGCTAATTGCACGAGCCGCGATCAAAACGAAAGCCCAGGAGGGGCGGTGGAAAATCCATGTAGGGCCGAGTGTTGATTTTCGGATGGGGAGTGGTAAAAACTGGTGTCTTACACGTGTTTGCCGCCCAAAGTTTTGCCTCCATCGCGTTTTCTTGTAATTCTCACGTGTCTTGTAAGCGCGGCGATTAGCGTTGACTAAGTGACGCAACCTCGTGGAAAGATAAAGAAGCGAGAAAAATATATATATTTATAGCAAGTTTTTTATAGTATTAAATATAACTTAAACTGTGACTGTGTGTTTACTCTGCCTTTTAACAGAACATAGCACATAAATCGGTCGATTAAAGTATACTATTTAATCCGCAATCGAGTTGTTCTTCGTCATGTGCGATAACCATTCTCTTTTGACCCGCATTGTGGAGCATTGAATCCAAGGCCTTCACTGAGCTCCGTTGATCCAGAAGAATCTGAAATCGATGCCAGCGAAAGGCTTTCATTTCGCTTATCGGCTTTCTACTGCTTCCTCGTGGCGTCTTTTAATTGAAAATGTGTGAAAAGTAGCTCCTGTTACCAAAAAAATTTCAGTTTTCCGAGGAGCTAGAATCTTAGAGTGCTATTCGTTCGCATTGCATTAAAAGTCACTCGCATTTCGCGCTATTAATGTCGTCTTTGCATTGGGGGCACACTTAACTCGATTAAATTTGCCATCTGAAAGGGGTTATGGAAAAGCGGGAAAGAAAATTGTTTTATATTGGTCGTGTTTTACTTAACTGCCTTTTAATGCAGCCACCCATTCGGCCACCTTTTCCATTATCCCGGCATGAAAAACACAAGCGAGGCACGGATATACATACATAAAGCTATTGAATGCTGATTATATACTTAATAATAATAATTTAAATAAACTGGATATCAAAATGTACAGCTTAACATTAATTTGAATTGTACTTAGGTTTGTTATTGTTGTTAATATATATCCTTACTCGGGGTTCTAATCAGCTGTCAATAGCTGTATATCACCGTATCCCTTTGTCGTTCCTCTGGCTGTGTATGCGTGTGTGTGTGTGTAGGTCAAGTGCAGGCGTTGACAAATTGTCGTCGGTGTTTGCGTGCTGTCTTGCACAATCCTGTTTGCATTTGACAGGCGATGGCATAAAATAACAATAATGATGACAGCACCTGGCCTGCACTCGAGCGCCATCTATCCCATTTCCATTTGCCTGCTCTCTGCACAGTCTGCCCCCCTTTGAACGGACAGCGAAGAGCAGAACCACTCATCCCTTTCCCGTCAACGTGTTCTAAAGGCCAGTGTTGACACTATTTCAGATAGGAAAATTGCTTATGGCTTCGTTTGAACATTTAAAGTGTATCTTTAATTTTTATTGAGGCAAAAATACATAGGTATCGACCAAGACAACTTGTTTCATTCTAAGATCTACCTCTTACTAGTCTCTTTTTGCCGAATATCGTATTAAAAGTATTAAGATCCCCTTAAAGTGCCCATATAAAGACTAATGTCTCTTATGCCGCAGTTTTATCATTAAACCGAATGTTATCTATTTACACATATAAAAGGAATATTTCTATATACTTCTGTATGTTCATATGTTGTCAATTGCCCCTGTTACATACAAGAGTTTAAGACTCCTCAAATGTTTTCGTATTTCAAAACAAACAAGGCTCCTTTCAAAAGTACGGCACAACTGGCTATAAAATAGCTAGCTTCTCAACACAGCTTATTGTGCGTGACGTCAGCGTTCTACGTGCTGCGTGCTACGTGCCGAAGTCCCTGTCTCTCTTTCTCGCTCTGCCTGCGTCTCTGCCGGCGTCGATTTTCACACGCTTCAACTTCGGAGGCTATTGTTATTGTTTTTACTGCTCTCGGGCATTCGGTTTCGTTCGTCACTGGTCGTTTGGCTTTCTGGCTTTCTCGAACAGAAGGTGCGAGAAATTGCGTTAGGAACTTGGGAGTCGGGAGGATCCGCAGAGCGGGTATCTGCTATCATTAGTTGCATTTTTATTTGGTAACGAAACACACGCGCTATTTAAACTTTGGCCTTTGCGACCTGATCTACCTCCATACTTGTACCTTATATCTTTTTCCCAACACAGTTTTAGAACCCCTGTTTACCAAATTTTGTCAAACAAATTTTAACGTAACACTTCTTAATACAAATATAATAAAAAAAATCGCGTCGGATAGAATTTTCAAAATAAAATAAAAACAAATCTTGAAAAGTGAAACTGACAACAAAGTTATGCAGTTCAAATAAAAAAATTCAAAAATAAGTAATGAATAAATTCGAAAAATGTTGCCAACAGAAATTGTAAAGCACGCGTTTAAAATGAGCTTTTCATAGCTGTCCGGAAATGCCAATTGCCGCGTTTACCAACACTGCGTATCACTGATCATAACAAGCGAACTGCGATCAAAAAACAGTTGATTCGAGAAACAAACTCAAAGTGAAGAAAGTGCGCCAGTGAATGCAGTAAAAAGTGTTTGTGTTCGAATGCTCAATAGCTTTTCTTGATTTACCTTTGTGATTGCAGCCCGTCAAATGAAGAATTCGAGTAGAATAAAATAACTGACGGAAAAAAACCGAAGTAAAAAGGGGAAAACGCCTTGGAAAAGCGGGCGCCTTGGACAAACTGTAACTGAACCAAGCGAGGGAAATGTTTAAAACAAGAGTTGCCTTAACAATAGAACTTCCTTGTTGACTTACATATACATATATACAAAAACATATACAGTGTACATATATACAAGAATATTATATACAAACGGAACAACTAAGAAAGAAGAAGCAAAACCACAAAGCAAATATCACGGAAACCAGGAGCACATAAGTCAGAAATATATCTATTTTTTATACGAGTGACGAAAAGAGGAACCACTTGGAATCGCAATTCGAAAATGCGCCTAAAAGAGACCACAAAAAAGTCGGCGCCATCAGCAACAACATCCGCTCACAGTCATAAAACCGTACCGCCCTCCGGCGGCTTGCTGAGTACGCTCCACATCTCGCCGTCACTGCATCAGTTGCCGCTCTCCGTGCAGCTGCAGCACCAGTTGCACCACCAGCAGCAACAGCAGCAGCACCCCTTGCCACATCAGCTGCAGCACTTGCAGCAACAGCAGCACCAGCAACACCAGCAACGCTGCTCCAGCGTGGGCAGCACCAGCAGCAGCGGCACCTGTGAAACCGACCGCTCCTACCAGTCCGCCGGCTCCTGCTCATCGGCGCTTTCGCCCGCCGGCGGCATCGGTGGCATTGGCGGCATTATGCCCGGCCTGGCCGGGGCGACGGGCGACGCACTGGGTCCAGCTGGAGCTGCAGCGGGATCGCCGGCCGACGAGGCCTCCGCCGCCGCTGCACTGGCGGCCAACATCGCCGAGTCTTTCACGTTCCTGCAGCAGCATGCGGCGCATCATTTTCGCGACATTTTGTATGCGGCCCACATGCTGGGAAGAGGTAAAGGAGTAGCCACCACCACCGCCGCCACTGGTGGGCGGGAAAAGGCGGGGAAGATGCAGCATGTACACGTATCTTTTAGGGGGGTTTCGTGGCACGACCTGCTGCTGTGGGCAGCAGCAAACTGGAGCCGCTCAACTGGTTTCGCTAGCTTTTTTTTTCAATTTTTTCGGCCAGGCCAACTTTCACTTTATGCATTGTTGCCGCACTTCACTTCACATTGGCTCG
Source organism: Drosophila sechellia (assembly GCF_004382195.2). Taxonomy (NCBI): domain Eukaryota; kingdom Metazoa; phylum Arthropoda; class Insecta; order Diptera; family Drosophilidae; genus Drosophila; species Drosophila sechellia. Next base: position 19,999,957 of record NC_045954.1, read on the forward strand.
AATTGTACTTGCCGCCCCGCTCAAAAAAAAAATGGCAAATATTTTACAATCCTAGTTGTAGTCCTAGTCCTAGTTCCAGTTGAAGTGCAATCGATAAAAGGATCTATCCGAAGCCGACGTGGTTCCGCCTTATCCATGATGTTCTAAGCACCTTATGAACTCATCTCTGCTGGGCGATTCCTAGTGGGTTAAACAGAAAATAAATCAGTTATCAAAAGCATGGAATGTTTTAATACCCAAAACATCATCTAATCAGTTCGCAAATAACGATAGTGTAAATACCACTGAAAAAGTTTAAACCTCTTGACTAATGACGTGCTATCCTTTACTTCCATTGCAGGTTACTATCAGCCGGCTGGACCGCTGATCTCGCCGCATGTGATCGCCGCACCTCCGCCGCCTGCGCAAGTGAAGAAGCTGCAGGAGGAGGACGGTCCCGTTCCAGCCGCCGGTTCGCCCACGCAGCTGCAACAGCAACAGGCGGCCGCAGAAGCCGCCGCCGCCGCCGATCAGGCGGCAGCCCAATCCCAGTCACAGTCGCAGGGCCAAACGCACGGACACGCCCATAGCCACGCCCACAATCCGCAACAGGTGCAGCATCCGCCGCAGCCACAGCCGTATCCGGCCGGCGCCGTGGCGGCCGCAGCAGCGGCAGCTGCCGCCCACCAGGGTGTGCCCTACTCCCGCTCGATGCACGCGGCCCAGATGCACTACTCTACCGGCTATCCGCCCAATTACTACGCGCCATATCCGGGCGAGGTCATGTGCTACTCGCCGCCCACCTACCCGCCCTACTTCTCGAGCAAGGTCTATCAGCCGTCGCATCCCGCCCATCCCGCCGCTCATCCGCAGGGTCCGCCGCCGCCGGGCGCCTATCGCCGTTACCCCTACTATCAGCACGCGGGTCCGCCGCCGCCGCACGAGCTCTACGAACAGCAGCCGCCCCCGCCGCCCGTCTCATCCGGATCGGTGTCCGGGCCGGCGCAGCAGCAACCGCCCACCAGCAGCTCAGCATCTGTAGGCGCAGCCGGAGCAGGAACAGCGGGAGCTCCAACCGGCAGCCAGTTGGTTCCGGCCCATCAGCAACAGCACCAGCAGCAGCACTTGGAGCACTATCCGGGACCGCCCAGCTACTACGCCGGATACAGTCCCGGCGGAGGAGCATCCGCCGGTCAGTGCTACACGCGCGGACTGCAAGGACCGTATATGGGTAAGGAAAAGTATGGTCCAGTCCCGGATGCATGACAGCCACTGCGAAGAGTTGCCAAAAAAGCTAGCCAAGATTCGATGGGTCTGTAGCGAAGCAAATTGTAGTGCAGGCTATCAAACATAAATTCAATATGGGATTATCCTGAAACACAAAACAGAATGATTTAATATTTAAATACTAGTAGAGGTAGAGAATAAGTGAAGGTCTAGTTTTCAATACCCGTTCGTTTGGGTTACCTTTTTGTTACCTTTAAAATGAAGATTAGATTCGGATACTATCAAAGACTTAAAGTTGGCAACACTTCTTAGTATGTGCGCACACGTTTTAACATCGATCCACTTTTGCTCTTCGCAGAATATCCACCGCAGTGTCCCTGCCCAATGCCTCAATCGTGTCCAAAAAACGTCCATACTGGGCCTCATATTGGTAGCAACATCATCAGCAACATCGATCAGAGCAGCAGCTGCAGCAGCAGTATGTTGCTGAGTGCCACGAGCAACAGCAACATCAGCAGCGGCAGCAGCAGCAGCAGCAGCAGCACCTTGCCTGCCTGCAGCAGCGCTACGACAACAACTACAGCGTCAGCATTGACTACCAGTAGAGGCCCAGTGAAAAATGTGACCCCCAACAACAGCAACAGTAGCAGCCACACCAGCAACAGTTGCAGCACCAACAGCAGTAACAGCAGCTGTCAGACGATTGAGACGACCTCACGGGCAACAGCAGCAACCAACACGACAAGCACGACGGCGACAACCGCCACTACAGGCACCCAGTGCCAGATGCTGGTGAAGACGGAGCTGAAGGGCGAGAATCCTCAGGTTACCAAGATGCAGTACGAGGCACACGTGATGCCGCCGCCTACTCCCCCGGAAAGCTACTGTGCCAGTGACGAGAAGCTGCTCGATGACCAGGAGCAGGAGGCCGAGCTGGAGCTCCGCCTGCGTCTGGGATTGGGCCTGGAGAAGAGTCACGGTGGGCAGCAACACATCGAGGCGTACGATCTCACCTGTAGCACCCCGCCCCCAGTCACCGTGCCCCAGGCGGCAGCAGTGCCGCGCAAGGCGAGGATTGGCAAGAGCATGGCCAGGGAAATGGTCTATGCTGCCCAGCAGCAGCTGCTTCCGGAGAAGCAGTTGAAGCAGCCAAAGGAGGCGGCTGCGAAACAAGAAGCGGAACCAGAGATGCCTTTCGTACTTAAAGCGGAAATCAAAGCAGAGACCAAAATCAAAATCGAGCACGACGGCGAGGCGCAGGCCAGCATACATATCAGCGAACTGCCGGACCTGAAACCCACCATCAAAACGGAGCCAGAGCAGGAGCTGGAGCTAGAAGCGGCTTCAGTACCTTCTGTGGCCAAAATGGAACCGCAACCAGAAAAAGTGGAGGTTGAGCGGGAACAACAGGAACCGCCGGTTGACGCTGAGCAACAGCCTATGCCAGGCGGCAGCAAGCAACGCTTCAACCTGCTGGCCTCGTCCAGCGGCAACAAAAAGACGAAAACAAACAACAGCTACAAGAGCCTGATCAAGCAGGCGGAGCCCAAGAATTACCTGTGCCCCGGTCGCAGGTTTATCCGTCGCCACGGACGTGCCCCGGCCAAATATGTCAAACGGCGTCAGATGATTCTGACGCAGCGGCAGCAGCAGCGAATGCGTCTGCAACGCCGCGAGCAGCAGCAGCAACGTCGCCAGCAACGCGAAGCGGCTGCAGAAGTAGTTGCAGCAGCAGTTGTCACTCCATCTCTCCCCACGGAGCAAGGATCAGAAGTTTCCATCGTTAAAGATCAAGCAGCCAACAGCTCGGCCACGCCCAGTGCCTCGCCGAAAAGAGCACGCCCCCGGAAACAGGAGATTGCTGCTCTGCATCTGCTCGAAGGCTTGGACACGACGCTGAGTCGTGGTTACTTCAGTGACCCGGAACTGAATCACAGTAGTCGCAAGCAGGCGCCCACAGCTGTGGGTGGGCTGTATGCCGCGTCCTCGCCGCTAACTCCGGCGACCGATCACAGGGGCAAACAGCCCACTGCCGAGAAGCGTTCCAAGTCGGAGACCAAGAAGCCACCGTCGGGAGAAAGTTCCGAGTCAGGTCTGCCGTGCAAGAAGCCGCGCAAACAGCCTGCTGGCAAGGCGAAGGGTAAGGGCAAGAAGACAACGGGAGCAGCAGCGACAACAATTGCGTCCACAGCTGAAACTCAGACGGAGTCCGTAAATGCCATCACTGCATCCAACCAGGAGACGAACAACAATGAGTATCAGACGGCAGATCTGCAGGCTCAAAAGTTCCGTGAGTCTCCGGCCGTCACTGATGCAACAGCAGTGGGAACAGGAACATCCACATCAGCCTCCCAGCAGCAGAACCAGCAACATTCCGACGAGCAACACCAGTTCCTGGTGCCCAGTCATCCAGCGACGGGAAGCGCCACCGCTGCCCTAGCAGCCACTCCTCCGCTCAGCCGTCAAGGTCAGGCGACGCACACAAAGCGGACCAGATCGCGCTGCAAGTTCGGAAACCGAAAGCGCCAAAGACACAGACCTGGCGGCGTGAGCTACGAGCTGGATGTGACCCAGCCGCCGGCCACCAAGGCCAATGTGGTGCCCAAGTGGAACAATGGATGGATGTGGGCCGGCAAGGCGTTCCAGGGTGCTGTCTTTCTCAATGTAAGTGTTTGATTGTCGTATATTAGGAAGCTCTTGAATTCAAGTTTGTCGTATTTCGTAGAGCGATGATCCGCTGGTGCTGCGCACCTGCTACCCGGCCATGCGGCACGTGGAGGGCGACATTATCCGCATCAGGGACTGTGTGCTGCTCAAGGCCAACGAGGACAATGAGCTGCCATATGTGGCCAAAGTGGCGCACCTCTGGCAGAATCCCGAGGACGGTGGGTGCCCAAAGACTTATTGCTTGACTGTGAAATGTAAACTAAATTCGCTTAATTGTTCAGGCGAGATGATGATGTCGCTGCTGTGGTACTACCGACCCGAGCATACCGATCAGGGACGGCAGCGCAACGATTGTCCGGACGAGGTCTATGCCTCCCGCCATCGCGATCACAACTCGGTGGCATGCGTCGAGGACAAGTGCTACGTGCTCACCTTTAGCGAATACTGCAGGTTAGTGGAAGCCGTGGAAAACTGTCGAGTGTGTTTGAGTGACCATTTTAATTGCCACAGGTATCGTCGCCGCCTACGTGCCGCCGAGGAGGATGTGGAAGACGTAAGCATTGTGCCGCGTCGGCCAAGCAGTGCCACCGCTCCCGGGTTTCCAGTGCGAACGGTGCCGGAACACACCAATCCGGAGCTGGTGATGTTCTGCCGCCGAGCATACGAGTTCCGGACGCGCCGTCTGCTCAAGCTGCCCCATAAGAACGGGCTCGTGTGCAGCTCCAGCTAGCGCAAGGCATGAGCCATTGCGATCGAGCTCCCGTCAACCCAGGCAACGGATGAACTGCGGAGTGTAGGAACATTAGCTTAAATTCAGATTGCAGTGGCAATTGGAGGAGGAGGGAGCGTAAGGGAGCGATATGCGGAGTGGCGATGGAGGAAGCCCTGGCAGAGGGATGGACAAGGAACTCATAGAGAGAAAGTTATATTGTTTTGACCAGTCTACAGTATTGTTAAAGATATTTTTTGTCTTTGTTGTTAAGAGATATCTGCAAGGAAGGGCCCGGGCTGTGCATCTGCATTCGTTGTTCCTAACAAAATTTCGATTGCTCTTGTCGCGCCCGTCGTTCGATGTTTCCTGACCCAAACACATGCGGACACGGACACGGACACGTACACTACCTCTGTCGGGGCAGGATAAGGGGCACACAGCCACACCCGGGACCCCAAGTACACCCAGGACACACGCAGACATACACACAAGCACACACGCAGACATACACACAAGCACACACACAAACATACACCAGACCAAAATGTAGGCGAAGGCTTTTCATTTAGACGTGAGAATTTTGAGAGATGGGAAAGAGAAGAGGGAGAATGTTGGGAGACAACTGCTAGGCGAAAGCATTAAATACTTTACATTGTATTACATAATTTATTTATTCTGACTACACACCCACCCCCCGCCAACCCTGACACACACGCGGATATTTTTGTTATTAAGTTGTATGTATTTATTATCATTAATATTGAGTTAGTCAGCATTTTGTGTACAGTTTTCCGCTCGCTTTTGCTCTAATCGCTC